>NC_140165.1:43330231-43495231 GCF_963971535.1 Notolepis coatsorum
AAGAAAGAAAGAAAGAAAGAAAGAAAGAAAGAAAGAAAGAAAGAAGAGATAGAGGAAGAGAAAGAAGGAGGGAGATACAGACAGAGAGAGAGAGAGAAAAAGAGAGAGAGATAGAGAGAGAGAGAGAGAGAGAGAGAGAGAGAGATAGAGAGAGAAAGAGAGAAAGAAAGAAAGAAAGAAAGAAAGACAGAAAGAAAGAAAGAAAGAAAGAAAGAAAGAAAGAAAGAAAGAAAGAAAGAAAGAAAGAAAGAAAGAAGAATAAGAAAGAAAGAAAGAAAGAAAGAAAGAAGGAAAGACAAGAAAGAAAGAAAGAAGAGATAGGAGGGAGAGAGGAAGAGAAAGAAAGAGGGAGATACAGACAGAGAGAGGAGAGAGAGAGAGAGAGAGAGAGAGAAGAGAGAGAGAGAGAGAGAGAGAGAGAGATATAGAGAGATAGAGAGAGAGAGAGAGGAGAGAGAGAGAGAGAGAGAGAGAGAGAGAGAGAGAGATAGAGAGAGAGAGAGAGAGAGAGAGAGAGAGAGAGAGAGAGAGAAAGAAAGAAAGAAAGAAAGAAAGAAAGAAAGAAAGAAAGAAAGAAAGAAAGAAAGAAAGAAAGAAAGAAAGAAAGAAAGAAAGAAAGAAAGAAAGAAAGAAAAGAAAGAAAGAAAGAAAGAAAAGAAAGAAAGAAAGAAAGAAAGAAAGAAAGAAAAAGAAAGAAAGAAGAGAAAGAGGGATAGAGGGAGTGAGGGGGAGAGGGGGGGGAGAGAGGGATATAGAGGAAAAGAAAGAAAGAGGGAGATACAGATGGGGGGTTAGGATGATTCCAAGGGGCCCAGCAAATGCCCCCAATTTTTTTATTAGATTGGGGGCCCCACATTTTTTAATAGATTGGGGGCCCACAAATTGATTCTTTCATGGGGCCCAGAATATCCAGCTACGCCCCTGTGAGCGCACCTTTCTACTCCTAGAGAGCTGTCATCACAGTGATGCGCGCTTGAATGAACTGCGAGATAACTCATAACTCGTACACACATGCACTCTGCATGTTAGACTACTTTTAATACATAAATTAACGTTCCGTCGGGTCCCGTGTATTCTCGAGAATGATAATAATAATAATAATAATGCAGGACCTCTTCAGATTATATTATCAACGACAGACAGTGAGAAACACAACCCCCCCCTCTCGCGCTGAAGAATATGCATATTAGATCACTCAGTGATTAACACCTATGCGCTGTTTGTGTGTGCGCGCTTCCATGTATGTGCGTTTCGTGACGCGTTGTAGTTCTTATCGCAAATGGAGATTATTACAAGCATACCATCTAGCAAGAATTAAACGTATTTACAAGTCGTATTAGGTTTAGCAAGTTGGGGGACGTATACCTTACATGTCAAAGCACTAGAAATGGCAATTTTTCTATTTTTATCGATTTCTGAAAAGATGTCCTTTTTGAGCATTTAAGAGGGATTGTAATTTCTTTTGTTGTCCGCCGACGGGTTCAAAGCTCCAGCGTGACCCCTAAGGGTTAAGCCCTAAGCCCTCGCTGCTCTTTCTGAAACAAAGCTGTTTATCTGCTGTACCTTTGAGATAACAAAAAACATGTTTTGCTGTAATCCAGTGCTCCTCTGTGGGGTCAGCAAAATGCTGTGACAATTTACTCACGACAAAACATAGGTCAGGGCGAGTACATGTTGTCAAATAAATGAGGCTACCTACAGCTTCTCTGTACATTTTTACATCTGTCCATTTCTGAGCATCCTCTTGGTAGTCTAGTTTTTGATCACATGGTGTTTCCCTTGTTCTACATTCTTGCATGTCAAAACATTTCAGGATCTTTTCCACATATCTCTTCTGGGATATTTTTACACAATTGGCAGACTGTTCGAAGTCCATGCCTAGAAAATGCTTTAACCTGCCAAGGTCTTTCATTTTGAATCTGGTGGAGAGCATACCTTTCACCTGTTCTAGGTTTCTAGTGTTGTCTGCTGCGATGATCAAATCATCCACCCAAATGACAATTATCACTTTTCCTGACTCGTTTGACTCCATTGAGTAAACACAGGGGTCTACTGGGTTCTGTAGGAAGTGATCTTCAATGAGAAATGTATGAAGCATCTCGTTCCAATTTTGCCCAGACTGTTTCAGGCCGTAAATGGATTTTTCTAGCTTACACACTAGCTTCTCTCCTTTCTTCTCGTAACCTTCAGGTTGTTCCATGTATATCTCCCTATCTATGAGTGCGTGCAGGTAGGGTGCAAAATCAAACTGTCCTCAGCCGCTTTCTGCATCACTACCCTTACACTGGTCAGATTGGCTGTGGGGGAGAAGGTCTCACCGTAGTCTATCCCCTCCCTCTGACTGTAACCTTTAGCTACAAACCTGGCTTTGTACTTGTCGTGGCCTTCAATACCCTCCTTGATTGAGTACACCCATTTCCCTCCAACTGTCTGTCTGCCCTCTGGTAACTTGGTTAGAGTAAAGGTGTGGTTGTCCTCTAGGGACCTCATCTCCTCATCCATTGCTCTCTCCCATTTACTTAATTCAGGGGACACTATGGCCTCTTTAAAGGTCTGAGGAACGCCACTTACTACTCTGTAGCAGTAATCAATGCTGGTAAGTGTACTGTCATCCTCGTCACTTTCTACCCGGGCATAGTCTGTCAGAAACTTTGGGGGTTTGTGTTCCCATGAGGGATAACTCCCACTGCTTGGGGCACGTGACGTCACCCTCGGGTGATCCTCGTCATCGTCCTCTGGGGGTTGCTGACTGTCTGTCTGCACGACCGTGCTAAGTACACTAGGCTGAGGTATCTCTGTTTCTTCACACCTTACTCTGGAGTCCAGCTCTGGCTCCTCTGTCTGTGTCTCATTCTCACATGTTGTCTTTGTGACTAATTTGACTAGCCTGTGTTTCTGCACTTTCCCTTTACCGGGATAATAGACTAGGAAAGCGGGGCTTCCTTTGTCGTGCCCTACAAAGAGTCCTTTTTCACATCTGGACTCAAGCTTTCCTCTGTCCTGCTGGTAAGCATAACACACTGATCCAAATTGGTGCATTCTAGCTAGATTACAATTCTTTCCTGTCAGTGCTGTATACGGGGTGGTGCCTGTGTGCTTATTAAAGCACCTGTTTATGGTGTAAGCGGCTTCTTGCCATAATGCCATAGGCTCTTAGGTAGGTTACCAGCTATTAGCTTACACCTAGCCATTTCGAAAAGAGTACGTCCTTCCCTCTCTGCCACTCCGTTCTGGTGTGGGGAGTATGGACATGACGTCTCGTGTCTTATCTTGTTCCTTCTCAACAGTGATTGGAACTCTCTATTTGTGAACTCGGTTCCGTTGTCGGACCTCAAGCATCTTATGTTACCATAAGGCGCTACGTCCCCCAGGAATTTCTCCATGGCCTGGAGTGTGTCACTCTTTGCTTTGAGAAAGTAAACAAACACTGCCCCTGTACACACATCTGTAAAATACTGTACATATCTAAAGCCTCCTATGGACTCGTTGCTTACTGGACCGGCTAGATCTGTGTTAACTAGCGCAAGTGGTACCTTTACTTTTTCTGTGGGATTTCTGTTTCTCGATTGAGTGAACTTCCCCTTTATGCACACTACACATTCTTTGTCAGATCTACGCTTTTCACCTTCAATGTGCATGCCTTCTGTCACTGCTTGCAGTTTCAGTAAATCCTCGTAATTACAATGACCCATAATCTCATGCCATGTCTGAATATCATGACTGACAGTCACATTACACATATCATTATTATTACACTTGTCGTTGTCATTTGTAGATAATACATTCTCTTGTACACCTCTATGTTAAATCGCGTACCGTCAGGCTCTACAAGAAAATGTTTACCTTAATTGAAGAACACTTTGGCACCGTTCGCAGTAGCAGATTTTACAGAGAATAGTTCTTGTGGGAACGAGGGTATGTAGAGAGCGTTCTTTAACGTCACTGTACACCGGCGCCCCTCACTGTCTATGAGGCATACCTGTCCGTCTCCTCTCCCTTGCGCCAACCCATAGGTGTGCTTCCCGTCTGCCAGCTCCATGCTGTGTCTCTCCGGGTCGAAGGTGTTGTCAAAGTTCTTGAATCGATTCCTGTCATTGATGACGTGGGACAACGCACCTGTGTCCACGATCAGTCCCTTCCTTTGGGCCTGATGCAGCTGCGTTGGCAGGGTGACGTACGCTGTCTGCGCCCCGAAGATGAAGTCCTCTTGTCCCGCTACTCTCCGGGCGTCGTCTCGATCCGTCTCACGTCCACTGTCGTCGCCATCTTGTCCACTGCCGCCATCTTGTCCATGCGCGTACCGCACGCTCTGGTCGCGTTTCTTCCTGCACACTTTGTCTGTGTGCCCCTTGGATTTGCAGAAGCTACACCAAACAGTCTTTGTGCAGTTATCTTTCCGATGGCCTTTTTCTCCGCATTGCCAACACGCCAGCTCCGTCGTGGGCCTGGTCTTCTCTCTCGGCGTCGCTCGGGCCTCCGCAGCGGCTGGGTGGGTATCTTCTGAGGCCTCGAAATTTCGCAACTTGGCCTTGAACTCTCCCAGCGTCATGTCCGCTGAACCGTGTGTTACCAGTAGTGTGAACGGTTTGTACAGCTCCGGTAGTCCTCTCATCACCATCGCCATCATTAGTCCATCGCTTGGTGCTTCTCCTGCACTCTTCAGCGCCGTAATGATCTGCTCAGCTCTGATGACATATTCGGTCACAGTCTCGGTGTGCCCCTTCTTCAGTGCTGTTAGTGTTATGTAGAGGGATACGATTCGGGGTCTTCCTTGTCCGATATAATGTTCTCTCAACACTTTCAGGCTTTCTCTGCCTTTGTCCTTAGTGTCGCAGAATATCAGCCCCAAGCTTGTGTCGTCGAGCAGTGGTGCTAACTCACAGTATGCATCTGCATTATGCTTGTTGTCCAGGGCTCGCGCGGCCGCCGTTACTTCTCCCGTGGGGGCCGTCAAGATCGTCGTCTTCAGTCCCACACCGTGCATGCAGCACAACATGCGCTCTTCCCAGAGCTCATAATCCTCGGCTCTTCCGTTGAACGAGGGCCATTTGCTCTTTCTTTTTGTCGCCATCCTCTTATTGATGGTAGGCGTAGCTTTATCTCTTGTTGGCCTAGCGTCTAGCCACGCGGTGCTCCCGGTGCTAACCTAGCCTATACTTCAGCTAAACTTGCTACCCTTTATTATTTCGCCCCTGCGTGATCTGGGCCCATAACCTCTTGACAGAGTCAGCTATGGGGCGACAATAATATGTTCATGAGACATGGTTTCTCTCTTTAGCCATTAAACGGCATGGTTTATGTCACATTGGTACGCAGCAGTACATGAAAGTCGTTTTCTTGTGAGAGCGACGGTGGAAGAGACAGAGGGGGAGTCGACATCTCCTTTTATACCTCTATACCTGGCGGCAGCATTAGCAGCTCCACCTATAGCGCCCTCTTGTGGAAACAGTTAGAGACAGTTAGACAGTTACTTGCAATCATACATAACATCTAACTTTAACATAATCCCGTCGGGCCGTCACCCAAATTGACTCGTATATCTGACTATGTTCAATATCCAGAAAAGAGACATTGCATGGAAATTACATTGCAACGGGCAGCGTATACACCTGAATCAAGCTTATTTTATGTCGGCACTAAGCCAATGAGATGCTTCTTCAGAAATTGAATCAGAAACAAGACTGACACAAGACCAAATAAAGAATAGGTATTGGTCAGCTAGTTAGGGTTGGATTCCAACTGATCTAGCTCAATTTAGAACACAGACTATCTGGTGCCGTTGTGTGGAATTCCCTGTATGAGCAGAGAATCAATAGTTTTAACACAGTAGATAAGTACATTGTAGACGCTGTTTAAGTAATTTACAATAGATCAAATTATAGACGGATAGATAGATAGATAGATAGATAGATAGATAGATAGATAGATAGATAGATAGATAGATAGATAGATAGATAGATAGATAGATAGATAGATAGATAGATAGATAGATAGATAGATAGATAGATAGATAGATAGATAGATAGATAGATAGATAGATAGATAGATAGATAGATAGATAGATAGATAGATAGATAGATAGATAGATAGATAGATAGATAGCCCACCCTCATTTCACTGCACGCCTTGTGTATGTATGTGACAAATAAACCTCTTGAATCTTGCCATATTCAATCAGTTTCAGTAACTACAGAACAGTACATATTGTTAGACTCACTTGTTGTTTTGTTGGAACGAGCCTCGGGCCGTCGCATTTACCCTTCGAGAAGCTTTTGTGGTCCGGGCTTGAACTTTCCATGATAAAGTGTGTGTCCATATAAATCCATTTGTTAGATCCAACACTGTCTGAACACTGTCGATTCCTGGCGGAGTCAGTGGTCCCTGCCTGCTTCAAGATGTCTACCATCATCTCTGTACCAAAGAAATCCTCCCCAACATGTCTCAACAACTACAGATCGGTGGCACTCACCTCTGTGGCCATGAAATGTTTCGAGAGGCTGGTCAAGGATCACATTTGTGCCTCCTTCCCCAGTGATATGGACCCTATGCAATTTGCATACAGGACAAACAGGTCCACCGATGACGCGGTCTCCCAGGTACTGCACAGCACCCTCTCGCACCTTGACCGTCAGAAGGGGGGCTATGTGAGACTGTTGTTCATTGACTACAGCTCAGCGTTCAACACCATAGTCCCCACCAGACTGGTGGACAAGCTGAACGAGCTGGGTCTGAGCTCCGCTCTGAGCGCCTGGATACTGGACTTTCTGAGTGAAAGGCCCCAGGCGGTCAGGGTGGGGGGTCAGACCTCCAACACCATCACCCTGAGCATCGGGTCCCCCCAGGGCTGTGTTCTGAGCCCCCTGCTGTACTCACTATACACACATGACTGTGTGGCCAAGTTCAGCTCCAACTCCATAGTGAAGTTTGCGGACGACACAGTGGTGGTGGGGCTGATCTCGGACAACGACGAGAAGGCCTACCGGGAGGAGGTTGAGGTACTGGAACAGGGCAACAGCCTGCTCCTGAACATTGGTAAAACCAAGGAGCTGATCGTGGAATTTAGGAGGAGACAGCATGAGACATACACACCACTGAGGATAAACAGGGCTACCGTGGACAGGGTGAGCAGCTTCAAGTACCTGGGGGTCCACATCTCAGAGGAACTGACATGGACAACACACATAGACTCAGTCGTAAAAAAGGCGAAGCAGCGCCTCTACCACCTGAGACAGTTAAGGAATTTCAGAGTATCTGGGAAGATACTCCAGTCCTTCTACTCCGGAGCTGTAGAGAGCATCTTGACTGGAAACATCACTGCCTGGTATGGCAACAGCACGGCACAGGAAAAGAAGGCCCTACATAGAGTGGTGCGCTCAGCCGAGCGTACCACGGGTATTGCACTACCAACCCTGCAGGTCCTATACAACAAGAGGTGCAAATCCAGAGCCTGCAGGATAATGAAAGACCCTCACCACCCCAACAACAGCCTGTTCACGCTGCTGCGGTCAGGCAAACGCCTGCGAGCACCAGTAACGAGGACAGAGAGACTTAGGCTCAGCTTCTTCCCCCAGGCCATAAGAGCCTTGGACACTGAACTCTCCACGCACAAGCACACATGAGCACACACACAACACACACACACTGTACACGCTCACAGACTAGCAGCCACTATAACATGAGCACACACTCACTCATGCTGCACACGCTCACACTATGGACACTTTACAGAAGGAAATATCACTTTAAGAATAGTATAGCTTGAGATCGTATAATATAGCATTGTATAGCAGTGTACATAAAGACCCAATGCCTCATCCATAGCTAACAGTGTACTGCACTGCCACAGGACCTAGCATGTCCTACCATGCTCTGTAAATAGCTCATGTACAGATACCGATATGCCTACTTTGTTTACTTGTTTATTGCACTATGTCGCTCTATTGGTTGGACTCTTATTATTATTACTTGTACTATTGCACATCGTTGCGGGCGAGACCCCCCGCATTTCACTGTATACCTGTATGCCGTGACAAATAAAACTCTTGTATCTTGTATCTTGTATCTTGTAATGTACAGTATCTCGTGATGATCTCTCCAACTCCTGAGAATACACTTCTTATTACTGAACCACGAGCCTAGCTAAGCTAACTCACGATCTGAAATGAAAATACTACTGGCTCCTCCTCCAAGCATTATTTTCTGTCTGATGACTGACGATGTGACGAGTACAGTGGCACAGAGCTTGCTTCGAGCGCTAGAAAACGCACCCTGAGACATCATATTTGAAGACCCTGATAGGCGAAATGTATTTGCTTGACCTATTTACATTGGCTGCGACGATACTGTGACGCGCACAGTGTGCGCGTTACGTCTATGCGCCCAGCTTTGGAGGTATACTCTCTATCAGGAGAGAGAGAGTGACGTCAAGTGAATCACGCACAAAACTATGATTTATATTTGATATATTAACGTTATTGTGCATTTGAAACACTAACATACTTAAAATTAGTAATTATTATTCATTTTAAAAATGTTTCGTTTATTTTTTTCTTCTTCTCCTTCTCTCTTCACCAGGGGGGGCGGCGTCCCAGCGCCCTCTATCGGCCAGCCGCCACTGATAGATAGATATATATGGAGACTTTTATGGATATTCTTTACATTAGCAAAATACCTGCCAATATCTGACAAAAGACTGAATTTAAAATTAATTCTGAGATGTGCAGAAATTACAGCTACTAAATCCATTCCGAGACAACGGACCCAGTAAGCTACTTTGTTGGCGGTGTGAAAATATGCCGAAAAACATTAATATCTTTGGAACCATTGTGTTAAATTGTATCTTTAGTAATGATTCACCTGACCCTACAGCCATTGCCCTAGGCCCCCTGGGCTCAAATATCCGCTCCTCTGTCAGAAACCTCGGAGTAATCTTCGACAGAAATTTTAAATTTGATAAGCAGGTTAGTTCGGTGGTCAAAACTAGCTTTTTTCACCTCAAACTCCTAGCCAAGACCAAACCATACCTCTCCCAGAAGGATCTGGAGAGGGTGATCCATGCCTTTATCTCGACCCGACTGGATTACTGCAATGCGTTGTATGTCGGCATTGACCAGTTGCTGCTCCGTCGCCTGCAACTGGTACAAAATACGGCTGCCCGCCCGCTTTCCGGTACCAGGAAACGTGACCACATTACACCAGTTCTGGCTTCTCTCCACTGGCTCCCCGTCCGTTTCCGTATTGATTTTAAACTTTTACTGACTGTTTTTAAAGCACTACATGGGCTGGCTCCACTGTACCTAGCTGAGCTCCTACATCACCCCACCCCATCCAGAGCCCTACGGTCTGCTGACCAGCTGCTGCTGGAGGTGCCTAGGACCAGACTTAAAACCAGGGGAGATAGAGCCTTTGCTGCTGCTGCCCCCCAACTCTGGAACAGCCTCCCCCCACATAAGATCTGCCCAGAGCCTAGAGGTTTTTAAATCCTTGTTCAAAACACACCTCTTCTCCCTGGCCTTTGACCAGAGCTAGCCCAGCATCTATACATGACGTCCGCTGTCACTCTGCACTTTTTTATCTAATGTTCTTGTCACTTTTATTGCACTTTGCCCTTGCTTTCTTATGTACTGTACTCTACCTTTTTTGTAATTCTAGTGTATTTTTATTGCATTGTATGTGTTTTTACCATGTTGTGAAGCACTTTGGTTTGGCTATTAGTCATTTGTAAATGTGCTATATAAATAAAACTGACTTGACTTGACTTAAATTGTATCTGAATCTCTCCGTTGCATAAATGCCTGGCTGGCAGTGCATGCTCCACGAGTCAGACTGACTTGCACATAACAGAGTCTCTCTCTCTCTTTCTAACTCTCAAGTAGCCAAACGTTACACTATCAAAACAAATTGGATAGTTGATTTAACTTCATTAGCTGAAATATTCTAAAATCATTAAGTCTGCTATTCTCCCTTTCTGTGTGTGTGAGTGTGTGTGTGTGTGTGTGTGTGTGTGTGTGTGTGTGTGTGTGTGTGTGTGTGTGTGTGTGTGTGTGTGTGTGTGTGTGTGTGTGTGTGTGTGTGTGTGTGTGTGTGTGTGTGTGTGCAGGCACGTTGGAACTTTAAATCGGTATGGGGTGCGGCCTTTGAGCCGCCGTGGGGGGGGGTCGCCAGATGATAAAAAAAAAAAAAAATTATTTAAAATTTTAATTTTTTTTGCAGTCAGGCCACTGAACTTAGAAGCAGGCCAGGCCAGTGTTTCTAGTTGCACCAGCGCAATAGTTAGATAACCTAGGTGGGGAACAACCAGGAGATAACTGCTACTCACACAAGTTGGAGAACTATCTCTCTCTCTCTCTCTCTCTCTCTCTTGCTCTCACACACACACAAAGGGAGCCGCATGGTGATTGGTGGAGGCGGGACCCTTACAAAAAACTGCTAATCATTGACACATGCTAGCCTGTAATAATCCCCCTCAGAAAAATCTACTTTGCATTTGATATATTGCAATATGCCATCACACACACTGGTATTTAAAGGGTTAGAATTATAAAAGTAATATGTGGTGTTATGATCAGGGCTGAAGTTGAATAAAATATTGTATTTATCAATTACAAAAAAACTGAAAATCCATAAAAATCTGTGTTGTTGCTAATCATACATATGCTAGCCTGTTTTTTTAACAATAAGTTGTGATGCCATCACAAACACTGGCATTTAAAGGGTACAAATAAAAAAATTCCTGCACCAGAATGCAGGAAATGAAGTCTTTGTAATACAAAAAATCCTGGTGGGGGACCCCCAGACCCCCTGCTTAAAAAGTGGCCTGACTGGGGCTATATTTTGCACTATATTTCCTGGCCTGAATGATTTCCCCAGTCCGGCCCTGGTTAAAAGCCTCCAATGCGTATTAGTGTGTGCTTGTTTGAACGTTTGCATGTTTCAACCATACATTTCCATTTATTAAAAAAAATATATATATATATGAATATTATTATTTTTTTTTTTTAACCTCCTATAATAGTGGGGGTCACAGCTCTCTGACACTGTTTTTTTTGGGTCGCGGCCTGAAAAGTTTGGGAACCCCTGTGTTATGTCCTGTTATGCTACGTATAAGTTGTGACATACTAGCAGTTACACTGTAGGCTACTGTGCCTTTAATAGACGGGCGTGGTTAGCGCTCGAGGTAGGGCTTGTGTTGTAACGTAACCGGCAGTCGAATAAAGTAATGAAACCACACGGTCGTGTGTTCATTGTCTCAACATAATAATTGGCGAACGAGGATGGCTGATTTCGTTTTACCACCGCCACCACCGTTTCTACCTGTTCCCGGTGACCCAGCGGTTCCATGGGTTAGATGGCTAACGTCATTGGAGGACTATTTATTGGCGTTGGGACTGGAGGATCTGGAAGAAGCTAGGAAGTGCGCACTTCTGCGACACTGCCTCGGACAGGAGGGGCAACGGATTTATGCTACGCTTACATTAGCCGACGATCACTACTCTACTGCTACCGAGGCTCTGAAGTCGCATTTTAGCTCGGGAAGAAGCCGTCGGATGTACCGGTTTGAGTTCCGCCAGAGAGCACAGAGGTCTGGTGAGACTGTTTCGCAATATGTGTCTGCCTTGCGGGAGCTAGCCAAGCATTGTGATTTTAGGAACTTGGAGGATGGACTCATAGTCGACCAGCTGATTGAAAGAACATTGTGTGCTCAACTGAGGGAGAGACTGTTATTAGAGCCGGACGCCATGACACTAGCTGATGCAGTAGTGATTGGAAAACAGTTGGAGACAGCTATCTCTGAGGCGCACACGTTTTCCCACGCGGTGCATGAGCCTGTGACGTCACCTCCGCCCGGAGTTCAGAACGTGGCCCAGGAGGCAGCTGGCGCAGACTGTGACAGCTTCGATGTGCAGAGAGTGGCAGACAGGGCGCCGAGGGAGAGGGAGAATGGACAAAGGCGTTGTGGTAACTGTGGCTCCCCTAAGCATGCAACCAGGGACCTGTCCTGCCCTGCTCTAGGCAAGCGCTGCCGTAACTGCAACAGGGTTAACCATTTTGCGCGCTGGTGTCGCTCTCCTCCTGATCACGCACAGTCTGGGGCTGTTCCCATCAATACAGTACAAAGCCCACAGGCCTCATTCAGTCATTGCACATGTCGTGTGGGTGGGGCCTCCATACCACTCCTCGTGGACACAGGGGCTAAAGTGTCGCTCCTGAATAAGTCCACTTATGACCGGCTCTTCAGTCACGTGCCGTTGACTACAGCAGCAAACGCCCTGTCGGGATATGGCCACGCCCCGATCACCACTTTAGGGGTAGCCTGCCTACCTGTGGAGTACAAAAAGAGACACATCCCTGACACCGAGTTCTACATCACACGGAGAGGGGCTAACATCATGGGGCTAGACCTGTTTCATGCTCTGGACTTCACATTGACCGACGCTGGGGGTCTACGCGTCCTGCAGGTCACCGCGTCCTGGCCTGACCATCACCCGACACTGTTCGAAGGCCTGGGCTGTATGACTGGATTTGTGCACCAGCCCTCGGTGGACACGTCTGTCCGACCCGTCATTCAGCCGCTGCGGCGCATTCCCTTGGCCCTCCGTGATGCTGTGGAGGAGGAGATTCATCATCTGGTGAAGGAGGTCGTCATAGAACCGATCAACGCCTCTCCCTGGGTGTCCAACCTGGTGATAGCCAAGAAACGGGGGGGGGGGGGCGCGGACTGCGTCTATGCGTCGATCTGACAGACGTAAACAAAGCCATCATCCCTGACAAGTATCCCCTCCCCACAGCGGAGGAGCTGACTAGCCATTTCCATGGCTCCACGATTTTCAGTAAAATGGATTTACGTCACGGCTATCTGCAGGTTCCCCTGGCACCGGGCAGTATGGACCTCACATTGTTTGTCACACATGTGGGGGTTTTCAGGTACAAGCGCATGGCTTTTCGCCTGTCATCAGCCCCAAGCTGTTTTCAGAAAATAATGTCGCTCATTTTGGCTGGCATCCAGGGGGTCAGCATCTACTTGGATGATGTGGTGGTGCATGCGCCCACTGCTGCACTCCACGACGCTCGCCTGGAGCAGGTCTTCCAGCGCTTCAAGCAAAACGGGGTCACACTCAACGCGGAGAAGTGTACATTTGGAGCTACTGAGGTCGAGTTCCTGGGGTTCAGGCTCTCCAGGGAGGGTATCACCCCGATCATGTCCCACACCGAAGCAATCCTGTCCCTGCCGGACCCGCAGTCGCCGTCCAAGCTGTCTTCTTTTCTGGGCATGGCTGCCTACTACCTCCGGTTCATGCCACACTATTCTGACTCGACGGCCCCTCTGCGCCAGCTGTTACGCAAGGATGCGGTATGGGACTGGACCCCGGCCTGCCGGGATGCTGTGCGCGTCATCAAACGGCAGCTCACGTCCCCGCCAACACTGCCGCATTTCAGCCTGACCGCGCCCACCTTGTTCACCTGTGACGCCTCTGGGGTGGCGCTCGGCGCCGTGCTATCCCAGGTTCATGGAGGGGTAGAGCGTCCAGTGGCTTTTGCCTCTCGGGCCCTCACACCAGACGCACACCAGCCTCACACCACCCGCACCCCCCCTTCCAACGTGCCTGTGTGTGTGTGTGTGTATGTGTGTGTGTGTGTGTGTGTGTGTGTGTGTGTGTGTGTGTGTGTGTGTGTGCGTGCGTGCGTGCATGCGTGCGTGCGTGCGTGCGTGCATGCGCGTGTGCGTGCGTGTGTGTGTGTGTGTGTGTGTGTGTGTGTGTGTGTGTGTGTGTGTGTGTGTGTGTGTGTGTGTGTGTGTGTGTGTGTGTGTGTGTGTGTGTGCGCGTCCTGAGGTCAGATGAGTTTGATAGTTTACTGAGGATGGCTATATAATGTTTATATTTAAACTTATACATTTTTTCTTAAATAATAATAATAATAATAATAATAATAATAATAATAATAATAATAATAATAATAATAATAATAATAATAATAATAATAATAATAATAATAATAATAATAATAATAATAATAATAATAATAATAATAATAATAATAATAATAATAATAATAATAATAATAATAATAATAATAATAATAATATAATATATATAATAATGTATACATGATCATGCAATGGTATGATTCATCTAAACAGATTTTAGGCTTGTGAAGGAAGGAAGGCTTGCGAACTAGTAGGGGGATTTAAACATTCACTTTAAACACTTAAACCTTACCTTTTTTAATTTTGTACATTTTAGTTGTGTATATTGTATATTTTTTATAGTGTTTGGTTTTAAATTTTTTACTCTTTTATGGTATGATAGTCAAGTCAAGTCAAGTCAAGAGTTTTAATTGTCACGGCATACAGGTATACAATGAAATGCGGGTGGTCTTGCCCGCAACGATGTGCAATACAGTGGTACATATAATAGAATCAAAAGAAGAAAACAACATTGTGCAGTAACAGGTAACAGGTAACATGGAGTGACATCTCGGTATCTGTACATAGTTATTTACAGAGCATATGGGACATGCTAGTTAGCTTTGGTAGTGCAATACACTGTTCCTGTTATTCTAATTTAAAGTGTCCTTTCCTTTGGCCATAAGTGTGCGTGTGTGCGACATGAGTGTGTGCCCGCTCATGTTAAAGTGTTAAGTGGCTGCTCGTGTGTGAGCGTGCACAGTGTGCGTGTCGTGTGTGTGTTCATGTGTGCTTGTGTGTGGACAGTTCAATGTTCTGAGCACTCAATGTTCATTGTTCATGGCTCTGATGGCCTGGGGGAAGAAGCTGAGCCTAAGCCGCTCTGTCCTAGTAGCTGGGGTTCGCAGGCGTCTGCCTTACCTCAGCAGCTGAAACAGGCTGTTATTGGGGTGGTGAGGGTCTTTCATTGTCCTGCAGGCTCTGGATTTGCACCTCTTGTTGTATAGAACCTGCAGGGGGGGTAGTGCAATACCTGTGGTACGCTCGGCTGAGCGCACCACTCTCTGTAGGGCCTTCTTGTCCTGTGCCGTGCTGTTTCCATACCAGGCAGTGATGTTTCCGGTCAGGATGCTCTCTACAGCTCCTGAGTAGAAGGACTAGAGTATCTTTCCCGATACTCTGAACTTCCTTAACTGTCTCAGGTGGTAGAGACGCTGTTTCGCCTTCTTTACTACTGTGTCTATGTGTGTTGACCATGTCAGGTCCTCTGAGATGTGGACCCCCAGGTACTTGAAGCTGCTCACCCTGTCCACAGTAGCCCCGTTAATCATCAGTGGTGTGTGCGTCTCCTGCTGTCCTCTCCTATAATCCACGATCAGCTCCTTGGTTTTACCAATGTTCAGGAGCAGGCTGTTGTCCTGGCACCAGCGTTCCAGTACCTCAACCTCCTCCCGGTAGGCCTTCTCGTCGTTGTCCGAGATCAGCCCCACCACCACCGTGTCATCTGCGAACTTCACTATGGAGTTGGAGCTGAACTTGGCCACACAGTCGTGTGTGTAGAGTGAGTACAGCAGGGGGCTCAGAACACAGCCCTGGGGGGACCCGATGCTCAGGGTGATGGTGTTGGAGGTCTGACCCCCCACCCTGACCGCCTGGGGTCTTTCGCTCAGAAAGTCCAGTACCCAGGCGCTCAGGGCGGAGCTCAGACCTAGCTCGATCAGCTTGTCCACCAGTCTGGTGGGGACTATGGTGTTGAACGCTGAGCTGTAGTCAATGAACAACAGTCTCACATAGCCCCCCTTCTGACGGTCAAGGTGCGAGAGGGTGCTGTGCAGTACCTGGGAGACCGCGTCGTCGGTGGACCTGTTTGTCCTGTATGCAAATTGCATAGGGTCCATATCACTGATCACATGATTTATCTGATCTACTGTTAATACATGTCAGATTTGTTTTGTATGTTATAATATGAGCCAGCTCTATTTTTAACTTAATTTTAAATGATAATAAAGTATTGAATCTTGACTACTTTCGTATTTCCTTTATCTTGTAGTTAGAGTAATCTCTCACAATACAAGCAATCTCTCTCTCATTGGCACCTCCGAATAACAATGGCACAATGGCTGCCCAGACTGTAAGGTGTTAAGTGAGGGGTTACAGTATAATAGCAATGATTTCTGGGTAAAGTAGTCTGCATACATAGTTAACAGAAACAGATCCACTTCTTTTTAGGCCTGTGGCTCAAACATTGTGATTAGCGATTGTGGTATCATCTTGTACAAGTAGCCTACAAGTTATGGCTTATTTTGAAGATATGAACCTGTACTTTCAAAGACAATTGGGAAGATCCCTCAAAAGGACCTCAAGTCTGTACTGAGTCACATACTGTATAACTTACTTTAGCATAAAACGCTGGTCTATTGCTTACCCAAAGTAATTTCAAAGCTATTCTTGAACCATTTATAGCACATGCATGAGTCTGTCCTCTTTTGAAAGGAAACAGGAAGAATCACTCTGAGTACTACTGTAATACAGAGGTTTGAACACACTGAAAAAAAATATATATATATATATATATATATATATATATATTTTTTTTTTTTTTGTATTACTTATGTCTGAATTATTTTGCAAACAGATGCCTCTTACAGTTTCCAGCAGAGAGGTATTAGCTGGAAAGCTGGGAAAAGTGAGAAATCATTGTTTCCAAAATGTTAATAATTTTCGCCTGTTGACTGTTTGGTCTTATAACTCAAAATTGGAAGCACGTAATAGGCCAAGTAGGGTGTCAATCGGCGGCCATCTTAGCTTTCAACCGATTGGTATTGGTTCAGAGACACTAAAACAGCGGGACACAAATGGGCAAATGTGTTAAGAGGATATATATATTCTCTTTTCTAGTGCAAATGTATGAACCTCCCCCAATACCATCTACCGAGTGAGTAGACACAAATCTAGAGAGAGAGAGAAAGAGAGAGAGAGAGAGAGAGAGAGAGAGAGAGAGAGAGAGAGAGAGAGAGAGAGAGAGAGAGAGAGAGGAAGCAAGAGAGAGAGAGAGAACCCCCTCTGACACGCCACCAACAGGAATGCACCACAGATGTTCGCTCACAACAACCGCCCGTGTCTCCGGGGTCCCTCGCCGCCACACATCTGTAAACATAGTGCGTCGTCCGCAGAGTAATTGAGGTGGACGATACACTCAGCCGCGTCTCTCCCCCGTTTTACAATCCATCACGACTGTAACGCAATCACACACTCGAGAGTTATTAGGAAGCGGTGAGCGTGGGGGGGTGATGAATGCATTAGGGGGAGGTATTATGCTGGACGTTGGCTCAGGGGAGCGTGGGGCGCATTAAAACAAATCACGAAAGTCGAGTCGAATTGAATTGCAATCTCGAACGCAGAGTTCATACAAGGGAAGCAGCGGTTGCGATTGGAGGAACGGGAAAAGAGGGCAGGATTTGAGATAGGTCGATCAGCGGACCCCTTGCGTGAGTCATCGTTTGAATGGTGGATTGAAAGGAAGAGGAGAGAGTGGTAAAAATAATCTCTCTCACACACACTTTTATAATGCTTTGTTTTTTGTTATTCAAGCAATTAAATTATGCATACAATTTAAATATTCAAGAGGTTCAACGTGATTTTGAGGAAAAACTTAAATTCTTCTCCGTCAACAGAAATGTCAAGCCACCAAACAGCAAGGTTATTAATATGTCCTAGGTTGCCAAATATCAAACATAATACAGACTTATCCAAGGAACACACACACAACACACAGTCACACCCACACACCAACACGCACACATTCACTGTACATTCCTGGCAGTCCACGTCTCCTGTCGATTACTCTTCTCCCAATAACAAAAAAAAAATAGACGTCTCTCCGTCAAAACAAGCCGACAGAAGAGTTTGGCTCAGAGGAGGGGGACGTCTCTGACCCGATGTTTTCTCTCCGTGTTTGACGGCGCCGCAGAGCTGGCGTCATTATCGCAACTTATCCACCTCTTTCCAAATTGCTTTCCGCCACAGAGAAATTAATGACAGCCATGGGTGCGGTGACAGGTGGCGGCACTCGATGCAAGAGTAATCTCTCGCCGACCGTGTGGTATCGCGGAAGAGGACATGGGGGGGAGGGGGATAAATGGAGAGAAAACAAGACTTGTCATTAGTCTTATAACGAGGACTTTACGGACGCGGGGGGGGTGCCGTCGTTCCGCTAGCACTAAACGAGGACTATCTACCATGAGTTCTCAAATAGTGGGTCCCGGGGGCCTTTATTTACCTCTACTGAAGAGAGAATGGCCTTTATCTGAGACATTTAGTCCCATAATGTTTAATGCTTAATTTGTATCCGGGAGCGTGTCTATGGTCCTACAGTCCTATGTTCCCACATCTCTATGTTCCCACAGCCCTATGTTCCCACAGCCCTATGTTCCCACAGCCCTATGTTCCCACAACTATATATTTCCCCAGCCCTATGTTCCCACAGCCCTATGTTCCCACAGCCCTATTTTCCCACAACCCTATGTTCCCACATCCCTATGTTCCCCCAGCCCTATGTTCCCCCAGCCCTATGTTCCCAGAACCCTATGTTCCCACAACACTATGTTCCCCCAGCCCTATGTTCCCCCAGCCCTATGTTCCCACAACCCTATGGTCCCCCAGGGGTCGGCAACCCGCGGCTCTGGAGCCGCATGCGGCTCTTCAGCCACTCTGCAATGGCTCCCTGTAGGTTTGATATATATATTTTTTTATTATTATTTTGGAGATCGAGGTGATACTGTGAACTGAAATAAATAAGTGTTTAAGAGGTTAACAGACTGGAGTGAATGTCATTATGCTCGCGCCGTTGGGTAAGAGAACGACACATGACCTTTGCAGCCTGTCATCTCTTGTCTCTCATCTTTCCCCGTTGGCCATCCACTGTAGACTAACTAGTAAAGCAGAGAGGCCATAGAAAATCATCTGACAGAAACAATGGACACATTTCTCGCAGGATGCTAGGGATGTGTTACTTAAAGGCCACATGAAATCAAAATAGATTTATGATTCTTTATAATTGAAGTTCTTTTATCACATGTGTCTTGCACTGATTGTCACTTATACGGCAGTATCTCTCCCAACAATGACAAAAAGTAGTTTTGTACTGTAGGTATTCCTAGTGGTATTTGTGCAGGTATGAGTCACCCTGCACACAGGGGCGTATACCATTTTTGCATCCAATGAAATGCTTTCTAGATTGACAATTACGGCATATTGATTGATTGATTTTATTTATGGATCCAAAGACACAACAAATCCAAGGGATGACATGCAAAAGTTACAACAATAATTTCCAGCATGGTCCCTGATGTTATGACCAAAGGACATACACAAATAACATATAAAACAACACATAAAGCAAAAGTCCAATACAATAAATCCATATTCTACATATCTAAAAACAAGACAATAACATCCTGTCAAAATACCATAAAATAGCGCATTTCTTATACCATCATTAAAACAATAATCCAATTATGACCTGACAGCTATCTGGCCACTTTACCCCGGAGATATGAGCGAACCTGACCTTTAAACATTCCTCTAGATCTGACAGTTTAATACTAAGTGGAAGGCTGTTCCACGTTGAGATCCCTATGTAGACAAATTTGCTCTGAGCCATAGACTTAGCACCTTACAGGAGCGAACACTGGCCCTGGTATTCTGTCCATGCTGCTTTTTAACCATTATGGATCTGAGACTTCAGATAGCTTGGGGCTGTGCCATTGACTATGTTGAACATGTGGTTCAGTTTCATCTGTTCAACCCTGAGGTGCACCGGAAGCAGTCCCACCTTTTTGAATTCGGCATTTCCTACTGTATATGCGTTCTGAGAGGCACACCTAGTATGTAACGAATAGTGTTGTTTTGCATCACCTGAAGTTTATTTTAAAATGTAGTCGACAGACCACTGTACCATGCTGCGCTTGCATAGTCAAAATGACACTGAAGCAAGGACGACGCTAACAGCTTTTTAACAGCATGTTCACAAAGCCTGGTATTTCGATAGAGGAACTTAAGTTTGCCTCCACACTTGGATAGAATGTTGGCAGTACTAGATTCACATGAGAGAGACTGACATGTTTAAAGTGAGTAGAGTGGGTGTGGATGTGTGTGCTGTGAGTGTAGATGATGGGTTGTTAAATATTGTCATTGGGTCTCATTCTCGAACGTAGTTACGACAAAATATTTCATCTTAGCCAGATTTCAGCCTATTTAAGACATATTAGGGCTGGGAGTGGGAGTCCTCAAATTTTCCTGAGATCTTATTTGAGAGCAGATCCAAGAGTGCTGAGGAGCACACTTAAATATGCTCTCAGCCCACGATCAAACCTCATGATTGATTTACTAATTTAAAATTGTATCATAACTTGACAGACTTGTGTTCTCATAGTGATTCCTTCACATCAACACTACAGGCCTCCTTGGAATTAATTACTTAATCATAATTAAAATAAATATGACTATTTGTATGATAAGAAATTACGTTATTTGATGTCGGAAAAATAAATAATAGCTACACACACTGCAAATGACTCGGAATAAATAAATACATCAGCCACATACAATATATGTTGCATGTCATTTATTGTGGCTTATTTATTCTTTCCAAGTGTGTACGATTATCATGGCCTGCTGCGTCCTGCACAACATCGCGGAGAAGCGTGGTGTCCCGCAACATCCCTGACACCCTTTGAGTATTACTGAGTGATGTGTTTAGTTATTGCAGAATGGGTACAATACAGTACGGCTCAATACATACAATTGTTAAGGGGATGCAGACCTGAGAAAGACGTTTGTCTTGTTTCCATCAGGGTCCCCCATTTTCAATTCATATAGACATTTATGACATACACAACATACATGACATTATAGTGTATCTTGTAGACCAGGCCCATTGCAAGTTGCTGTACTCTGTCGTCTACTCTAAGCCATCCTAGGTTGTCAAAGTGGGCAGGGGTGAAGTGGGTTCTGGGGGTAAGGTCAAGTAGTAGTCTGACCAGTTTGTTTTGTGATGTTTGTAATTTTGTTTTAAGCGCATTTGAGGTGCTTTGGTACCATGAGGTGCATGCATAGTCATAGTACACTTGAATGAGTGCTCCTGCCAGAGTCTTCAGGGTATTCTTGTTTACCAGGGAGGAGATCCGGTACAAGAATCTAGTTCGTTGGTTGGTTGGTTGGTTGGTTGGTTGGGATCGTTGGTTGGGATCCAATGTACAGTCCACCCAACCCAATACATACTGTAGTCAGAAATAAAACGTTACCAAAAGAATAATATTCTAATGATATTCCTACTCTGCAGTAGTTGGATTTATTTTAAAATATGATTATTCGATCCACAGGACAGCCTGATCACAAGAGTCGACGGTCCAGTTTATATTTTAACATAGATAAATGCCTTGTATTTTCAATTCATCATAACATAATATGACATACACGACATACAGATAGACAGTACTGCTACTGTACTGTACATCTATCCAGCTAAATGAACGTTAGCTAATATTACGGCCAGCCTTGCGGTCGCATTCTATTTTCGAGGGACCATAACCATAACGTTAACTTGACATGCTATGCTTCATATGCTTTATTTGCGCAGTTGCTAGTGTTAGTTGATTAGTTGATTGTCGTTCTGACATAACTGCAGTAAACAAACGAACGGTAAACCTAAGTTATCTTACCAGTTAATTCACTACACTACAAGTAGGGGCGGGTCTTCGGTGCCAGCACGTTGGGTTGTCTCGTAAAGAATAATACTGCACTGTATCTAGATGATTATCCATAAAAAACGCACGCTAATCGAAAATACCACACCATTACTGTACCAATGACAGTCAAATAATCTACAGAAAAGCATTACATTGCAAAATAATATGTCCAATGAATGAATGAATGAATGAATGAATGAATGAATTAATTAATGAAAACTTTATTTAACAGATTGCAGAATGGGTACAATACAGTACGGCTCAATACATACAATTGTTAAGGGGATGCAGACCTGAGAAAGACGTTTGTCTTGTTTCCATCAGGGTCCCCCATTTTCAATTCATATAGACATTTATGACATACACAACATACATGACATTTATGGCATAGGGACATATAGGTATTTAGTACTGATACATTTGTGACATAGGCGGTATTCAAATATACAGTACTGTTACCCCTAGATCCTGACAGAGTATATACATATGATGGGGAGGGGACTGTACATTAGGAGGGGGTGGGTGGGTGGGAGGGAAATATACATACGGCGGGGAGGGAATATATACATGCGGTGGGGAGGAGACTGTCTATTAGGAGGTGGTGGGGGTTTTGGGCATTTACGGTGGCCAGTTTCGAATTGCAGCCTCCCGTAGGTGCTCTTTAAGAGCGGTTTTGAATGTGGGCAGGGATTCACATTCCTTTACAGCTTTGGGTAGGGCGTTCCACATTGTTGTGGCATAATTGCGAAACGTGTTTAGTCCCTTGTTTGAGCCGAATCTGGGTTTCACATGATTTGTTGAGCTTCCTCTGGTGTAGTGGTTGTGGTATTCACTGACCTTTGGGAAGTATTTTGACATGTACATGGGCACCCCGGTCGTATAGTGTATCTTGTAGACCAGGCCCATTGCAAGTTGCTGTACTCTGTCGTCTACTCTAAGCCATCCTAGGTTGGCAAAGTGGGCAGGGGTGAGGTGGGTTCTGGGGTTCAGGTCAAGCAGTAGTCTGACCAGTTTGTTTTGTGATGTTTGTAATTTTGTTTTAAGCGCCTTTGAGGTGCTTTGGTACCATGAGGTGCACGCATAGTCATAGTACCCTTGAATGAGTGCTCCTGCCAGAGTCTTCAGGGTATTCTTGTTTACCAGAGAGGAGATCCGGTACAAGAATCTAGTTCGTTGGTTGACTTTTTTTATTACATTGGATGCCATTTTGTCACAGGAAAGATTTGCCTCTAGGATGGAACCCAGGTAGGTAATTTCGTCTTTCCTTGTGACAATATTGTCACCCACTGTAACTGAGAATCCGTCGGTCTTGCTGAGTTTGTTATTTGAACCGAAGAGAATGGACTCTGTTTTGCCCATGTGTAATGATAGTTTGTTATCAGCGAGCCATATGCAGATTTTGCCTAGTGTCGCATGCACATGTAACAGAGTTTATTGTGATTCCACTTGTCAAGGTAACTAAGACCCAATAGCATGGCACTTAATGGTTCTAGGGATTCTTATTGGTTGGTGGGCGTTTCCTTGTGGGCTTCAACCCAAGTGTTCACGTTAGCGTGGCACCATTACATGAGGAAGCAGCCCATGGTAGGTTCACAGTCAGTACACCCAGAATGAACATAATGTTCCTAAATGTTTAACTCTCACTACTAGTTGGAAGTATTAATGTAGGCATGTTGACAATAAATTGTAGAAGGTAGCGACCCTATGGTAAATGTGTTAAAATAATAATTAAGTGAGATGGTGTCGAAAAATATATATAACTAGCCCACATGTTAGTAGGCTAATTATTCCCAATTCTTCTGTAGTGAACGGTGTTCGAGGGGTCTGATGAGCCGACCACATAACCTGTCTAACCAGGATCTTTTGTGTGTTACCAGGTACAAAATATTGTCATTTGATTGTACATTGTTTATTATTTCATGTTATTATATTAACCATTACATGAGGAAGCAGCCCATGTGAACGGTGTTCGAGGGGTCTGATGAGCCGACCACATAACCTGTCTAACCAGGATCTTTTGTGTGTTACCAGAATAAACCACCCAAGACCGTGGATCAAGTGTCTGTCTTTCAATTAAAAAAGTACACAACGCATTGGTTATAATGGTGCCGCGACCGTGCTTCTGGAATCATCATCGAGGGATTCGCCACGTTCCAGAAGAAGAACTGGTGTTGCAGCTGAGTGAGTCCGCCTGACTCGCGCTGTATGAACAGTCCGCTGCGAGCGCAGTGTTGCAGCAGAGTGAGTCCCCGTGACTCACGCTATAATGAACAGGAGGCTGATCAAACAGTAGTGCAGTGTTGCACATTCGCCACAAGGTGGGAGCATCGGATAATTTATCAGATTAAAAACGAGTAGAGTTTTCCCTCAGGCAGCAGAGCGCAGTATTGCACATACGCCACAAGGTGGCAATGTTGATCTATTTATCAGAACGAACACATTGTGTTCTGATTTGAGTGGAGCAGGGATTTAAGATTTTTTTTTATTCAACTACTCTAGTTATCTGTATCTTACTGTGGTTTTTGGTGATTCCTAATACACTTTCACACAGGTTTCTAAAATATAAGAGGTTTTCTTTTTGGTTTTATAGGTGATTTTACATAACATTCTGTGTTTTCTTTTACTGATAGTGTGATCAGCTTGCTGATTTTCTTTTTCTTTCATTGATACTGGTATGGTGTCGTTTAAGATAGGTTGACTATTTGGTGGACAAGAGTACTGGTAAAGTCTGATTATTAGGATTTTTATTTTTTTTATAGTATACTGGATACTTCTGCAGATGGAGGGTGGTGAATACTCTGGAGTTGGGAGGGGGGCAATGAGGTACACTCCGATTCCATCAGTTGGGAGGCCTAGCACCAGTTTTCAGCATTCACCTCTCACATCTACACCTATGCCTAATCTTGGAGAGTTATCAGATGTCAATGACAGTTACTCTGGTTTGCCACAACTGAGTGCAGTTAAATCAGAAGTACCTGACACAAATATTGGAGATCCTTCAGTGGAGATGGTAGCAGCCATAGCGAAGCAGATTGGGATCTCCATAGGGGAGAGTATTGCCGCATGCCTAGAGTCAAAGGGGAGCAGTGGGATGGGGTACAATGTTGCAGCAAGCACATTCAACTCAGGCGGGACGGTCCCTTCCCTGGTAAACATGGTGGTGAAGTCTGAGATTAGGGAGCCAGTGTGCTTTAGAGGCGATGGCTCTGATACATGCACAGTGTATGAATGGGAGTCAGTAGTCAGGATATACTTGCGAAAAAGGGGGATCTCAGTGGCAGAGCAGGCTGAGGAGGTCATGAGTAGGCTCATGGGGAGGGCACGAGAGGTGGTGAGAGTAAGCATACGCAGTAACCCCTCTTTTGATCTGTCTAGTGGCCCAGGTCCTATTTTTGATATGCTAAAACAGCACTTTAGTGACACTGCTTTCTCCACCATGCCGTTAGCTGACTTTTATTCCACCATCCCATTCTCTGGTGAGCAACCTTTTGATTATTGGCTCAGACTAAACAGGGCTATGGACGTGACCGAGGACTGTCTAAAGAGACAGAGTAAGACAATTGACGATCCATCTCGTGAGCTCACAGCCATGTTTATTAGACATTGCCCTGACCCTGAACTGTCTCTCATATTCAAGTGCAAGCCTTTACCACAGTGGACAGCTGCGGATGTCCATGAGAGGCTTGTTGAACACAGAAGGAATCCGAGACAATCCTCCTGGCCAAAGGTAACCCCTGCCATCACTACGCTGTGACAGGAAGTCGGTGCAGCTGGTCATCCCACATCACCTGTTGCTAAGCCTACTATTGAGCCTGCTCCAATGCCTCCAACTCAAGCTTCCCAGGGGCCCACGGACCAATTGGAGCGTATCATCGGTATGCTGGAGCGTGTTCTTGAGCAAAGGCCTCAGCAGCGTCAGTTTCAGGGTAGGACAGACAGTCAGTATCCAAGAGGCCAAAATAACAGAGGCAGGCCCCCGGTGGCCTGTGAGGTGTGCAGGGGTGTTGGGCATACCACACGTTCCCATTGTGTGGCCAATCACCTCTGCTTTCTCTGCTATGCATCTGGCCATGCCCGTGCGGAATTCCCCAAGTCTACAGCGTGGCAACCATCTGGTGTGGTGTCTTCAGAACCCACCTCTTGGCAACAGGGAAACTAGAGGGCCAGCATTTGGGGGGGGGGGTGGGTGTTGGGCCTTCTATCGATACCCCAGTAATGAGAGATGATGATTTAGAGTCCATTTACAAGAGTGTGTGTAGTGAAATGAGAACAGTGACTGAAGTTGTAATGCAGAATACACAGAAGCTTTCCCCTTATGACGATCTGTTTCATGCAAAAGTATTGCTTGGCGGCAAAGTTGAGGTGAGGGCCATGCTCGACAGTGGGTCGATGGCTTGTTCGTTGAGTGCAAAGATTTTGCCACAACTCTTACAGGAAGGAGTGTTGAAAAGCCCTGCATTGAGCCCAACAGATGCGATTCTTGTGGGATGCGGTGGATCAAAGACTACACCCTTAGGAGTGTGTGAGCTGGAGATGGAGGTGTTTGGCTGTCGTGTGACTGTCCCAACATTCGTGGTTGAAAATCAGGGAGATGACCTCATCGCTGGCAGTAACCTCCTAAAGTACTTGATTTGTCAGCTAAAGATATCAGGGGACTTGTTGAACAAGGGGCCCACATCTGAACATGGTGAAGCTGAACACCACAAGTTATTGAGTTTGATGGCCAATGTGGAGATGTGGACAGGAAATGACATCCCTGACAAAGTGGGGACCGTGAAAATAAAAAGAGCCGTGACTCTAGAGCCCTTCAGTGAACATTTGGTATGGGGCAGGTTACAGAGTGTGAACAACATCTCAGCTGGTAGTGCTGTCATTCTGGAGCCCAGCTGTGTGAAGTCAAGACCGGGATCAGTCCTGATTGGGAAGACAGTGGCCCTGCTGAGGAATGATGGATGGCTGCCAATGAAGGTGATAAATCCCTCTGGTAGATCAGTGACCCTCAGACGAAATGCCAAGCTTGCTGATGTTTATCCATGCATGGCCTTGGAGGATTTTGACTGCTCTGAGGTGGATGACGATTCACCACCCCTTTTGCAGCAACAGGTGCAGAGGGCAGATGATAACCACCGTGATGAATCGAGTCTGACTGATGATACATCCACCTTATCGGACAGATGTGACAGAGAAGAGGAACCTGGTGGATGTGATGGCAGTCCTGATTCAGTCTTACATGGTTTACGGTTGTCTGACATAGATCTTGATTCCTGTGATGTGTCCTCTTCGGGTAAAGAAAAACTTGTGCATCTGATAGCTCAGTACCAGTCTATATTTTCCAGGCATAAGTTAGACTGTGGAAGGGCTACAGGCTGTCTTCACCGGATTCGACTCAGTGATGAGAAACCCTTTCGCTTGCCATACAGACGAGTTCCACCTAATCAGTATGAGAAGCTCAGGCTGGCGTTGAGTGAGATGGAAGAACAAGAGATCATAAGGAAGTCAAATAGTTAGTTTGCTTCACCTTTGGTCATTGTTTGGAAGAAGTCGGGAGACCTGAGACTCTGTAATGACTTCCGATGGATTAACGCACGCACCATCAAAGACGCCCATCCTCTTCCACACCAGGCTGATGCTCTAGCAGCATTGGGTGGCAACGCCTACTTCTCCACCATGGACCTCACCTCCGGCTACTACAATGTTGAGATGCACGAGGATGACCGGAAGTATACAGCCTTTACATCGCCATTCGGAGTATACGAATACAACCGCATGCCACAGGGTCTGTGCAACAGCCCTGCCACCTTCATGCGGATGATGCTTAACATCTTTGGGGATGAGAACTTCCTCAGTCTACTGTGCTATCTGGATGATGTCCTGGTGTTCGCGCCTACAGAAGACCTGGCCTTGGAGCGCCTGGAAATGGTCTTCGAACGACTTAAGGCTCACAACCTTAAATTGGCTCCGAAGAAATGTCATTTCTTGCAGAGCTCTGTGAGGTTCCTGGGACATGTCGTTAGTTCTGATGGCATCGCTACGGATTCTGACAAGGTAAAAGCCATCACTGCGCTGACAGAAGCTGACCTCATGGAAGAAGGTACAGAGATTCCATCACAGCGGAAGATCCGGTCATTCCTGGGAATGGTGGTATACTACCAGCAATTCATTGAGGGCTGTTCCGCCATAGCCAAACCGCTGTTTGGACTTACGACTGGGAACAAGGCTCCTCGTTGGAAAGGGAAGAAACGCCGGCCTCCTCGACGGACAATGACTGCGGCAGATTGGACAGATGAGTGCCGGGATGCTTTCCATCAGCTGAAGCAGGCCTTACTAGACCGGGTCGTTTTGGCCCATCCTGATTTCAGTGAATCTTTCCTGCTCTCTGTGGATGCCTCCAGTAATGGCCTTGGTGCAGTTTTGTCACAGGTGCCTGCGGGTGGGACAACAGCAAGACCAATTGCTTTCGCAAGCAAGTCGCTCACCTATGCACAGTCGAAGTATCCTGCCCATAGACTGGAATTTTTTGCTATGAAATGGGCAGTCTGTGACAAGTTCCACCATTGGTTGAGGGGACACCAGTTCACAGTATGGACTGACAACAACCCGTTAACGTACATCTTGTCCAAGGCAAAACTGGATGCGTGTGAACAGAGATGGGTTGCTAAGCTAGCCCGATACCAGTTTGACATCAAATACATCCCTGGTCCCAAAAATATTGTTGCAGATGCCCTGAGCAGAGAGCCTTTCATCCGGCCTAGTGCACTTCATCGTCTGACGAGGGTTGCGTACAAGGCATTGCTGGGTGAAGCTGACACTGTGCGCACAGAACAGGTTCAGGATGTGTTCCGTTGGTCTAATCACCCATTCGATGTGACCTCCGATGTTGAGCCTGCGGTGGAATGCCAGTGTGTG
Organism: Notolepis coatsorum; assembly: GCF_963971535.1. NCBI lineage: Eukaryota > Metazoa > Chordata > Actinopteri > Aulopiformes > Paralepididae > Notolepis > Notolepis coatsorum. The sequence goes on from NC_140165.1 coordinate 43,358,792, forward strand.
ACTGTTTCCCAACCTTGTGCCCTTTCGAGACAGGAAGTAGCAGCTGTTTTTGAGTCACACAAGCTGCAAAACAGTGATATGGGGCCCCATGCGCTGCTGCTGCCACAGCTTCCTCAGATAGTTATGCCATCAGAAGAGATTTGTAGGACAGGTGCTGTCACATGTTCAACTCATGAATAAGCAAAAAGATGACCATGTGTTAAACAAAGTGATTTCCTTTGTTGAGAGAGGACGAAGACCTTCAAGAAGAGAGCGTGCTCAGGAGTCTGTTGATGTCCTTCGGTCACTCAGGGGCTGGGATAAGCTAACAATGAGGAGGGGTGTGCTGTATCACCTGTCAAGGAACACAGTTACAAAGAAGAAGATGTATCTGTATGTGGTTCCGCTTTGCTGCAAGCCATGGTGTTGAAAGGTGTCCATGATGAGGCTGGACACCAGGGCCAACAGCGGACTTTGTACCTTACCAGACAGCGGTTCTACTGGCAAGGCCTGGAGAAAGATGTGAGGGAGTATGTGAGGTGCTGTCGGCGATGCGTGATGAGCAAGACTCCTGAGCCTGAAGCCAGAGCACCATTGGAGAACATCATAACGACTGAGCCCCTTGAACTTGTGAGCATAGACTTCTGGTGTGCTGAGGATTCGGCAAACAAGTCCTTGGATGTGCTTGTCGCTACGGACCACTTCACCAAGATGGCACACGCCTTTTTCTGCCCAAATCAAACTGCTAAGGCTGTGGCTGATCAGTTGTGGCATAACTATTTCTGCGTGTATGGTTTTCTGAGACGCATTCACTCCGATAGGGGAGCTAATTTTGAGAGTGCTTTGATCGCTGAGCTCTTGAATATTGCTGGTGTTCAAAAGTCCCACACCACACCTTATCATCCAATGGGCAATGGATCATGTGAGAGGATGAATAGGACTCTGGGAAACATGATAAGGGCTCTGCCTCCAAAGGCAAAGCACAGATGGCCGCAGGCACTCAAGTCTCTCACATTCGCCTACAATTGCACTATCCATGAGACCACCGGATATGCACCATTCTTGCTAATGTTTGGCAGAATACCGAGACTGCCTGTTGACATGGTCTTCAGTATGGTTCTGGACAACCCTGAGGTTGTGAACTATGATAAGTACATCCAGCTCTTGCGGAAGGATCTGAAGGAAGCTATGGGAATAGCACAAGCCACGGCAGTCAAGCAGTTGAGGAGGCATGGTGACATATAGAACCGAAAAGTTCGGGGAGCACCTGTCGAAGTTGGTGACCAGGTATTGTTGGCCAACAAGGGAGAGGGTGATAAACGAAAGCTTGCTGATCGGTGGGAGAACGTCTACCATGTTGTTGGGATGTTGTTGGGATGAATGTTGACAGTCACACTTTCAAGATTCAGCATGGCTCCACTGGCCAAGTGAAAACAGTGCATAGGAATCTGATAACACCAGTCAACTTCCTCCCGATCTCGGATGCTGCTTCTGAGGAGGAGATGGACATGTCTGACATGTCTGAGTCTGAAGATCTCAGTGAGCGGCGTAACCATGAAGATGAGGATGGAGCTTCATCGGTTTCTGCTGAGTACAGAACCAGTGTCTGGGTGTCAGAATTGCCTGCAGAGGGGACTAGTGTCATGGGCCAGGAGGATGATGGTGCCCAGGACCCTCCAAGTCTTGATCCAGCTCTGGGGTCATCACAGCCTGACTACCCTGCTCTACTTGATCCGGCTCTGGGGTCATCACAGCCTGACTACCCTGCTCTACTTGATCCGGCTCTGGGATCATCACAGCCTGACTACCCTGCTCTACTTGGCAATATCCTTGGGGCACTGATACCTCAAGATTCAATTGAGCCTGAGAGTGCAGATGAGGGACTGTCTGATGATAACAGGTCTCATACTGACCGCACATGTACTTCCATGTCTGACATGAATGACAAAGATGCACCTATCACCACACAACACAATACTGCCATTTCAGTTGTAGTTGGAAGGTCATTGAGTCATGTTAGGTCGAGAGCAGGCAGGTTATTTAAGCCTGTGTCACGGTTAATTGAGATGATGGATCATAAATATGAGATAGTTTGAATTTTTCACCCAGTTGGGGTTCAGGGTATTTCTGTTTTATTTGTTATCATCTTTATTCTAGTCAGAGGAAAGAGATGAGAATAATTTTTTTGACCGTGCCTTTTGTGAGAGAGTCTCACATGGTGTTGATGGGGGGCTGGGTTCTGGGGAGGGATCCGGTCTCTGGACGTTTTGGCTTTAATTTGAGCTGTTAACAGTCATAGTGTATATTTAACATGTAACAGGCATGTTTCGCCTATGAGGAGTAAGGGGTTTGGCCGACCAATTGCTTTTCTAATTCTTGTGAAGAATAGTCTTTTGACTGGACTACATGTGACTGTTTTATTGCAGGGTCTGCATCCTCAAATTAGACTTGGAATTTTTTTATTCTTTTTATATAAGATGTGATTTTCTTTTAATGTAATTTGTATTATGCTGTGGTGTTTTGTGCCTGGTTTGGATACTTTTTTTGTTTTCTTTCCTTTTCTGTTGGGAGTGTGTGGGCAAGTGGAATTCAGCAGGGGGGAATGTAACAGAGTTTATTGTGATTCCACTTGTCAAGGTAACTAAGACCCAATAGCATGGCACTTAATGGTTCTAGGGATTCTTATTGGTTGGTGGGCATTTCCTTGTGGGCTTCAACCCAAGTGTTCACGTTAGCGTGGCACCATTACATGAGGAAGCAGCCCATGGTAGGTTCACAGTCAGTACACCCAGAATGAACATAATGTTCCTAAATGTTTAACTCTCACTACTAGTTGGAAGTATTAATGTAGGCATGTTGACAATAAATTGTAGAAGGTAGCGACCCTATGGTAAATGTGTTAAAATAATAATTAAGTGAGATGATGTCGAAAATATATATAACTAGCCCACATGTTAGTAGGCTAATTATTCCCAATTCTTCTGTAGTGAACGGTGTTCGAGGGGTCTGATGAGCCGACCACATAACCTGTCTAACCAGGATCTTTTGTGTGTTACCAGGTACAAAATATTGTCATTTGATTGTACATTGTTTATTATTTCATGTTATTATATTAACCATTACATGAGGAAGCAGCCCATGTGAACGGTGTTCGAGGGGTCTGATGAGCCGACCACATAACCTGTCTAACCAGGATCTTTTGTGTGTTACCAGAATAAACCACCCAAGACCGTGGATCAAGTGTCTGTCTTTCAATTAAAAAAGTACACAACGCATTGGTTATACACACACAATTGTAGAATAGCTCCCTCTCTCCACCGTGTAACTCGACTCCCCCTACTGGTTGAACCAGGCAGAGCAGCGTCAAAAGACATCATCTTGCGTCAACCACCGGCATCTAGCTTGCTACCGGCGGGAGACGCCTCGTTTTCCAGTCCCACATCTGTACTTCAAGCTGTTCACTCTTTCGACCGGTGCCCCGTCGATGCTGAGGGGGCTGTAGTCCCTGTCCACAATCATCTATTTTGTTTTGCTGATGTTCAGGGAGAGGCAGTTCTCCTGACACCACCGCACCAGATCCTCTACCTCTTCCAGGTAGGCCCTCTCATCGTCTGCAGAGATCAGGCCCACCACTACTGTGTCATCAGCAAACATGATGATTGTGTTGTTGTTCCGCTGTGCCACACAGTCATGTGTGTACAGCGAGTAGAGGAGGGGACTCCGAACACAGCCCTGGGGGGCCCCTATGTTGAGGGTGATGGATGAGGAGGTGCAGTTGCCTGCTCTCACCACCTGGGGTCTTCCCGTTAGGAAGTCCAAGACCCACTGGCAGAGGTCATAGTTCAAGCCCAGGTCTCTGAGCTTGGCAACAAGTTTGGAGGGGACTATGGTATTGAATGCTGAGCTGTAGTCAATGAATAGCATTCTAACATAGTTCCCCTGCCTCTTGTCCAGGTGTGATGCTGCTGTGTGCAGCACATGGGCTATGGCGTCCTCCGTGGACCTGTTGGGGCTATATGCATATTGCAGGGGGTCCAGGTTGATGGGGAGGGAGGAACAGATGTAGCCCTTCACAAAGCACTTCATGGCTATGGAGGTGAGAGCTACAGGGCGATAGTTGTTGAGGCAAACGGGCGTGGATTCTTTGGGTACAGGCAGGGCCGCCTGGGAGAAATGCGAGGCCCTGTAACGCGTTTTTTTTTTTTTTCATACAGTCAACATATTCTTAAATAATAGCGCTGCCCGAGGCTGGGCATGATACAGTCAACATATAGCAAGAGAGAGAGAGAGAGAGAGAGAGAGAGAGAGAGAGAGAGAGAGAGAGAGAGAGAGAGAGAGAGAGAGAGAGAGAGAGAGAGAGAGAGAGAGCGAGAGAGAGCTCCCGTTCTACAGTCAATATACAGTGTTATCGCTTTGTAACACTGTACAAATTTCTCCACAACACACATGTACAAGTGGCAGTAATGCAGAAAATCCAGCAAGGGAAGAAGCAGTGTAGAAAACAGGTGGAGTTTTTGCCTAGCAATGGGAATGCTTTGGGTGTACTGTGTAGATAGAAGTACACACTCTAGTGTTGATGTCTTTGTTTACAAGGCTTCAGGTATGGTTGCTCTGCTACAAACACAGTAGAGCAGCTGTGTGCACATCCAACCTGTTTTAGGCCAGGTGCAGGATAAAACTAAATGTGACTGAAGGAAAAATTGCAATGAACTGACCGACACAATTGACAACTATAAGCAATGCAATGCTCAGAGAGAGAGAGAGAGAGAGTCTGTGATGATCCAGACAGAGAGAGTATGTGGTCCAGAGAGAGAGAGATGAGTCTGTGGTCCAGACAGAGAGAGAGAGAGAGAGAGAGAGAGAGATGGGTCTGTGGTCCAGACAGTGAAAGGGATAAGCAAGACAGCTAAGATGAGACCCTAAAGGATATTCAACTTTTAATGGAAGAACAAAACAGAAGGAAAAGATAACTTCACAAAGACAACATGAATATACATAGATCCAAAAGGACAAAGATCAACACTTAAATCCAAAGAGAAGAGGGTCTATACCAGAGAAAACAAAGTAGCAAGGAGCCAACGGCCGACATCAGCTAAATAGGCTAACTGCAAATAGAGTAGCCAGGTACTGACACCAGGTACACACCATTAGCTATGACAGCTAGCCGGCCCATTTGCCTCAATATAACGTTAGCTACGTTAGCTAGCCGGCCCGCTTTGGCTCAATATAACATTAGCTACGACAGCTAGCCGGCCCGTTTGGCTCAATATAACGTTAGCTACGTTAGCTAGCCGGCCCGCTTGGCTCAACATAACGTCTACGACAGCTAGCCGGCCCGCTAGCTCAACATAACGTTGGCTACGATAGTTAGCCGGCCCGCTAGCTCAACATAACATTAGCTATGATAGCTAGCCGGCCCGCTAGCTCAACATAAGGTTAGCTACGATAGCTAGCCGGCCCGCTGGTCCAACAGAACGTCAGCTACGATAGCTAGCCGGCCCGCTGGCTCCACATAACGTTAGCCAACATAACGTTAGCCTTAGCCACGATAGCTAGCTGGCCCGAGAGAGAGAGATATATCCATGGCGGGAATAGAATAGAGTGCATTAAATACTCACCAAACGTCTAAGAGGATGGAGACAACCGCGTGGAGTTGACGAAGTTCATCTGCCGAACGACCGTCCTCTTCATCTTGGCATAACAATGCTGCATGCGCTCTCTCTAGGTTAGCTAACGCTAGTTAGCCTTTAGCTAAGCTACTAGCCGACATGGCTATCCCAACTGAACCACACGTTAGCACTCGATATTATGACGTAGCTAAAGCTAACTAGCTGTCCCTGCCTTTAGCTAAGCCGACATGGCTAGCCTGACTGAACTTTATAACTACATGCAACAACTTTCATCTTCAGTACATCTGCCGAACGACTGTCCTCTTCGTCTTGGCTGGCATAACCTCCAATGCTGCACGCGCGAAATAGTCAGATGCAGCTGACGCACGCCGGCCGACTGTACACATGTAACCCCTCCCTTCGTTGAAACCAATAGTATGTCTACTGCAGAGCTCCAATAGTGTATCTGCAGAGCCGCAGAGTCAGGAACAAGTTTCAAGTTTCAAGTTTCAAGTTTCTTTAATAGTTGTCATACAGAAGTACAGAATACTTTCATACAAAATGCTTCTTACTGTTACGCTCCAGAGACTGTGCTAGACAAGATAGTATCAAATAACATAGTATAGCATGTAATTTAGAAGAAGAAAATGAGGTCACAGTGTTCGGTATAGACATATGTACAATGTTCTGAGTTACCATATAATATACAATACTATGCAGTGTACTAATGTACAGTACTATATAGTGCAAAGCAGAAATGGGATGAGGTACAATTTAGGTACAATTTACAGTAAGGTGTACGAGTTGTAGTGCAATCCTTCATCAATAAATATAAAGTGTGGGGAGTGGGTGCTACAGTGTGTTTGTTTAAAGTGGGTGTGTGCTATAAAGTGTGTGGAGTGGGTGCTACAGTGTGTTTGTTTAAAGTGAGTGTGTGCGTGTGGATGTGTGTGCTATGTGCGTTTGGTGGTTGTTGTTGTGTAGTGTTCATTGTTCGTTTAGCAGCCTGACTCAGAAGCTTCTTCTGAGTCTTTCTGTGCTCGCCTTGAGACTCCGGTATCGCTTGCCTGACCGCAGCAGTTCAAAGAGGCAGTTGTTCGGGTGACTGGAGTCTTTAATGATTCTCTTAGCCTTGCCCTTGCAACGCTTGTTGTAAATGTTCTGGAGGGTGGGGAGCCCCCCTCCAATTGTGCGTTCGGCTGAACGTGTCACTCTTTGTAGTCTGCTTCGGTCTTGTGCAGTGCTATTCCCAAACCAGGAGGTGATGTTGCCGGTCAAGATGCTCTCTATTGTACATGAGTAGAAGTTCTTAAGGATCTTCTGACTGACTTGGAACTTCCTTAGGCGCCTGAGGAAGTAGAGGCGTTGTCGTGCCTTCTTCACAACACTGTCAATGTGTGTGGTCCATGTCAAGTCCTCGGATATGTAGGCTCCGAGGTACTTAAAGCTGTTGACTCTCTCAACCGGTGCCCCGTCGATGCTGAGGGGGCTGTAGTCCTTGACCCCCGACCTCCTGAAGTCCACAATCATCTCCTTTGTTTTGCTGACGTTCAGGGAGAGGCTGTTTTCCTGGCACCATCCCGCCAGGACCTTGACCTCTTCCAGGTAGGCCCTCTCGTCGTTGGCAGAGATCAGGCCCACCACCACTGTGTCGTCAGCAAATTTGATGATTGTATTGCTACTCCGCTGAGCCACACAGTCGTGTGTGTACAGGGAGTAGAGGAGGGGACTCAGAACACAGCCCTGGGGGGCCCCTATGTTGAGGGTGATGGATGAGGAGGTGCAGTTGCCTGCTCTCACCACCTGGGGTCTGCCAGTCAGGAAGTCCAAGACCCACTGGCAGAGGTCATAGTTCAAGCCCAGGTCCCTGAGCTTGGCTATGAGTATGGAGGGGACTATGGTATTGAATGCCGAGCTGTAGTCGATGAATAGCATTCTCACATAGTTCCCCTGCCTCTTGTCCAGGTGTGATGCTGCTGTGTGCAGCACATGGGCTATGGCGTCCTCCGTGGACCTGTTGGGGCGGTATGCAAATTGCAGGGGGTCCATGTTGATGGGGAGGGAGGAGCAGATGTAGCCCTTTACTAGCTTCTCAAAGCACTTCATGGCTATGGAGGTGAGAGCTACAGGGCGGTAGTCATTGAGGCAAGCAGGCTTGGATTTTTTGGGTACAGGGATAATAGTGGACTTTTTCAGGCAGGTGGGGATGACAGCCTGTTCTAAGGACAGGTTAAATATGTCAGTGAATACTGGGGCCAGTTGGTCGGCACAGACTTTTAGGACGCGGCCGGGGATGCCGTCCGGACCTGCTGCCTTCCTGATATTCACTTTTTTAAAGGTCCGCCTCACCTCATGCTCTGTTACCCTGAACACTGCGCCTCCATCAGCAGCCGACCCCCCCCCCCCCCCCCATTGCCCTGGCTTGTGAGCTGGTGTTGTTATTACCAGCATCAAACCTTGCATAGAAGGTATTGAGGTCATTTGCTAAGGAGATGTCACTGTTCAGTTTGAGGGAGGCGCCTTTGTAGTCTGTCATCGTTTTGAGCCCCTGCCACATAGCTCTAGAGTCAGCTTGTTCAAACTTATCAATTTTATCCCTGTAGCGCCGTTTGGCCTCTGACACTGTCCTCCTTACGTTGTATCGCGCCACCTTGTGGTCATTCATGTTGCCTGCCACTAGGCCATCGTTGTATGCTTTGGTGCGCTCTCTCAGAGCTTCACGGACGGATTTGTCTACCCAGGGTTTTTGATTTGGGTAAACTCTCAATTTGGTAGTGGGGATTGTTTCTTCCACCAAAGTACAAACATAGTCCAGCACTGTCTCCGTGTAGACATTAATGTTATCTGTGTCGCGGAACACATTCCAGTCTGTGCAGTCAAACGCAGACCGGAGCGTCTCCCCCGACGTCAAATCCCATTTCTGCACCTCTCGCGAGACTACAGGAGTACTTTTGATTCTCTGTTTGTACATTGGTGAAATAAAGATGGACGCGTGATCTGATTTACCAAAGCCACTATCAGAATGAGCCTTGTAGCCACCTTTAAATTGCGTGTAACAGTGATCTAGGATGTTACCGCCTCTGGTGTTGCAAGTCACATGCAAGTCAGACACATTCTACAAACGTGTCTAATGTGAAATATATAAGCATATAAGCAATATTTAGATCTGTGATGAAAAAGGGCCTCGCGGGAAGGGGGGCCTCGCAAAAAAAAATTAAAAATTAAAAAAATAAATAAATAAATAATAAATAAATAATAAATAAAATATATATATTTTTTTTAAATTTTTTTGTGCGAGGCCCCCCTTCCCGCGAGGCCCTGTGCGACCGCACTGCTCGCACACCCCCTGAGGCGGCCCTGGGTACAGGGATAATGGTGGACTTCTTCAGACAGGTGGGGATGCCAGCCTGTTCTAAGGACAGGTTGAATATGTCAGTAAATACCGGGGCCACGTGGTCGGCACAGACTTTTAGCACGCGGCTGGGGATACCGTCTGTTCCTGCTGCCTTCCTGATATTCACTTTCTTAAAGGTCCTCCTCACCTCATGTTCTGTTGTCCTGAACACTGACTCTCCATCTGCAGTAGCTCCCCATTCTATTGTAGTGGTCTGTAGGCTGGTGTTGTTATTCACAGCCTCAAACCTCGCATAGAAGGTATTGAGTTAATTCGCCAAGGAGATATCATTGTTCAGCTTGAGGGAGGTGCCTTTATAATCTGTCATCGTTCTGAGGCCCTGCCATATACCTCTGGAATCAGCCTGAAGTTCAACCTTATCCCTGTAGCGCTGAATGGACAGCTTGTTATCTATGAGCCACTCTCTGGCACTTTCTACCTCAGAACTCAGAGCTCTATCAATCTCCCTGGTATCCCTACCTGGCACCAGATGTGCTGAATCATCTGCATACAATAACAGTTTACATTTCACAGAAGCACAGACATTGTAACTAAGCTAGCAGTTGGTCTCTTTAAAGGGGAACGATCTTATAAATGGCCTTTTTCAGTGTTTAGCATTGTTTCCTAGCTCTGTGGACTTATATTAATATGATCTATGTCTCTAATTCTCATATTGGCGCATTCTTCCAATTCTCCTCTCACAATATTCACCCTCACTGAACTGAGTCATCTGAAAATGTGATGATTTGTGATGTCAGAGAGACTCAGCTGCATGATAATGTGGCAGATGCCACCAGGCCACACAGTGGTTTATGAGCCCAGCCTCAAAACGGCTCGAGATCTTGAGGTAGAAAAATGCTGTTTTTGAGGACTTGATTAGAAATACAAAACAATGAATTAAAAAAATATATAATTACAGAGGTGTTCCATAAACTCACATGAATTGTGTAAAAGTGCCCAAATAGTGAAAGAAATAGTAAAATAGTTCCCCTTTAACTAATTTGAACAAATGTGCAAGGTTAGCTTACTAATGTGAAATAATCACGTATAAAGTGTCAAATAATCCCGTCGGGCCATCAACAAATTGTCAAACAATCACGTCACCAAATTGACACGTATATCTGACTATATTCAATGTCCAAATTTTCAAGGTTATCAATAATATCCAATAATGAAAGGTATAAACATCTTTCAGAGGGTTTTTTCCAAAGTGAATCAAGCATAAATTACAGACAGGAGACGTTGCAAGGAAATGGCATTGCAATGGGCAGACATTCTACATTCTGCAAAGAGCAGAAAGACTGAGCTTATTTTATGTCGTCACTAAGCCAATGACACAAGCTTCATAGCAGCAGAATACAAGACTGACACAAGACCAAATAAAGAAATAGGTATTGGTCAGCTATTTAGGATTGGATTACAACAATTTTAGAACACAGACTCTCGTCTCCTAACAGGAGCTGTTGTGAGGAATGCGAAGGCATTCCCTGTGTGCACACATCAGAATACAGGGCCAACACAGTAAATAACAGTTGATTGTACACTCTTGTTTAAAGGGGAACTATTTTACTATTTCTTTCACTATTTGGGCACTTTTACACAATTCCTGTGAGTCTATGGAACACCTCTGTAATATATATATTTTTTTTATTCATTGTTTTGTATTTCTAATCAAGTCCTCAAAAACAGCATTTTTCTACCTCAAGATCTCGAGCTGTTTTGAGCCTGGGCTCCTAAACCACGGCACCGTGCCGGCCCCCCTGAACATTAACATGCAGCAGTGACTATATGACATCACATATAGGCACATTTTCAAACGACTCAGTTCAGTGAGGGTGAATATTGTGAGAGGAGAATTGGAAGAATGCGCCAATATGAGAATTTTGAGACATAGATCATATTAATATAAGTTCACATAGCTAGGAAACAATGCTAAACACTCAAAAAGGCCATTTATAAGATAGTTCCCCTTTAAGTAATTTACAATAGATGGAATTATAGACGGATATATATATATATATATATATATATATATATATATATATATATATATATATATATGGTAGATTTATAGATGGATATTTCTATAAAGCTTAAATTTAAAATATTTTACATTATATGAAAGTACAGGTTATTACCTTCAAAATAAGCCATCACTTGTACAAATTGGGCAGATACTTTTCAATCTATGTCTTATGAATCATGCTGACACCACACTACTCATTCCTGAGCAACAGGGTTTCCAAAATAAGAGAACAGCCAACAGCCCCTTTGAAGCTCTGTAGCTCAAAATGGGCTATTGTGTTATCATCTTTGTTAATAAGACATAGATTGAAAAGTATATGCCCAATGCAACATGATGTTCACTATGACAAAAAAAATTAAAAATAAAATAAAATAAAAAAAGCATATGCCCGATTTGTACAAGTGATGGCTTATTTTGAAGGTAAAAACCTGTACTTAAAAATCTGAAGCTTGCTAAACACTTTCTGCGCCATCCACGTATATATACGTGTTTGCTCGCCAACTGTTCAGCGTATCGTTTTTGGAACGTTTTTCCTCTTCTTCGATTCTAATATTCTATTCAATGTCACAGACCTGTATGTTGCCGTTAATAGGCATACTGGGACCCCGAGGGTGCAGTACCAGCCAGAAACTACCCCCCCCCCCATTTCATGCGTTCATGATGAAACATAATACCTATTATATACATTTGATTTGGAAATAGTAGCATGTCCAGGGATGAAACGCTAATGCTTTTAGCAGAATTCATGTGGCGCCCTATAACTCAGCTTTCCAGGAATTAGCCCGGATCACTCCGAAACTATACTTATATTCACCACAGGATAACGCGCAAACGTATACATGAAAAAATCTATGTTCGACGGAAGATACTGACTGTCAAATGACCATAGTATTGTCTCCATATCTATAATATAGAATATAGATATAGCTCTACAAACAAGGTGACGCACCCCTATCTTCAAAGCGTGGATGAGGGAAATGGCTGGCGCTGAATGAGTTAACAAGACCCTATTATCGGTGCCTGGTCACATATTCACTCACTCGCTCACTCACTCACAAGATGCAGCTCCATTAATGAAAGAAATGTAGAGAATAAAATAACAAGAAAGTAAAAGAGAAAAAAGGGTGCTTTCTGTTGCTTGGCAACAACTCTCCAGAGTTGGAAGAGAGGAAAGTGTGTGTGTGTGTGTGTGTGTGTGTGTGTGTGTGTGTGTGTGTGTGTGTGTGTGTGTGTGTGTGTGTGTGTGTGTGTGTGTGTGTGTGTGTGTGTGTGTGTGTGTGTGTGTGTGTGTGTGTGTGTGTGTGTGTGTGCACGCACGCACGCGCGCGCGCGCGTGCGTGCGTGCGTGCGTGCGTGCGTGCGTGCGTGCGTGCGTGCGTGCGTGCGTGCGTGCGTGTGTGTGTGTACAGCAGAGAAAGTGAGAGAAAGGCTCTAACAGCTGTATCAAGGTAACATTCAGACGATGACCCAGCATGAAAAGTGATTTATAATCAAAGGAGTGTGGTTTATTCAAAGGGTCTTGATCCAATTATAGTTGAATGTATTGCCTGTAATTCATTTGCACTGCGGATTCCTCCAGGATGGAGAGGCTGGCAAGGATGCTTTTTGCCTTATGAACCGAGGTCAAGGGTGACATTCCATTTCAATTCCAGAGAAGGACTTTTTTCCCATTAAGATTTGTATCAACCTCGCAACGTCAAATGCTTTTTTCTGTAGATGAATATGTTTGGGAATGAATGCCCCGCTGTATCTGTCTATCATTCCATTGCCATTTTCAATTTATGGCACCTTCTCAAATGAACAGAATTTAATCAGATTTTCCTCTACTCTGGAGTACAAGGTCTGTCTTTTAGAAGACAGGGATAAGAAGTCACCTCTATTGTGTATCAGATGACTTGAGCTATTTCACATTGTTGATTCCACTTTTCTGAGCTGACTTCTTCCAAACGTCTTACCTTGCGGGGGCCCACATGTGGGCCCTTTTTAGGACGATTTGCCCACCGGCAATTTGGCGACCCCTAGTGGCTCGGTTGTGCATATTCTGTAATACAATATATATATATATCGAATTGAAGGCTTATTTGTTGCCTGTCGATAGCGACAAAATCCGACAAAATCCGTTCAGCGGTTCTCGAGTTACATGCCGGTATTTGAGGCTTGTGTAAAGTACACGGTATTGCGCAAAATACCACTCCCGACTCTTGGGGCTCTAGTTCCGTCAATCATTTGGCGATCTCGAAGATTATTGTGGAGGGTTGTAGCCAATGAGTGTGGCTTTCCAATGATACCCCATCTGGGGATGTATGATCTAGGATCTAGGTGAAAAACTAACAAGCAAAAACAGGAAAAGAAAACAGCTGAATGAATTGAAGTCTATGAGAAAACTGAGTTTTTCTTTTGTACACAGTTTACCAAAATCACTCCTAATCACTCATTTCTGAATGGATCTTTAGGAAATTTGGACATGTACTACATAAGGCTTCAGGCTATGGGTCCATGTGGATTGATAAGCCTCCAGGCATTCTGGGGAAATACTACCTCTGGACTACGAACTACTACAGAAAAACCTGTGTCTATCCCCAGGCCATCTACAACAACACCCATTCATCTACAGTGTAGATTCTACACTTATTGCACACACTCATTTTAAACAAACACTCACAAACTTTATAAGTGATATTATAAGAGGTGAGAGGATAAAGGAAAATAGTCAAGATAGTAATCAAGATTCAAGATTTTATTATCATTTAAAATATAGTAAAAAAATAGCTCAGATTAATCATACCAAGTCGCTTTGGATAAAAGCGTCAGCTAAATGACTAAATGTAAATGTATATTATTTTTAAAGTTTAAATATCAACATTATCTGACCATCCTCAGGAAAATACTATTAAAATCCTCTGACCTCATCTGGTATTTCCAAAGCTTACAGCTTATAGCAGACTTATGAAGTTAGTAAGTAGACACACACACCGTTATGCGCCTTCACTCTGACTCGCAGAGGAAATTAGCTGTAATGGACATGCACGCACACACACACCACACGCACGCACGCACACACACACACACACACACACACACACACACACACACACACACACACACACACACACACACACACACACACACAACACACACATGGACAGCATGGTGCACAAGCAAAAAAGAGAAAAGGACGACTCTGTCATAATCACGGCAAGAGCCTTCTTCACTCCTCCTCATCATCCCTCCACATTCACCACACACCTTCTTCACTCCTCCTCATCCTCTCCCACATTCACAACGGAAGCCTCACATGCTTATATGGGCAGCACCCCTTCACCCCCTGTCAAGCTCCTCACTCAACACGGCTGCACATCATCTCCTGATTCACACGCTGCCAGGCACCTCACTCCACACAGCTGTATCTCAACCCCTGATCAGCAAGGCACTACATCTACCGGCATATTCTGACCAGACCTCATCGCGGTGTTATTCTAGTAACCTAGGTACAACGACTCAGCCTGAATACCTGCTGCAGCTAGACCTTCTCTTGTGATTATTCCCTGCTCTAACCTTGTCTCTCTTGTGCCAAGGACCTCCGCTCCAGTGAACCTTCCTGCCTGGACACCTTGTGCTGCACAAAGAGTGCCCCTGCTCTCTCTCTCGACACAGACCTGTGTCTTCTGCCCGCAGCTGCACTGGAGTGCACCTGTCCTCATTCCCCCCAAGAACATTCTAACCCTGTCTGTTGCACATTCCTGATGTCAAACTTGTCTGCTTGGGGAACACTATTAAAATACCCTAAAACGCTCCATTCTCTCTTCTCCTGTGTTCAGCTATTGGGCTCCACCTAAACCCATTCTCACAGACTCCCAACGATAGCCTCCCCTGTTTGGCTCACCTATGGTGAGAGGTGAGGTGCACACATGGTTATTAGACCATGTATTGAAGGATCATATGATTTGAGTGATGCCTCCATTTATCTGCAAAGAGTTGTTTGTTTGGCTCAGTTAGCTCTCCATCCCACATGTGTGCCATTGTGAACACATTCATTCAATGTACTGTACATGTACCTTATATGTGACAAATAAAACAAAATTTGAAACTTGAACTTGATAAGTAATTTGGTTTCAGTTATAGAGTTAAACAGTTAACATGTGTGATTTCATTATGATGTATACTTTTCCAGGCCTCAATATATATATACATATATAATTATGCGCACAATTAGTGTTAGCGCTTCTAGGCCTCTTTGCTTTTAGAAAGAATAAAAAAGAAAAAATTATAATATTATTATATATATTTTTTTGCATTCGACTAAGAGGTTGGCAGTCAACTACTCCTGTCGATCGATTAGTCGACTATTCGATTAATTGGGGTCAGCCCTAATCAAGACCAAAGATGACAAGAACATCATTGTTGATCTGTAATCCATCCAAACTGCACTCAAGGTTTAGGTGCTCAATGTTAAAATAATCCAATGTCAAAAGTCGGGACACTTATCTCAGGCTACCGTATGTACTTTGTGGAGGCATGTAGAATCCTCGACCCTGCTGGGTAGAATTACAGTTTATCCAACAGTGCTTTTGATCAATCCTGAAGTAGCCTTGTTACCAAACGACTGCAGGGGAAAAGCTGTTGGTTTTCAGTTGTAATGAGTTTTCACCCACAGGTGCGAACAGTGGGCAGCACCACACCGTTGAAAACACTGACCTAGCTCAGCGTACAGAATTAATATATAAAAAAAAAAGTATCTATTTTTTCTTCTCACTTTTTTCTGTATTTTTCTCCCATCCCAATTTAGTCGTTATGCCAATTTCCTTCCTGGTCGTTGCACGCATTGTCCCACTGTCGGCCTAGGAAGGGTGAAGACTACCACATGCCTCCTCCGATACATGTGGAGTCACCAGCCGCTTCTTTTCACCTGACAGCGAGGAGTTTCACTGGGGGAATGTAACACAATGCAGAGGTTCACGCTATTTCCCCCCAGTAGGAACCGCATTTTACAACGACCAGGACACATACCCCGCCGGCTTCCCACCCGCTAACACTGCCAAATTGTGTTAGTAGGGACGACTGACCAAGCCGGAGGTACCGCTGACAGCTGGATTCAAACCCAGAGTCTCTGCGGTGGTAGGCGAGTGCATTCTCCAATGCACTACCCAGCCGCACCTATATTTAACATTTTAAGCATTTTATGAGCAAACTAAATTAGTTAGATTGGACATTTGAAAACGGTGTTGAACTGCATGTTTTTTTTCTCCCCTCCCCTTTACCTAGAGACCAGTAACCTCGTGCAACCCGAGCGCCCCTACTGGTTGATAACGTTAATACGACAACCACCCGGCAGTGCAGACCGTGGCCTGTGTGTCTGGTTTGAAAGCCCCTTGAGGTGTTGCTACCCTGACCTGATCAATAACACAGAGGTATTGCTACCCTGACCTGATCAATATCTCAGAGGTATTACTACCCTGACCTGATCAATAACACAGAGGTATTGCTACCCTGACCTGATCAATAACACAGAGGTATTGCTACCCTGACCTGATCAATAACACAGAGGTATTACTACCCTGACCTGATCAATATCTCAGAGGTATTGCTACCCTGACGTGATCAATAACACAGGTATTACTACCCTGACCTGATCAATATCTCAGAGGTATTACTACCCTGACCTGATCAATAACACAGAGGTATTGCTACCCTGACCTGATCAATAACACAGAGGTATTACGAACAGCGACACCTGTTTGATCACATTTTTTTATTATTATTTACATGAAAACAAGACAACACAATAACCACAATAACAATACACAGACCTTCACAGAGAAATAACAGAAACAATAATAATACAGAAATAACAAATTATAAAGACAAAAAAAAGAAAAGAAAGTACAACCTTTTAAAATTTAAAGGGGTACTATCTAATAAATGGCCTTTCCCAGTATTCAGCACCGTTTCCCGGCCGTGTGGCCCTATATTAATAATACTTATATCTCTAATTCTCAAAAAGGCCCATTCTTCCAATTCACCTCACAACATTCACCCTCACCGAGCTGAGTCAGAACAGCGACACCTGTTAACATAGGAGCGAAAGTGAAGCGTTGATTGCCCGCACGCGTCCCGCATTCGGTGGGGTTGGGCTGTCAGACCCACTCCTATCTGAGCTCCGGGGGGTCATCAAAGAGAAACAGGCTATTATCGGCCCTCGCTACACAGTGGTGGAATGAACTTCCCACCACAGGCAGGACAACCGAAACCCAACCAATTTTCCACCGTCGAATAAAAGCACATTTCTTCAAAACACTTTGCTATTCAATAATTTTGCTTTACTACCTACTGCGGTTGACGTTTTAGGCTCCATTTAATCTCTCCCTGTATTTCCTTGTTCCTTTCTGCACTACCCATCCCTCTACTTAAATCTGTCTTAAACTAGTTTGAGAAATGGGATAGTAGGGAAGTAGGGATACAAGTAGGTATACCTTGGAAAAGGTGTTTATAATACAGTGACAAAAAAATTGTTAAAAGGACCAAATATTCATTAAACTATTAAGTATTAAGTACAAGTATTAGTTGTAAAATATGTATGAAATAGCATTATATATCTAGTTAAATGCAGTTCATATCATATAGTGTGACATTAATCATATGGTGTGAAACCCCTGTCACACCATATGATGTTTCATGAACATAGGACACCATTGTGCATTGGGGCTATATGCTAGCATGCTAACAACATACTCATTGGCACATGGCAACATAGATAAACATTTTGTCTAGACTAAAAAAGCATTTTTGCGTAAAATGTGTCACACCAAAATACAGTGTGAAAGGTCTAAAAGTGGAAGTGCCAAAATATACCATATATATTGAGAAAACTAAGAGGGGTAACCCACCTGCTAACCTTCCAATGCCCTTCAGATATGTTGTCCTACTTACAGAAAAGATGAAGGACCCTGTTAGTGTTATAATGTCAGCCTTATATACACCTAGGATTAATATTGAGATGCAATATCTATGTTTTCCCACTAGAGGGAGTTATCGCTTAAGGGATATTATTTTGTGGACTACAGAGTGACTACAGATATATATGTGAGGTATTTCCGTATCCGGTACCTGAGTTCTTACCTGAGACTGATGTGCGCTGAGTGTAAGGCGCACCTGTTTATTGTATAACCTTCCATGCTCCTGTTTGCAGTAAACTACCAAACCAAAGGGATCACAAGCGTGTCGTGTGGCTTTATTATTAATCGAGGTTACCACAGACCCCTCCACCCCAAAGGTTTCCAAACAATTGCCTGTTGAAAAATATGAATATGGCATCACACCATATGATATCCAATTTTGGGACAACATATTTTTGTTTAGGGAGCATTCAAAATATTATTCCTGGACTTGTAGAAGATCACACACACAAGTAGACATATGGGTTGTCAATATGTAGTTAAATAAATAACAAATGCATTAATCCTCTTGTTTTTATTCAAAATCAAACTTTCTGAAATGTTCGTGGGACAGTCACACCATATGAGCTTTTACTAATTTGGCTGAAATGTGAGAATAACTGGACAAATATTTGCATGAACGCTCTGTGCATTAAAAACAAAATGTTCTGTGCAATATAACAACATTTTCTCATATATTTTTTCATTATTTAGGGGAGAACGGGGATGGTTGTCACATATTATATTTCGCTACCAAAAGGTGCTTTTTGCTTTCTCCCATATTTTGGTATGGAAATGTCCAGAATTGGGATCAGAGTTCACCTACATAGTCTTCTTTGGAGTAAGACAGCTGAACTTTAAGTGAGAGGACTTTTTGTGTTTTTCATGTGGAATTGTAAATATTCAGCTCCTCAGTATTTTTCATCTAGGCATTTACACAATTGGTTTATAATGAAACAATTGTTACCCTTAAAAAGTGTGAAGGGAAAGCTATAGCTTAGAGATTGTTGTTGGCTAACTAACTCATTTTTAGATGGTTGTTAGCCTTGATACTAGCAAGACATTCCAGTTAGGGTTGGTCGTCACATTTTCTTTGGGGTTGGTTGTCACATGTGACAAGCACATGACAGTGCTTTTAATGAGCACAACATGGACCGTTTCTTCACCAACTTGGAGGTGATGGATGAGCTGAGGACAGACCGAGCAGAGCCCAATGCACCCCAACCCACCTACCAAACCTAGTACATCCCAGCCTAGACCACCTACCAAGCCTAGTACATCCCAGCCTAGACCACCTGCCAAGCCTAGTACATCCCAGCCTAGACCACCTGCCAGTGATGCAGTGGTGGTACCACTCGGTACCACGCCGTCCTAGCAGTTCGCTGAGCAGAAGTGCGCGCACGGATGTGCACGCGCACGCACACAAAACTGCCTTCACAACTTTCACGGGAGCGCGCGTGCACATGGCGTCCAGGCAGTTCTGATATTACGACTGCACCCCTGCCACCTGCCAAGCCTAGTACATCCCAGTGTACTCCACCCCAGCTGGAAAAGGCAGCCAGCAAGAAGAAGAAACAGGAAAGAAAGAGACAGTAGGAGTCTTCATCAGATGAAGATGATTGTTTTTGTTTGGTTTGTATGGAAATGTTCTCCAACAGCCGTTCAGGGGAGGTATGGGAGAAGAGTTGGATGTGCAACCAGTGGGCACACAAGCTCTGCTTAGTTGGAGTGCCCAGACCCTACATTTGCCATCACTGTAACTCAGATAGTGAATGAGTGTAGCCTAGTTGTGTTGGCTATTATTGTTAGGCCTATTTATTTTGTTCTTATTTTGTTATATAGGATGGCCTAAAGATGTCTTTCTTGTTTATGTTCATGTTAAGATGCATTCAGTTATGTATTTGTCAACTTGTCAATGCAATTCAACTTTCAAATTTAGTTCTTCCTTCTTGTCTTCTTTTTAAGATTTTTCCCATTAAAACACATAGTGACAACCAACCTCATAGTGTGTGTGACAACCATCCCTGTCTTTGATAGGTAATTTCGTCTTTGTTACAATATTTTGGAAAATGAGAGGGATACACATTTCAAGCCAACATCTTAAGCTTCAATTTAATGTAGGAATTACTATTGAAAGATGTTTTGATGATGAGCAATTCACACTAGAGTAAAAAGTGTGACAACGATCCGCGTTCTCCCTACTTACCTACTGATCTCTGGTAAAGCTCAACACACAAATGACACATATGTATAACAGGCACAATTTGCATGAACACATTAAAAGGCATAAAGAAAATAAAGATGATGTACCTTAGTGTGCACTGAATGTGAGGATAATTCATAGTCAGAATTTGCCCATAAAAGCAATTACAGTAGCTGTCATCTCTGAACTTGTTAGTTCCACACGTGCGCAGGTTGTATCTGTAGCGTGAACGCACGTGATTGATGATATAACGGAGGGCACCCCTGTTAATTTTTAAGTGCATCAAAGATGAACAGTTAACTGGCTATTATCAAACGCATCATCTGGAATAATGAGTATGTGACTCTGAGGTTGGACTCATTAATTCACATGATCAGACAGAAACGGTTTCTTTAATTACACAATAAAACAGTATTACTAAACTAATATATACAAGACATCAAGTTAGGGTGATACTAGGAATAGAATACATGGGCGATAATCCTGGTAATCACGTGATGAAGGTTGTTACTTTTAGAATACTGAAAAACCCTCTGATGTGTGCAAATAGAACAGTAAAGTGCAATAGTAATATACAATGCACAGGTATATAAAATATATAAATTAGTATAAATTAGTACTAATGAGTAATAGTGCTAATCAGATGTATGTACAGAGTTGTATTAATATGTACAATGTGTGACAGACTCTGGAGTATATTGAGCTGTCACCAGATTGGAATTAACAAAATATACACGGCACAAGGTAGAAGCAAGTTTAATTAACAGACATTTTATTGCTGTTTAGGGGGAAGGAAGAGGTTAGTGTAAGCGTCAGCCAATCCGTAATCATAGAGAATTGTCGCTTTCCGATAGCGGGGGTCGGTTCTCATACGGGCAGGGGCTGATCCTGGAGAGGAGACGTCGGGCAAGCAGGGATCAATACCAAAGCAGGTTATCAGACAATCAAAGGGTCAGGCACACAGCGGGGACCTCCTTCCAAACACATCATCGGGTCACACAGACAACAATCTTCTCCCCTTCTCTCTATCTCTCATCTTCACTTACTTCTCTCCTTCTTCCACTCCCAGGTTTCGCCTTAGCTACTCCAACGATTCCTTCTCTCTGTCTCCCTTTTCTATCACGCTAAATTGCGCTTGGATTGAGCTCACCTGTCCCGTGCGTGTCTGGCACAGGTGCGTTGCATTGGGGGTTAATGCACTCTGCTCTGCCGGGAGTCTCCTCGGACTTCCTAATATGGGCATATGCCCCAGTACATTGGCCGAGATAGTACTACTACTTCTACTACTACACCAGCCGGTCTGCCACAAGTGATACAGGTATAAATAAAATACACTATGGTAGTAAGTCATACTGGCCAGAAGCGTAAGTACGAGTAGGTAAGGGATATGTGTACAGATATAGATATCTACAGTTATATAAAACTGATTACATGCAGTTATGTACATGTAGAAGGGTGGATTATCCCTACTTAGTGAGGGTGATATTCTACTGGCACCGGATAGTAGGAACCCGGCAGAGCTAAATCCAGCTGGGGCCCGACTGTAGTGTTGGGGTACTAGGTTTAAGGTTGACAAGGGCGGCATATAGGGCCTTAGGATTTACTAACCTAGGACTTGCGTACTGGTCCTTCCCGCCTTTTAAGGGCAATACTCAGTAATCCCTAAACTCCCACACTCCCCCTAGTACGTCCCACACCCCGTCACACCCGGTGGAAGTAGTGGTTGATATAATTCTCCCCAAAGCAGTACCATACCTTTTCTCTGTAGGAGACCTGAAATTAGCACCTACCCCGCTTGGTGGAATACAGGGTATTAAAAGAGGTTAGACAGTAATGCACCATTAAACGACACACACACAGTGAATCCAATTATCAGTCTCTCCCTTTACTTAAGGAATTTAACACCACAGTGTACAGTCGATCACAACACCAGAGGGAGCTCCACAAATCATGTAAAACCCAGATTCGGCTCAAACAAGGGACTAAACACGTTTCGCAATTATGCCACATCAATGTGGAACGCCCTGCCTAAAGCTGTAAAGGAATGTGAATCACTACCCACCTTCAAAAACACTCTCAAAAAACACCTACGTGAGACTGCAATTCGAAACTGGCCCCTACAAATGTCCTAACCTAGTTGTACAGTAAATGACCAAGTAAGGCTTTGTCAATATTCCAATGTACAGTGTAAAATGTGTGTGTGTCCCCTACCCAACCCCCCCCACCTCCAATGTACAGCCCTCACCCAACCCACCCAACCCCACCCCACCAACCTCCTCCAATGTACAGTTTCTACGCCAAATGTATATACACTCCTTTTCTGGACACTTTTGTATCACAAACAGTACTGTATTTGCAAATCTGATATGTCATAAATGTATAGATGTAGCAGTACTGTCTATCTGTATGTCATGTATGTCATATATGTTATGATGAATTGAAAATGGGGGACCCTGGTGGAAACAAGACGAAAGTCTTTCTCTGGTCTGCATCCCCTTAACAATTGTATGTATTGAGATGTACTGTACTGTACCCATTCTGCAATCTGTTAATAAACTTTTCAATCAATCAATCAATCAGTGTATAACCGTGGTACCTCACTGGAGACTTTCTACTGTTAATGATGACACGACCGTAACACATCGCATAATCCTACCATGTTACTGACAACTTTCGCCCTATGGAGGCAAGACAATAATACTCTGGCAACACAATAGCAATGAAATAGTAATCACCTTTGCCCTTTTAAAGCGGCAACACAGTCTCAAGGAGATGCTGAACACCATGGATATATGCGACACGGTTCAACCCTGTGGGTAACCTGGAGCATATATAACCTGCATGGGCCCACACATTTGAAATGCACTTTACCTATACTAAGCCGGCACCACAAAATAACAAACCCCCCGTTGGAGCGCCCTGTCATGGCTTGGGAACGTAGTGGAAACAATATGGCCCTTTCACTCCCTTGAGAGCCTGAACAAATAAAAGGGTTTTGTAATCCACCAGTGAGAAACGGTGCAGGGTGTACCTTTAACCAGCACGTTATTACTTCAGTTCACAGACACGGCACTGAAGTCCCATGCATACAATGTCAAGAGTCACAATGAATAGTCTAGCCGTGACTGGCTCCAGCACGCGTGTGCATAAAGTCTGTGTTTATTTGCCGGTGAAATCACAATGGTCTTTAGCGACCGTTACCTGGTACACCCTCGCCCGAGGTGTTGCAGACAGTCAGTTGGTGGTCTCCGTTGCTGCAGGCGACATCCAGTAGAGCCCCGGCGAAATGTCCTACTCTTTGCTGTAGCCTGCGGGCCTCGATGGGCTAAGCTACAAAGGCTAACTCACAATACGTTGTGTTAACTAGTAGCCGGTGTGGCTATGATAGCTACCGACCTATACTTATAACACGCCAAACTCCAGCAGCCTTCTCCCGTAGGTCGGTGACCGTCGTTCCTCTAACACGACGCCTCGATGCCTATACTGGTGTTCTAACTCGCAAATATTCGGCGCTATATACTATTGTTCGGCCACGTTGTTAGCCTTTAGCGTCTTACTCGGGAGAGCCTCTTCACACGCGCCTCATACCGTTCACGGACGTCGCAGGAAGGGGCGTGCACCTTGCTTCTTTGTGTGTTACAGTACACCTGCCGTCTTTCTTCAGACCACCAGTCTGACTGTCTCGCAGCACCCGTGTCCGTCCTCCTAAGGGAAATTGTCTGAAAGTCTTATGGAACGTATTCCAATGTCTATTATGAATACCGGAGTCTTTGACAGAGACATTCATGTGTCTACATACAGATATATATACATATAAAATATATATATGAAATATACAGCAGTATTGTACATGCTACAGAGTTATGAGGTAGGTAGTTATGGTTATTGTGATTACTATGATTACAGTGTAGGGGGGTTTTACACCGTGAAAGCAGTAGGTCAGTATACATTGAGTATAGGCAACTGAATTTGAGTTCAGTAGATAATTAAATACTCATTGACTGTCCCCTCACGTGCACCATGCACTTACCACTGCACTTGATAATCTCTGATTACCACCCATTATGCACTTCATTATTTAAAATATTGTGTTATGTACAGTGGTATATGTGTTATGTGTTCATGTATGTATATATGTACTACGGTCTGTGGGAGCTCCCCTGAAATTTCGTTGTATACTGTGCAATGACAATTAAAAGTCTATTCTATTCTATTCTATTCTATTCTATTCTATTCTATTCTATTCTATTCTATTCTATTCTATTCTATTCTATTCTATTCTATATTCTATAATTGGTATTGAAATACTTACTTTAATCTAACTTACTTCTATATTAATTGGCATCAATTCCCAATATGCCACAAACCAGCATTGCTCACTGTGCTCTCTGTACAGCATTGACGAGGGCAGCAATGAGGAAAAGAGTGCTTGGTTTCGCTCCGTCTCTCATGCGACCGGGGTGGTCCAGTCTGGAAAGAGTGTTTGGTTCTGAACTGGCGAGTGCTGTGTTGTTTGAGTCAATGCAGCTCAGCCAGGTTCTCAGGCAACGCCACTGCGAGCAAGTCACAGGTTTGAATCCACAGCGACATTACAACCCTGCTGTCCGGCTCTCTAATGTACCCTTTCTTGGGGGTGGTATAGATAAGACAATAAGGCTCACAGCACGACCCCAGCAGTGACATTCGGCTGAAGTCAATGGACTCCGCTGTCCTTTTAGTCGTTCTCTAGACTAAGTGTTGAAATAAAGGGTTCTATTGAAGCCTGTAAATCTCTCTGAGTGAGGAGGTAAATTCCACGAGGAGTATCCTCCTAAACTTGGAGTTATAATTTCCAAAACCCCATCGTTCTTTTGAAGAGGCGGATTTTAATCAGGAGTCGACGAACCGATCAGGCAGGTCATCTCCCAGGGATCTGTAGATTTCTTAGTGTCAATATTTCTCAGCACCTGTCCTTTGGAGGCGGGCTAGGTGCCATTTAGCTTCCCATCCCACTTAATTGGTTGTGCATATAGCGTTCTCTGTGGGCTGGCCTAGGTCTTTAAGACATCAGACATCACTTAATCAGACAGGCTATATCTAATTCTGGCTCTAAAGGATGTTCAGAACATAAGAGATTAAAACAGTTTGTGGCATATTGTCTGTCATTATACAATGAT
This sequence comes from Notolepis coatsorum, assembly GCF_963971535.1. Lineage (NCBI taxonomy): Eukaryota > Metazoa > Chordata > Actinopteri > Aulopiformes > Paralepididae > Notolepis > Notolepis coatsorum. The sequence goes on from NC_140165.1 coordinate 43,384,091, forward strand.
TACATAAACACAGAGCTCTAATAAGCTGAGAACCAGCCCACCCATTATACATGCATTGCACACACATCCACAAGCACACGCTCACTTTAAACATTCACCTTTAAAGGGGAACTATTTTACTATTTCTTTCACTATTTGGGCACTTTTACACAATTCCTGTGAGTCTATGGAACACCTCTGTAATTTTTATTTTTTTTTATTCATTGTTTTGTATTTCTAATCAAGTCCTCAAAAACAGCATTTTTCTACCTCAAGATCTCGAGCCGTTTTGAGCCTGGGCTCCAACCACTGTGTGCAGCTCATCATGTACCTCGCCATTATCATGCAGCGGTGTCTTTCTGACATCACAAATCATCACATTTTCAGATGACTCAGTTCAGTGAGGGTGAATATTGTGAGGGGAGAATTGGAAGAATGCGCCAATATGAGAATTAGAGACATAGATCATATTAATATAAGTTCACATAGCTAGGAAACAATGCTAAACACTCAAAAAGGCCATTTATAAGATAGTTCCCCTTTAACATTCACTGTAGACAATTTAAACACTTTCTAACACTACACCATAGTTTTTACATTTATTACTAAAATATTTGCACTACCTCTCTACCTGATTTTTGCATTTTAGTTTTGTATATAGTATATTTTGTATAGTGTTTGTGTAGCACTTGTGTCACTAACAGTAACAGCTGTTTGCCACGGACCAGTTCTAGATTCGAATGAGGAGAGGAGTGATATACCCAGTAAAATGAATAGTAGACCAGAGACAAGGTTATAACAGTGACCGGTATTTATTCTATTAACAGCAGCGCTAGCTAGACAATTGAAATACATACAATAAGTAACGCGAGGTAGTGTGAAATATCCCTTTTTAGGTTATTTCTCTGACCACTCCTTCTTTCAGGAGGGTTAGTTCGATATCAAGTTATAGGTTGATTGGATCAACCCATTTGGTTCAGAACGACTCCTTCTCTCAAGAAGGTTAGTTCGGTATCAAGTTCTAGGTTGATTGGATCAACACATTTGGTTTGGTTCAGACGTCTCTGAGGTTATCATTAGCTAAAAGCTAGGTTTAAGGTTGAACATTAGATGTATCTCTTTTTCATGAGTTAACTCGTTATTTTTTCTTATGCAGATGCAGATCAGTAAAATCTATATCAGTTTATCATTTCAGTAAACTTTATATCAGTTTATCATTTTCAGTTCGGTAGGTAAGTATTTACACATATTAATTTAAACCTTTAAGCGTGCAGGGAATGCAAGTACCTTATTAGGTGCAATTACCCTTTAAACTCTTCCTTTGCAGGTGTAATACCAACAAAGTACCAATAGAAATATTTCAATGTTATAGGAATGCTAGTACCTTATTAGGTGAAATGACCCTTTAAACTATCTTTCTTTACAGGAGAACCATCAGTGATTCAACTATAATCAATGTGTATCAAAGTGGTTCAAGTATCTTATCGGGTGCATTGACCCTTTAACTCTCCCTCTTTACAGGAGAAATATCAGTACCCATATATACAATGTGCATCAATCAAATACAAAATACAATATCAAAATACAAAAGGTGAAACTGGGTCAAAAGCCCTTGGAAGTCCTTGTATTCAAGTTCAATCAGTTCATATCATAGAGAAGGATGATATGACCTTCATATCCTTGGAAGTTCTTGTGAATTCAATTAGTTAATTCATTCCTGATCCACTTCCTCACTGGGAGTGAGAAAGCCAATTCACAATCCTACCCGATTGTTGAGGCAGTTTGTATGCAGTAACAAGGGTAACAGATCAGGCTCCTGGGTATTATAGCCCTGATCTATATCTGAGGTTATTTGGGTTGGGTCACCATCTTGTGTCAGTCCGGCACACTGCATCGTCCCGTGTGCGCACATGTGATGAGCGGTGGTCGGTCGTCGGACTCCTGGGAACTCTTCCCGGGGGTGAAAAACGGGGGGTAGAAAACCCTGGCCATGCAGAAAATAAAAGCCATTTATCATCTTTCATTGCTTCATCATCTTTCATTGCTTTTAGAATGGATAATCAATTAGGTTACTCTTGGCTATGCTAAGCTAAAGTAGGCTACAATGTCTAAGCACGTGGGAACATCCCATTTTCTTATGCTAAATTAGGCTAAAGTGCCCTAGCACATGGAAACATTCCACACATTCCATATTAAACTCTCAAAAGCAACCGAAATGTATATAGACCATGTTCTTATACACCATATCAATACAATTATAAGTACTTCTGAAATGGTTTCTTTCTAGTTTTCATTTAACCAAATTGAGCTTGGAGCTTCGCTAGCATGACTCAGGGTGAAGCTACATTGTTAGTTAGCAATACAGTTTGCCGACGCAGCTCGTGTCGTGTGGATAGCCGATTAGCATTGAGCTAGCGATATTAAACATTTGATAATGAAACAGTACAATATTGATGAAACTCACCAAAACCGTCTTTGGAAGTGGTATGTTCTTTAACAGCAACAACCTCTTCGGTTTTGTAACTGGGGGAATCTTTTATGACTGTTTGATAACTATTTTGTGGTGCTAGTTCATTCCGGTTCTATCAGCATTCAGTATCTGGTCAGTCTCTGTCAATCTCTGATCTCATCTGGGGTAAGGCAAGGCGTGAACTGCTCACCTAACTAGCGTTCTGAGGTAACTTAAAGGGGCAGTGAGGCAATTCAAAGGATTTGGGTAAAAGGGCTGTACACTGCGACGAGGTTATCGCAAATTGCCCCTTGCGAGTGGAAAATTATATTTGGGGGCAACCTTGCGAGTAGTGATTTCAATCCTTCATTCGCATTTCACTCCTAAATTAATCCATACAAATTGGATAAAAAAATAGTAAAACATTAGACTACAACCAGAGCTGTACAGTGCGACATTAATTAAATGCGTTTTCCATTCATATCGATAGTTTAATAGCTAGCCTTGGCTCGTTTAACAATATGCAAAATATGTGTACAGCCCTGTACTCATACTGACGTTATTCTTGGTATATAATACTACACATACACTAGGTCTGATTGTGTAACGAATCGATTCCACGTCGCGCTGTGTGTGAGAGAGAGAAAGAGAGAGAACTTCGGAGAGATAGAGGGGGATACTAATTAATTCCGCCCCCCCCCCCCGTGAAGAATTCACGAGCCGCCACTGAGAGAGAGAGAGAGAGAGAGAGAGAGAGAGAGAGAGAGAGAGACAGAGAGAGAGAGAGAGAGAGAGAGAGAGAGAGAGAGAGAGAGAGAGAGAGAAAGAGAGAGAGAGAGAGAGAGAGAGAGAGAGAGACAGACCACATTAACTCATTAACTCACTGTAGTTAGTTGAAACGTGGTCCGGAGGGCTTGATAAAGTGTATAATGTCCACTGTCCCACAGTCCCAGTCTCCCAGGCGTCGGCCAATCAGAGAGCGTCTCAGAGAAATGCGGCTACGGAAATTATAGACGCTGCTGCTTAGACCGCTTCAAATCGCGCCCGGCTTCCATCATAATACATCATATTTCAACACACAGCGCGTTACGCACTGACTGGCTGCGACGGATACAGCGATGAAACAGTGCACGGCGTGCACGCGCACTCAGAGCGCTATTGCGTCTAGCCCGAGAGAAATACGGCTAGGAGAAATGCGGCTACGGTAACAGAACGTATTCTCTATCAGACAGTGAGTCACTTCCTGTTCAGGAAAACGATTATTTATATTTGATATATTAACGTTATATTGTGCATTGGAAACACAAACATACTTAAAATGAGTAAATATTATTCATTTTAAACATGTTTATATTATTTATAGGGCTATAAAACAAAAAACAAAAAAAATATTTCTTGCTCTGCTCTCTTTTATCTAGGGTTAACCAGGGGGGGGCGGCGCCCGAGCGCCCCTAGTGGCCAGCCACCACTGGTCCATCTTATGACAACCACGTCTGATGTGGAGAGATGATAAGAGACCATAGCCGATTAAATTAAGTCTGATCTGGCAGTGATGATTGACGGGGACACACTTCTAACGTTCAGCCATGCTTTAGGTGAGTAGCCCACTATTAGGACATTTTTCAATACTTAAATACTGTCTACTTAAATTTCCCTCCGGGGATCAATAAAGTATCAACCTATCTATCTATCTAATAATGAGACAATATGCAAATAAGATAATACTAATAATGGTCACGGTTCCCCGTATGAAAGTGGCTTGCAACTTACTGCTGGTAAAATCACTGTTTATTTCTCGTTTTGCATAGTATTACATTCCTCTTCTATAAACAATCAACGTCCTACCGTAAGAGCCTCATACGGGTCAATTAAACCTTTTTGATTAGAGTCTTTCCTTCGAGCCAAGTTGAACTGAACATTTCACTGTCAAAAGCGCAAACTTAAACAAGGTTGCGTCGCAACACGGTTTTCAAAATAAAGGTCACATATACAAATACCGTAGTAGGCCTCTCAATTCTTATAAAAAAAAGTCCCGGATATACATAAACATTAATTGGCATAGATCTCTATAAACGGCCCAACATATTGATCACTTTAGGCACACCCTGAAACCTATAACATCACAAATATGAAGCGGGTAATTACCCATAAAAATAATAAACCTTTCATGGGGTTATTTACAATAATAATAATACATTTTATTTATAAAGCACTTTTCATTGTGAAACAAAGGTATGCAGAGTTTCTTGTCCTCCTGATTAATGCAATGGTGTGTGTGTGTTGTGGTGATCTCATTCAAGGAGCACTACAAGCGCGCACACACACACACACACACACACAGTTTGTTGTTTTTGTTCTATTAGTGATTTACACACTTTCTCAGTTGGTTCATTATAAAAGATACAAACCTGAAAACAAAAGCACTTAAATGTTAAATAAAAGGACCACAGTAATGAGGCAGGAGGAACAAATAGTTTTGCACTATAATGGTAAAATTGTTATTTAAAAATGTGCCCCTAAAAAGTATTCTGTGCCCCTAAATTTCTTTAGGGGCAAGTGTGCCCCTAGTTAAAAAGCTTAGCGTACAGCCCTGCCTCACATGAATATACATATAACCAAATAACATTAACTGTTTATGTTCTTACACAATAGTATTAACTATTTATGTTCTTATAACTATAAATAAATAGTTATGAATCTGAAACCTGGGTTACATCTGGTCTTTATTCTTTTACGTGTTTACTGTATGAAGCACAATTTCAGGAGGCTCATATAGAACCAAGTATTTCACTATAATGTATGTGAACCTTATACAGTAGGCCTATGTGACAAATAAAAAGAAAACTTGAAACTTGAAAACAACCATACTTTACATTTTAGCATAATTATGTCGTCCAGGAAGTGTGATAAACTGTATTTCCATTCAAACAGGACAAACATCATTCTTCATTTTCCTCGTTTTGCTCTCTGTTGTGTCAGAGGCTGTTTGTGTCTCTCTCTGCCTGGGCAATAAAACATCTTACAACTACTCAGCATTCATGCTCCACTTTCATCCCTGGATGAGAGTAGTTCAGCAGAGTTGATGGGCATCAGGTCAGGTCCCGAACAGTTTCTTTCAGGAAATGGATTCTAATAACAGTTCCAGATCCAGAGGTCTTTTGGGGGAAGTCAACGGTGCTGGTGTGAGTGTGTGTACATGCCAGTGTTGTAGTCGAGTCACTAAACCTCAAGTCCGAGTCGAGTCTCGAGTCCCGAGTGTTCGAGTCCGAGTCCAAGTCCGAGTCACCAAAGAAGAGTCGAGGACAAGTCGAGTCCCCATTACCCTAGTCCAAGTCAGAGTCCAAGTCATCAAGGTTGAGTCCACTCCACACAGGAGCTGACATTCAAATTAAAAAAGGTCTACATTAAACATACACATATATGACACAGCGGCCACCATTTCAAAGAGTTTATTTACTTTAGTGACACAATAGCCAAACAAATGCACTAGCCATCAATATCTTATGCCAAATGATTAGGGCCTATTACAAAAAAACATACCTGTATTTATCAATAAGTCTGAGTCCTCGCCTGCACCTTCCGAGTCCGAATGCAGTAAATTGCTTGAGTCCAAGTCCAAGTCCGAGTCATCAGTGCTCAAGTCCAGGTTGAGTCACGAGTCCTGAAAATCAGTCCTGGACTTGAGTACTACAACACTGGTACATGCGTGTGTGTGTGTGTGTGTGTGTGTGTGTGTGTGTGTGTGTGTGTGTGTGTGTGTGTGTGTGTGTGTGTGTGTGTGTGTGTGTGTGTGTGTGTGTGTGTGTGTGTGTGTGTGTGTGTGTGTGTGTGTGTGTGTGTGACGTGTGACGTGTGACGTGTGACGTGTGTGTGTGTGTGTTTGTGTGTGTGTGTGAAAAAGAGTCACAGAGTGTCATCCAGCTGTCCTGGGATCCATATTGATGCTCTCTGCATCTCTCTTCGGGCGTGTCATCATTCACACCACATATGTCACATCTGTCATGTTCTATGCTCTGAATGAATGCATAGGAACTAGTCTTGTGCCATCGGCGGTCGACAGCATGGTATCCCTGAAATGCCAATCCGTTTAAATCCAAACTATTACATACTATTACATTATTGCACACTATTACACATGACACACATTTACATTTACAGCCATTTAGCTTAGCATTTATCCAAAGCGACTTACAAATTGTGTCAGCAGGAATGGTACATTTCTGGCAGCTAAGGGTCAGTGGCATGGTTCGTCAAACAGTGTTGGACTTGAGTGTTTAGTAGTATAGACATATTAGCATGATAGGTAGTAGTATAAGTATAGTAGCATAGTAGTAAAAGACAATGAGGATTTACAAAATACACAAACACAGTCGTAGACAGGACAGATTGGTGTGCACCTGTGTTCTTAAGGGATTCATTTGGGAGAAATCATTGGTGATTGCGTTCACGTCGATTCTACAGACATCCTCGGATTTAACCATATATGCATCAGGCAAAAATGGGGCTAGTTTTGTACAACACGTCTGACGATTGCATACCCAAAGTAATTTGCGATTTATTATACTTTATGCTTATTAGCACATGCATGAGTCTGGTCTCTTTTAAAAGGAAACATTCTTCTGTTCTTTCTTCCAAAAATAATCACTTTGAGTGCTAATGAAATAGAGTTAAACCACATAACGTCATGGCACTTTGCGAGCATCTACCGGCTCGGACTGCATTTTTCGCCGAACATATAATATATACCGTTCGAAACATCTATTTGCCGCCGTTTGAACGGCATCTCAATCGAACAATTCCGTGCCTCGATTCTCGAGTTACATGATGATATGTCAGGCGAGCATCTTTTTACAGGCCGCGTGTCAAATTACCACGTCGGACAGTATACGCTCGAGAACTGACCAATCACAGCTGATGGCAAACATTTTTGGTCAGCGTTGTAGCCAATGAGGGTTCGCTTCCAACGATACACACCATGGGGGGTTGCGAATATAGGAAGTAGGTGAAAGTTGACGAGCAAAAATCAGTTGTGACTCCACAACGCACGGAGGTGGATGGCAGCAATGGATTTTGGAACTTTTTTTTGTTTGCATCTGTTTACTAAAACCTCTCTCAAAAAAATTCGGACCTCTACTTCATAAGACTTCAGGCTATGAAACCGCTGTGTTTTCCAGTGCATACCTCTATGCTGGAATAATGGAATCTGGAATCTAAAAAAAGATTTGAGTACACAAGTTCAAACCTCTGTTACTCTATTTCATTAGCACTAAAAGGGATTATCCTTTTTTGAATTAGTAACTTCAGACTGTTATTTTTCAAAAGATACCAGGCTCATGCATGTGCTATAAGTATAAAGTATAAACCTAAGCTTTGCAAAGAAAGTATGCAGTCCTCAAGTTAAAGTAAAAAATTGCCACTTTTTTGCCTGCCTGTTAAGAGGTTAAAGAGGTTTGAACACACTGAAGTAAAAGTTTTGTGTACTCCCATTTCTGTTTACTTGTTGCCAGATGCCTGTTTTTAAGTTCCAGCTGAGAGATAGGAGCTGGAAAACATAACAGTGCCATGGCCTGAAGTCTTATCTAGTACAGGTCCAAAGTGTATAACAATCCCATGGATTTTTTTTTTTACAAAGGCCTTTGTAATGTGTGTAAAGACTGCTTTACAAGATTCAAATTAGCACACCCTCTTCAAACATTCTCAGATTTATCAGAACGTATGACACATCATTTCAAAGCTTACATTCTGTACTTTCACATTCTGTAAAAATCAAGAAAATTTAAATGGAGACATGTGGCATCAATCGCTGGTCAGGGTCACATGTATATATATATATTAGGGCTGTCAGTTTATCGCGTTAATTAGATTATCGCGTTATGAAAATTAACTCAAAATTAATTACAAAAAAATAATAAAAATTTGTATCTTATTCATTCCATAAGAATGTAGAATACACATTTACAGATTTTTTTTTTAATATGGTCCATTTGTATGTTCTTGGTATCTGATTCTAGGGACATCTATGAATCTCAGGGAATGTATTCCTGTTAGGGTTTGTAACCGACCTCAAACGCAACGGCACAGAGAGAGTTGTTCAGAGTTAGCCAAAGCAAGGGCGTATTTATTTTCAGAGTTACAAGATGGAATGAAGTTGAGCAACCGAACAAACGGGGAATCTGGCATGTGAAGATTGTTGCAGCTCTGCAGATACTCCCAGTAGGTGGTGGTGAGGAATTGGCTTGTGACGTCTGAAGCGGCTCTGCAGATCCTCCCAGCTTTCACTCCCGGTGGAAACGGAGAGAGAGAGAAATCTGAGTTAGCCCAGCGCACAACCGAAACAGAGAGGTGACTGATCCAGTATATATCCAAGTGACTTGATCTTCGGTGTACCACACACAGTTAGCAGAGTCCAGAGAAAAAACAATACGGTAATCCAAAGTGTAAATCCAACACAAAAATAGGTGAGAACAGTACAAACAAAAACGGGATCTCTTCGGTGTTTCACAAACACACAAAAACTGATGATCCAAAAGAACTGTTTCCAAAAACTCACAAGAGCGCAACGCGTAAAGCGGGCAGATAACGAGGCGCAGCTCAGAATGGGAAACCAGGTTCTCCACAGGGATTCTCCACGAAAGTCCTGGAGAGCAAAAGACAGCAAACAGCGACGGGGAAGGCAGGCAAATGCAGGAGTATTCAGAACGATCCAACATCGATAGTAGGGGGATCAGTGTATATAAAGACACAGGGCGCTGATTACAAGCTGTGACAGCTGCGGGATGAAATTGATATTTGCTCCAGAAGCGTGTGGCGGGGAGAGCACCAATCAACACGGCACCTTACAGGAACGGAGCGTGTGGCGGGGAATGCAATTAATCAACAAAGTACCTTAAAGGAACGGAGCGTGTGGCGGGGAGCGGACCAAACCTCACAATTCCCAGTGTCAGAAATACTGTGGGCTAGATCCACAAAGAATGGATTGCACGGTGCAAGTTGCACCCTTACTTACAATTCATTATGAATTGAAAATGGGGGACCCTGATGTAAACAAGACGAAAGTCTTTCTCTGGTCTGCATCCCCTTAACAATTGTGTGTATTGAGCCGTACTGTATCTGTTAATAACATTTTCATTCAATCAATCAATCTGCGCGGTGATTGATTGAATGAACATTTTATTTTGAGTACATTTTAATGAACCAAATGAGAATATCAATACATTTTCTTTTATTTATCTTTGACTGTGAATAACACCATGCTCAAATTGACCAGACCTGAAAAATCTAAGCAAATTAATAGATGGAAGATGATTAAACAGAAGGTTTTGTAGATACAATACTGAATTCTGCCATCCGGACACATGCAATTTGAAATATGATTATAGAATATAGAATATCAGGCATAAAATGGTTATGCGATTAAAATGCGATTAATTAGATTAATTAATTACAAATCCTGTAATTAATTAGATAAATTTTTGTAATCGCCCGACAGTACTAATATATATATAACTGTCATGTACAAAGGTCTGATGACCACACAAAATAGTAACTGGAGCCGGCTGTACATGAACAAAAAACAGCCTCTCTCAGTAAATGCTTTCAAAACAGTCCCGGGCAGGTAGGTAATAACAAAGACGTTTTCAAATGGTAAATAATATTTATTGTAGTGGGGCTTGAAACCCACTGCTTTCCCCAAAGGGAGAATGATGTTTATTTTAGAGGGGATTTAAACCCAGAACACACACAAAGGGAAAAGGTAAGGGGAGAACAAACAAGGTGAGATATAGATAAACAAACTAGATTAGCGTCCGCCGACACTAACCAACCAGCCAGAACGTACCAAAGGTACAAGTCCACACAAAGTGGTAATGGCATACAGTTTACAAATACATATATATATACAGTTCCACTTGAAGGGAACAATAGCAAAAGGGCAGTAAAGTATCACTCCACACTCAGTGGAAACAGGCACAAAGGCCAACAAGAGGATACTCACTCAGGTAGAGAAGTGGCACATAGGCCAACAATATAAATATATGAACACACAGTACTTGGTCCACCCAAAGAGGTAAATAAGCACAATAATAATCCCACACAACAGTGGAAAAACAATGGCAACCCCACTCCACTCTGGTCACTGGCAATTGACAGAATGAGGCGCCCAGACGTGTGTGTGCTGTCAGGTATTTGTCCACCTGACAGGAAAAGAAAAAAATACAGCATTAGCTCTCATGCTCACACACACACACATCACATACAAAACATAACACATTAAATATACTAACCTGATGTTCAGATGGTGTCATAAATACAGTAATAATGGTAATGACCAACCCACGTACCCATGTACGTCACAATAACTAAAAGGAGAAAACCTTCAAAAAGAAAGAAGGGACCGCACACTCCTAGGACTGGTTTTTGCTTTTTTTATTGCGAAACGCGTTGTGCAACAAAAACCAGTCCTAGGAGTGTGCGGTCCCTTCTTTCTTTTTGAAGGTTTTCTCCTTTTAGTTATATATCTCTCTTGCGCTGACCTGCACCTCCAGTCGGGGTCCAACTAGACCTGCACCTCCAGTCGGGGTCCAACTAGATGTGCACGAGTCTTATTTAGTTTAATATATATATATATATATATATATATATATACACATCTGTATGCACATACCTGCATATAATCCCCTTTACATACTATATATCTGTACTAGGGCTGTCAGTTTATCACGTTAATTAGATTAATTATTTTATTATTTTATTAAATTATCGCGTTATGAAAATTAACTCAAACTGAATAAAAGATAAAGAAATATTTAAAAAATTACTTAAATATTTTTTTATCTCATTCATTCCATAAGAACGTAGAATAGACATTTACAGACTTTTTTTTTCTTCTTATGGTCCATTTGCATGTTCTTGGTATCTGATCTCAGGGAATGTATTCCCAGTGTCAGAAATAGGGGAGAACGGGGGACGTTGTTACACTTTTTACTCTAGTGTGAATTACTCATCATCAAAACATCTTTCAATAGTCATTCCTACATTAAATTGAAGCTTAAGATGTTGGCTTTAAATGTGTATCCCTCTCATTTTCCAACGTATTGTAACAAAGAGTTAATCACCTATCAAAGACACTCTGACACATTGTGACAACCAACCCCATCATGGGGATGGTTGTCACACCATGTGTTTTAATGGGAAACATCTTAAAAAGAAGACAAGAAGGCAGAACTAAATTTGAAAGTTTAATTGCATTGACAAGTTGCCAAATACATAACTTAATGCATCTTAACGAACATAAACAGGAAACACATCTTTAGGCCATCCTATATAACAAAATAAGAACACAATAAATCTGCCTAACAATAATAGCCTACACAACATAAAATGTGACGACCAACCCCAACTGTAATGTCTTGATAGCATCAAGGCTAACAGCCATCTAACAACTAGTTAGCTAGCTAACAACAATCTAAACTATAGCTATCCCTTCACACTTTTTAACGGTAATAATTGTTTCATTATAAACCAATTGTGTAAAGGCCTGGAAGAAAAATACTGAAGAGCGGAATATTTACAAATGGACATGAAAAACACAAAAAGTCCTCTCACCTCAAATTCAGCTGTTTCACTCCAAAGATGACAATGTAGGTGAACTCTGACCCCAATTCTGGACATTTAAATACCAAAGTATGGGAGTCAGGACCCTCTGGTAGTGAAATATAATGAATGTGACAACCTACCCATGTGACAACGTCCCCTGTTCTCCCCTACTGTGTCTGTTACTAGGCTTGAGTAAATTGTAATGAACCAAATAAGAATATCAATAAAAAAAGGCTTATCTTTGACTATGAATAACACCATGCTAAAATTGACCAGACCTGAAAAATCTAAGCAAATGAATAAATGGAAGATGATTAAACAGAAGGTTTTGTAGATAATAGATACAGTACTGAATTCTGCCATCCAGACTATTGCCATTTGAAATATGATTATAGAATATAGAATATCAGGTGCTTATGCGATTAAAATACGATTAATTCGATTAATTAATTACAAATCCTGTAATTAATTAGATAAAAAAATGTAATCGCCTGACAGCACTAATCTGTACATATCCCTTACCTACTCTTACTAATTACGCTGCTGGCCAGTATGACTTACTATTATAGGGTCTTTGTTGTGAGGGCTGGGTAAGGACTGCATGCTGCCCAACGAGGGGGCGTGCCGAACATTCTACTTCACGCACCTGAGAGGAGATGCAATCAGCTCGTTGGGAGAGTACAAGTATTGCCAACTCCCTTCCACTCATTGCCAGGTCATTCTGTATCTACCATCAACTGCCGCGCTCCTGGTGAGACATCGTCTTCGCTCTATAATCCCACGGGAGGATTTCCTATGTTCTCATTACCTGTCTGTGTCGTGCAATTGGGGTCGCATACAATCCCTAACAGTTACGACCTGGCCCTGTCGACGACCCCAGCCGGCACAGACAGTGTATTAGAGAGCCCCTGCAGCTAACCAGCTTCCTCAGCTAGTCCAGCCGTCTGCTAGCTTAGCCCCTGCAGCTAACCCCATCTGTGCTCATGCTAGTCCAGCCTGTCTGCTAGCTTAGCTCCGGCATCTAGCAAAGCCTCTGTGTTATTGTAGCGTTACAGCTAGCATAGGCACTGTAGCTAGTTATGCCCTGGCAGCTACCCTGTCCCTCTGCTAGCCCCACATTACGTGTAGCTTCCCCAGCTAGCATGGCCTCCATTTTTGTGTGTTGCTCCGTCATGTCCCCTGCCCCGCTCTCTGAATTTTTTTTCCCACCCCTGCGGGCCTGGCTGGTCGCCAGGTGGCTCCCGTGGAGGGGGGGTACTGTGAGGGCTGGATAAGGACTGCATGCTGCCCAACGAGGGGGCATGCCGAACATTCTACTTCACGCACCTGAGAGGAGTTTGCAATCAGCTCGTTGGGAGAGTACTGCCGACTCCCTTCCACTCATTGCCAGGTCGTTCTGTATCTACCATCAACTGCCGCGCTCCTGGTGAGACATCGTCTTCGCTCTCTATAATCCCACGGGAGGATTTCCTATGTTCTCACTGGGAGACGTCGTGCCATCCGTTGCTACCATCTACCGCCGCGTCTCTAGGGCGAGACGTCGTGCCATCTACTGCCTCCAACTCTCTCTCCGTGGGCCTCGTTCCTGGTGTGAGACATCGTCATCGCTCTCAATGATCACACTCCGTTTCCGTGGGTCCCGTTTGCTGAGTTGCACGTCGGCAGTGTTCGGTGGTGTGAGGCATCGTCATCGCTCTCTAGTCTTCCACGCGAGGATGCCTATGTTCTCACTCCTTTTTCACAGACCCCTGTTTGCTGTGTTGCCCGTCGGCAAGTGTTCTGGTGAGTCTGAACAGGACCAGACTCAGAACTTTCATTTCATTCATGGACTCTAGAAAGATTCACCTGTGTATTTTGAGGGGACAGTGCCGCTTTTTTGTTGTGAATAAATTATGCCCTTGTTTTGGCTAACTCTGATTACCTGTCTGTGTCGTGCAATTGGGGTTGCATACAATCCCTAACATTTATACCTGTTTATACAACGGCATGCACATTTCTCGATTCTGATTGGCTGAAACAGTCCATTTACACGTCTTTATTGGCAACAATCCACGGTCCTGGGCTCAGGACCCGCCCACAACCGAATCACATAGCACTCCGCCGGCTCACTCCGGGAGAAAACAAGATCGCGGACAACAAATGGATATGTTGATAGCGCCATAACGACTAAATATGAAGCGATTCTGTCACTGTGAATGTGTTAGTCCTTTAAACAATGTTGGATGATGTCCTAGGACTGGTCTTGAGTCATTCTAGAACAAAAGAAAAATCGCAATTTGATTGATTGATTAATTTGCATTTTTTTTTTTCAATTTATTTTTCCTTCTCTCTGACTGTCAGCGCTAGCTCTAGTCTCCACCCACCGCCCCCCCCCCCCCCCCCCCCCCCCCCCCCACACACACACACACACACACACACACACACACACACACACACACACACTCCTGTCTGCAACGCGGGTCAGACTGAGAGAGAGCTGGGTGCTGCGCTGTTCTAAGTGAGCATGGCCTATTGAGTTGATTGATTGATTGCTAATTGTATTACTGTACGCTTGGTTTCCAACTGGTTAAGTTTAGGCCCTCTACATTAGGTTTAAAAAAATAAATAAAAAAATAGGGCGAAGAAAACGTTTTTTTCCTATAGGGCAAAGAAAACTTTTTAATTTGTTTTACCTACTTTCTATAGAAGCATCTAAGAATGAAGTTCTATGGAAAGTAGGTCTGCATTCCCTTAACAATTGTGTGTATTGAGCCGTACTGTATTGTACCCATTCTGCATCTGGTAATAAAATTTTCAATCAATCATTCCAATAATACACAGTTGGATGTGTTAGTTGGTTGGATGCACTTCAAGCTGCTTCCACATGAGGCAACTTATCTCAATCATTCCAATAATACACAGTTGGATGTGTTAGTTGGTTGGATGCACTTCCGATCTGCTTCCACATGGAGGCAAATTGTCTTTTTTGTAGTTGTGGGAACTACTTTTTCTGGCGGATGGTTTTTTCAATAAATCTTCGATTAATGTGTGTTTATTGTATAGAAATAAGGTTGGATGAATGTGGCAGTTGTATAAAAGCTTTACACCACTTGCAGTCGTGATTTGTGAACAATAAACCATGCCTAGGGGGGTCTAACGACCACCCCTAGGCATGGTTTATTGTTCACAAACCACTCCTGCGCGTGATGTAATGCTTAAATATTAATACTACGACTCTGTACATACAGTACATGAACACTATTACTCAGTAGTATTTATATATTTTATAAACCAGTTTAATCACCTGTGCATTGTATGTTACTATTGCACTTTGCTGTTACATTTGTACTCTGGTTAGATGCCAAACGTATTTACGTTGTATTGTACTTGTGCTGTATAATGACAATACATTTTAATCAAATCTAATTTTGATCAGTTGCAAATTGCTTTCGCACTACGTGTTGAATATTTTGTGTATGCAAATTCAGGTGTAAGAGAACACGCCTTCAATTTAAGAATGACGTTCTTCATTTGGGGGAGCGCAGCTGAGAACACTTTGGTTATTTATGAACACCTTTTCACACATTCATGAATCTGGCTGAGATCTATTATAAATTTGTTCTCAGATAAACATAATTATTTACGAAGATACTTATGAACATGTTCTTTTTTTTATCCACTTTTTTTATCCACTTTTTCTCCTTATTTTTCTCCCATCCCAATTTCGTATTTCCAATTCTCCCCTCCCCTGTCTTGAACGTTGCTCGACTATGCCCCCCATTGGTCAGTTGTAGGGAGGATAGAAGCCTTGCATCATGTGTCCCCTCCGGTACACGAGGAGGCAGCCTGTCACATCTTTTCACCTGCCAGCACGGACTCTCAATGGCGAGGTGTAACGCATGGGAGGCTCACACTACCCCCGCTACTTCCTGTCTCTGCTGTGCAGGCGTCCCCCAACCAACCTGTAGGAGTCGCTGTCCACAACGTCCAAATCCCCACCCATCGACTTCCATCCGCTAACTCTGCCAATTGAGTTAGTATGACGGCCGGTCCAAGACGGAGGCAATGCTGACACCCGGATTCAAGACCGGAGTCTCTTGCATTGGTGACGAGCGCAATCTCCGCTGCGTCACCCAGCCGCATACTTATGAACATGTTCAAGAATGAGGTCCATTGTTTGAAAAGGTTTGTTTTTAGTCAACGATGACATACAATTACATTAGTATTTTTACACCTATTACACATTATTACACAGTATTACACTATTACACCCTTAAGCATGGTTAACCCGTCCTAGACCAATGAAAGTAATCTGTACTGATTTGACTGACACGTCCCATAAGTCCCCACAACAAACGGTTTATGTAATTCAATGGACAATGATGGAAATGAATGATTTCCTTCATAAATGTTTTTAGGTATATCATATCAACGACAATAGGCCTAGCACCCTCCCTCTCCTCGATGTCTCGCCCTCCAAATCCTCCCCCCCCCCCCCCCGGGTGTTCCACGCCTAACATGGCAGTGGAGATACACATACGTCTGTCTTGAGAATTTATGTGTGCCATTATTACTATCAAATGTAATAATTGTGGAATATTACTATAATGAGCTGTATGTGTATGAACCAAGCATCACACTGTAATGTACATGTACTTTATACGTGACAAATAAACTACTACTACTATGGCATTTTCGTTTTGTAAACAGGGGCCAGAGAGCGGGTTCCCGGAGGCTGTGAGCAGCGGACCGGTGTAGAATCACCCTCTTATGTTCAAAAGGTGTAACTTTTCCTGACTTTGGTTTTCAATGGACAATGATGGAAATTAATTCAAATAAAATACTTGTCGTTAACCAATGTGACAAATAATCCAGAATTCACATCCCAAGTTTCGTTAATTTACAGCTTTGTAGTCTAGCGAGACACACACACAGTCACACGCCACCGATTACCATGATATCTCGCCAGGCGGACTGCCTGGTGGAGATAATGAATTCTCCAATCATTGCATGGACTTTCTTCTAAAGAGCCCCACCTACACACACACACACACACAAAATTCAAAGACATGAATGCAGACATGCACACAGATGCAGGCACACACAAACACAAGGACACACCACAATCAGCCGCCTTTGAACCTCATTTTGGCAAGACGTATTGTCCTAAATAATTTTCTGCTGCGTTGGTGTATGACTGGGTGTGGGGAAGGTAGATAAAGGAGGTCCTACTGCCCGTGGGCCGTCTGAGATTCAAATAAAGTTCCAACGAGATTTGGCCGTCCATATTGCTGTGAGAACAAAGGACTGTTGTGTGTCTGACCAATGGGAGCGCACGTACATCACACATACTGGAAAGTAAACAATCAGACAACGGAACGTGTTTCGGAATGTGATGGGACTGCCAGCAGCTGAACTAACAGAGAACTAACAGCTACAGAACTAGGAATATCTGACCACTAAGTGTGTCTGACTCTTATTAATCACCTAAATCTGCACAGACTACAACGTATGACGTATATCATGCCAGTTAGCTAGGGTACCTTGTGTATTTTGCATCTTGTGTATAGTGTTTACTTTTACTCTTACCCTAAGTATATATTCAGAGATACAAATTCTGTATTACCTACCTGTATTAACATATAACTGATAGGGCATATAGACCCTCATCTGCACCTTTGTTTACACTCTTTATTTGTTCTCATATTTTTATATTCAGATCTAATTGTATTCCCAATATTTATGTGTTTCTACAATTACCCTGCCAATACCTGCCCTCCGCGTGTAGCCTTTTTACAACGCATCCGCGTTTCCGGGTTCCCGCTTTGCGCTCTGATTGGCCGCTGACCTACGCTAGTACGCCCCCTCGCTATGAGCATAGTAGGAGACACTGAAATCGAACAGCTGTTGGTCATAGTACTACTGGCTATATGGCGCTGGCTAACTTTAGCATTATGTCTACTGTGATAAACCATTTTAGATCGGGGCATGTAGAGTAGTTATAAGGTGTTTAAGCATGTAACGTTAGTTAGCTCATAGCTATCGTGGTAGCCAGTTTCGACTAACAATAGTTAGATAACCTAGGTGGGGAACAACCAGGAGATCACTGCAACTCACACAAGTTGGAGAACTATCTCTCTCTCTCTCTCTCTCTTGCTCTCACACACACACAAAGGGAGCTGCATGTGATTGGTGGAGGCGGGATCCTTACGAAAAACTGCTAATCATTGACACATGCTAGCCTGTAATAATCCCCCCCAGAAAAATGTACTTTGCATTTGATATATTGCAAATATATGCCATCACACACACTGGCATTTAAAGGGTTAGAATTATAAAATTAATATGTGGTGTTATGATCAGGGCTGAAGTTGAATAAAATATTGTATTTATCAATTACAAAAAACTGAAAATCCATAAAAATCTGTGTTGTTGCTAATCATACATATTATGGTAGCCTGTTTTTTAACAATAATTTGTGATGCCATCACAAACACTGGCATTTAAAGGGTACAAATAAAAAAAAATCCTGCACCAGAATGCAGGAAATGAAGTCTTTGTAACAAAAAAAATCCTGGTGGGGGACCCCCAGACCCCCTGCTTAAAAAGTGGCCTGACTGGGGCTATATTTCCTGGCCTGAATGATTTCCCCAGTCCGGCCCTGGTTAAAAGCCTCCAATGCTTATTAGTGTGTGTGCGTTTGAACGTTTGCATGTTTCAACCATACATTTCCGTTTAACATTTTACTTTTACCTCCTATAATAGTGGGGGTCGCGGCTCTCTGACACTGTTTTTTTTGGGTCGCAGCCTGAAAAGTTTGGGAACCCCTGGTCTAGCCTGTACCCCCCAGACATGTTGCTGGCCCTGTCAAAACAGTATCCTATCAGCCTCTCCATGGGCAGGTCGAGGCGTAAAATTATTTTATACACAAAAACAGCGTCTCGGCTGTTGTGTCTGGGCCGGGCATTGTAAAAACCCCAAAAGAAGTTCTGAGCTTCCAAGTTGTCATCGGCGAACTGTATATTACACGAGAATTGTTCTTTTCCAGTGAGTGACATCAGTGGTTCCGTCAGCGCTCAAGCCAAAGAATGGGCTTTTGGATGCTTTGCCTCTAATTTGTCGCTGAATATCATGGGCAAACAGCTGTAAGATTTCGTTTTGGATGTTGTTGGACATCCAGTTGTCTCTCTTTTGGAGCCAATTCTTCAACTCGGGATCAGACTCGGTGCGCACTCTTTCCATCATGAGCTGCCATAACACCCCATCCCTATTTGCATCACCCCTCAGTGGAAGCCCATGGCGCCCAAGGGGGGTATAGGGAAACAGACTCAGTTAACTCTTCAATACCTGATGCTGAGGCTGAACCTGTCGTCTCTGTCTCTCTCTGACGTTTATCAGATTTAGTGGGACTGTCACTGGGACCGGCGGGACGTTTCGAAAATAAATCTGATATTTTTATTTTCTGCGAGTGAGACATTCTGTGCTAGCAAAGTCTGACTACTAGCTAAAATCGACTGACTGCGCAAGCACTGTATCACAGTAGCTCAGTGGTTCGTGGCGTGTGGGAAGGGCGGGAGACGGGAGGTGAATACAATTAGTTGTTTCACCTGTCATTCAATCAGTCTGTGACAGTCTGTCATCACTCGAAAATCTACTTGGTTTTACATGATTGTGTACATACAGTAGTGTAACGAATTAATGAAAACTTTATTTAACAGATTACAGTTACAGTATATACAAATATATAAATACTATCGTAAAAAAAAAAAAAAATTATATATATATTTTTTCTTTTCTTTTTTTGCAATAACTGATGGGGGGGTGCTGCAGCACCCCCCGCACCCCTCCCTTCCAACGTGCCTGGACGTGTAGCTTGCATGATGCGTGTGCAGTGATTTGCCCCACAGGTCTGAGAAGAGGACCTGCACATGATTTTACTCTCCCCAAACTCCTCTACATGCCCCGATCTAAAATGGTTCACGACAGTAGACATAATGCTAACGTTAACCAGCGCCATATAGCCAGTAGTACTATGACAAACAGCTGTTCGATTTCAGCGTCGTTCATAGCGAGGGGGGCGTACTAGCGTAGGTCAGCGGCCAATCAGAGTGCAAAACGGGAAATGCGGATGCGTTGTAAAAAGGCTACAGGCCTCCCCTCCCCCATGCTGCTATAATGCCCAAATGTCCCCAAGGGGATCACTAATGGAATATCTCATCTTATCTTAGACTGAATGCAAAGAACAAACAAAC
This sequence comes from Notolepis coatsorum, assembly GCF_963971535.1. NCBI lineage: Eukaryota > Metazoa > Chordata > Actinopteri > Aulopiformes > Paralepididae > Notolepis > Notolepis coatsorum. The sequence continues at coordinate 43,404,344 of NC_140165.1, forward strand.
ACATAAAAGTTATGCAAATCTCTGCCTATATAATGACTATTTTCCCGTGCAGCATGTTGGCACATGCAACAATCCCATGCGCACCATCTGTGGTTCCAACATGTTGCCTCAGCGCTCTCCCTCTCTTCTCTCTTCTCTCTTCTCTCTCCCTCTCTCCCCGCTCTCTCTTTTCCCGATCTTCCCTTTTCCCTCTCAAAGCCTGATTAGTGAGTTGCCTAGGCTTTTCCTTTGCCGCCGCGCACATTACGCCATGATCACACACTTGGGCATCGGGCAGCTGGTACACTATCAATGAGTCATTACAGATTAAAATGTTTCACGTTCAAATGTTAGCGCACGCCATGGTAATGGTTAACCGCTGTCTCTGAGAGAGAGAGGGAGAGTTTGTCTGAGTGAGAGCTCCTATATGTGGTTGAGACCCCTGCCCATTCAATCATTGCAATTGATTATGATATATTGATTTTGCCTTCTGAATGTTTAATAGGCACGTAGGGAACAGGCCGGCACGTAGGCAACAGGTCGGCACGTAGGGAACAGACCGGCGCGTAGGGAACAGACCGGCGCGTAGGGAACAGACCGGCACGTAGGGAACGGGCCGGTACAACAGAAGAGAACAGGTTGACACCCGAGCTGACTGACCTAAAAGCTGTGAACTGAGAAGTCAAGAGAAGAGAGAGCTTTCTAAACCGGCGGGAACTAACAGGGTCCACTCTCTGAGACAGACGGACTACGAGACGACAACTGACACAGAGAATGGAATTTAAAAACACATTCGGGGGAATCATGACCAACAGAAGACATCCGGGGGTGATTACAAACGAGACACAGCTGTAGCAGATACATAGAACTGCTTACATCTAGACACGGTGAAACAGGGGCAGGACACTAAACACGCAGGAGCTAGAAGAGACACACTAGGCCAGAGTAAATAAGACACTGGAGACAAGTCACAACTGTGACAGTGCATGCATACAAGCTAGTCTAAGTGAAGAAAAAGGCATTGCTATTTTACAAAATTGTCCTTTTTGACAAAATGTTCCTTTTTGACTAAATTAACCATTCTGATTGGTCAGGGATTTAAATAAACGTAATAGGAAAGAAAAACAATCAAATGTATAGGTATGTAGATACAGATGACTCCCCATTCAAAGAGACAGGCGCTTAGACGGTGCCAGTGAACAAACGTGTCTTTAGACAGACTGGTAGAACTTAAAAGAAAATACAGTCTGCCGATGAGTAATTTTTTTCTGGTTTATTCATTTGAAGAATTTGCTAAACAACAAAACAACAACAACAACAACAACAACAACAACAACAACAACAACAACAACACCAATAACAACAACAACAACAACAACAACAACAACAACAACAACAACAACAACACCAACAACAACAACAACAACAACAACAACAACAACAACAACAACAACAACAACAACAACAACAACATATGTTCCTCAGCCATATGGCAGATTATCAATTATTTGTAAGAAGCATAAACAGTAGGCCAGTTTACTGCCAACATTTTTCACTGTTTCACTAGCATATCTCCTTCTCTTCAGAATCCTCCACAATTCTCTCTCCTCCTCTCCAGAAGCCTCCCACCATCCTCTCTCCTCCTCTCCAGAATCCTCCACCATCCTCTCCTCCTCTCCAGAATGCTCACCTATCTGCTCTCCTCCTCTCCAGAATCCTCCACCATCCTCTCTCCTCTCCAGAATGCTCACCTATCTGCTCTCCTCCTCTACAGAATGCTCAGCTATCCTCTCCAGAATCCTCACCTATCCTCTCCAGAATGCTCACCTATCCTCTCCAGAATCCTCACCTATCCTCTCTTCCCCTCTCCATAATGCTACACTATCTTCTCCTCTTCTCCCATATCCTCCTCTACTATTCCCCAATAGCCTGCATCCTCCACTAGGTCTATCCTTCCTCTCTCCACTACTCTCATCCCATCTCCTCCTCCCCTACCTCTCATCTCCCCTCCCATTTCCTCCTCTCCCTTATCCTCTCCTCTCCCCTCCCCTGTCCCTCTCCTCCTCTGTTGTTTTCTCTCCTAGCTCACCCCCGCCCGCCCCCCAGTTCCCCTCTCCTCTCTTATCACTTCCCCTAATTCAATTTTTCCCCGACCATCTGGGGACCGCAGACTGATGTGCTGTGATCAGCTCCCCGGTGTCGTAACGCAGAGGAGCGCGGAGCGAAACAGAGGCTCCCACTTCTCCCCCTGATGTGTTGGGGTCCCTGGTTGGCACGCCTGGAGTTGATTAATGATGCAGGGGGGCTCTTTGTTCACAGATGACACACACACACCAGTATATGCACACTCCCGCACACACACACACACACACACACACACACACACACACACACACACACACACACACACACACACACACACACACACACACACACACACACACACACACACACACAAACACAAACACACACAAGCAAACACACACACATACATAAGAATACAAGACACATACATCTCACACACAGTAGATGACACCCAGTGATTAATGGAAGCGTTAATTTGATGATACGATACAAAATATAATGTAAAAGGATCTTGAATCAGTCCAGAAAGCGATACACTAACCTACCATTGCCGCACCCACCACCACCAACCCCCGTTCCAGCATTGTTTATTTCATATATTCGACACTGAGATATCGTCCGCTATTACCGTCATACACACTGGGCAGACCCCCGCGCCAGACAGCTGTATTATTCAAGTGCCTTTCTTCAGTTGAACAACAACATAATGGATTTCTGTTACAGAATGAGGCCGCAGGCTCTTAACGAGCACGTTCACAATGCTGTACGAATGCCAACCACTGTGTTGGGAGAGGCAACAATGGAACCATTGTTTTGGATCAAGTACAGGCTTTTCTCCTCAGTCACAGAGAGTTGTTGTAATAGATATGGTACCAATTACCAGTGCGGAGCAAATCCACCTTCAAATCCCGTCTCAAAACCTACCTGTTCTCCAAAGCATTCAACCTTTCCTACCCATAACCATGCTCTTCCAATCTACCACCCCCTTTCCCCCTGCCCTACTTTCTCTCCTCTCCTGCCCCCCCCCCCCCCCCCCATTCGGTTTCCCTCACTTACTTCCCGACCGTCTCCCCTACTGGCTCCTGTATTTGTTGTCTGTCTACTCGTGGTTTTATGTTCTTGTGTATTCATATTGTTCCCTGTGGTTCTGTTTCTTTGTTTGTTTGCCTATTGTAAGCGACTTTGGGTCATTGAAAAGCGCTATACAAAATAAATGAATTATTATTATTATATGCTTACCGTATACTGTACACATGTTTAGCACTTATTTTGGTTCATTTAAAAAAAATGTGAGAACAGAGTCCAGTATGCATAAATCTCCCTACTTTTTTTTTTTTTTTTTTTTTTTTTTTACCAAAATCGTTCCTAATCACTAATCTCTGAACGGATTTTTATGAAATCTGGACATGTACTACACAAGACTTCAGGCTATGGACCCAGCATGTTTTTCAACCATACCTATTTTATTCTGAAATACTACTTCTGGACTACTAACTACTACAGAAAAACGTGAGTAACAAGTTGTTCTACAACTCAAGTTCAGACCTATGTTACTCTATTTCATTAGCACTAAAAGTGAATTATCTTTATTGTATCAGAAACTAGTTTTCACATTCTGAAGTATACAGTTCTGAGATTGGCATATTGATTTCTGTGTGTGGAGGCATATGCACACACACATGCACAATGCACATACACACACTCTCACACACACATATAGACATGCACAAATACACACAAATGCATACACACACATGCCTGTCACACATGTGCACACACACACACTTCTTGTTATCCTTCTGCGGGTCTCACTCTGCAGAAAGAAGGGAAGAGAGAGATGGAGTGAGAGGAGAGTGATGGGGAGAACAGAGGGGTGGGAGAGGGATATAAATTAAGTGGGTAACAGATATTATATGTGATATGTGTACTGTATGTAATGTATTCCAGTATATTTTTTATGAGAAAATATACTGTAATACATTTAGGGCTGAGCCCAAACGTTCGAAAGTTTGGACCTTCGTTCGTTACGTTGGCATTCAACTTCTAAATCAACATTCGAATTTAAATAATTTTTTTTAACTTACATTTTTATTTAACATTTATAGACATACAACACAATATTTACAGTGACATCCATAACATAACAACATACAGATATGGGTCCCTTGAATATGGCCTCGTTCAGCCGTCCAGAGCCCCATAAGAGGAACCCCCCCTCCTGCCATCCCCCCCTAGAAACCGGGCTCCCCCGCATCCCAGGTCCGTCCCACGCAGGGCCCAGCACTCAGCGACCCGGGTCCCTTGAATGAATTTTACATTTTTAATACAATTATTTTTTATATATATATATATATATATATATATATATATATATATATATATATATATATATATATATATATATATATGTGTCTATTCATTCTGTTTAAACATATGGGGTTTTTCTTCACAGTTGCAGATACAGATTAGGCTACACTAATATTATAGTATTACAACGGATATAGTTATATTCATTAAAGAAAGTTGATTTAATAAAAAAATATATATCAGATTAATCTTTATTCAAATTGAGGATTTAGTTTGAGGATATTTATTTAAAAAATATATATATTTGTATTATTAAAAACGAAGGTTTGAATGTCCGTTCGAAAAACCCTGACGAAGTTCGAAGGCCAAAAACAGGCTTCGGGGACAGCTCTTTATACATTACATACAGTACACACACATGGTGGGTAACATATATGGATATGTGATACTGTATGTGTACTGTATGTAATGTATTTTTTTATGAGAAAATATACTGTAATACATACAGTACACACACACAGTACACTTGCTTAAGGTAGTCCATTGATTCCAACGATGACACTGTGATGGTGGGTTTTCTGATGACGTATAGTTTGATGCAACCTGTTGGAAGGTCGGAAGGTGTGTCCTTGAGCAAGACAATTAACCCCTAATTGGCCCTGATGAGCAGGTTGGCACCTTGCATGGTTGCCTCCACTGTCGTTGTGTGAATGTGAGGAACACAATTGTAAATCACTTTGGTTAAACCCTATATAAACTCTATATAAATATAAATGTATTAACCTCTTTAGCCCGAGCGGTCCATGTGTGCGTGTACGTGTCAGTTTTCGAGTATCCTGGTATCTGCCAACAGCGCTGGAGTGCAGACTGGGCCTGTCTGCGCTGGTATCTCATCCGCGCAAATGTCGTTAGTGGATAGCTTGCAAAGACGGAGCAGAATCCGTGTGAAAACTCCGCGCAGGTGATTGATTGATTGGGATGCAGACCAGAGAAAGACTTTCATCTTGTTCACATAAGGTCCCCCATTTTCAATTCATAATGAATTGTAAGTAAGCACTTAGCACCGACGTAAGCAATTAGCACCGGCGCAATCCATTCTTTGTGGATCCCGCCCTGAGTTTATTCCCCTCAGCCGCCAGGCTGATCAATGACTCAGGCCCCCACCCCACCCCGCCCCCAAGTGACACTGGCACAATAACAATGACACTGGCAAAAATACTGCACTGGGACTGACTGGAACTCTGCACTTTACTTTACACTTTATACACTTTATATATATATATTTATTTATTCAAAGACTGCACTGTCTTTGTCTTGTGTCTGTTGTTGCTGTTGTTATATGAAAAAAAAGATGTATGGAAAAATGCATACACTGTAATTGCCAAAACAATTACCAATGTGTTTACACATATGGCTTATTAAAAAGGAATCTGAATCTGAATAAAAAATAAATCACAGTTCAATAATGATAATCAATCAATTATTCAGGGGATAAATCAATTAAACAAAACACAGCAAAACAGATAAGTAATGTCAATTGGCTGAGGAGAGCAGGGAGATTGTGTGCAGGGGAAGCCGGGAGAACAGGGACAATGGAGATCTTGAGTGATTCAAAGTGCAATGTGGTCAAGTCCGGGATATTTGAGGGTTTGAAGACAGTTCAGTGAAGTAGTTGAAGTGAAAAAGAAAGATGATAATTAACAGAATTTTTAACCTTCCAGAATCAGCTTGGCTGCTTGGTGTCTTTTCTTCACTGTTGATGCAGGGGTCTCTGATAGGCCATATCATGTGTCACTGGATACACCGAGAACTCTGTTACCAATTCCTCCAAACTGACTTGTTAACATTGCTTACTTTGTTTCCTTAACTAATGTTTTGTCTGTCTTTTTCTTGCCCTCTCTCCCCACTTCACCCCCACCCTCATCCACCTCCACTGGCTCCCCATCAAATCCTGCATCACCTACAAAACCCTCCTTCTCACTTACAAGTCCCTCCATGCTCTGGCACCTCAGTACCTCACTGACCTGCTCCACCCCCACACTCACGGTCCCTGCGATCCTCGGACACTGGTCAGCTCTCCATTCCCCGAACCAGACTGTGGACATTTTGGGGACAGAGCTTTCAGAGTGGCAGCTCCCACCCTCTGGAACTCCCTCCCAGCAGAACTCTTATTCTGTTATTTGTTGTTTTTTCCCCCTATGTAAAGTGACCTTGGGTTTTATGAAAGGTGCACAACCAAGTTATTATTATTATTATTATTATTATTATTATTATTATTATTATTATTATTATTATTATTATTATTATTATTATTATTATTATTATTATTATTATTCTCTTGCTCTCTCTCCCCACTTCTCTCCTGCTCTCTCTCCCCACTTATTTCTTGCTCTCTCCCCACTTATCTCCTGCTCTCTCTCCCCACTTCTGTCTTGCTCTCTCTCCCCACTTCTCTCCTGCTCTCTCTTCCCACTTATTTCCTGCTCTCTCTCCCCACTTCTCTCCTGCTCTCTCTCCCCACTTATCTCTTGCTCTCACCCCACTTATCTTTTGCTCTCTCTCCCCACTTCTCTATTGCTCTCTCTCCCCACTTCTCTCCTGCTCTCTCTCCCCACTTCTCTCCTGCTCTCTCCCCCCACTTCTCTCCTGCTCTCTCTCCCCATGTCTCTCCTGCTCTCTCCCCACTTCTCTCCTGCTCTCTCTCCCCACTTCTCTCCTGCTCTCTCCCCACTTCTCTCCTGCTCTCTCTCCCCACTTCTCTCCTGCTCTCTCTCCCCACTTCTCTCCTGCTCTCTCCCCACTTCTCTCTCCTGCTCTCTCCCCACTTCTCTCCTGCACTCTCTCCCCACTTCTCTCTTGCTCTGCTCTCAATCATCTCAGCTGAGCGCTTATATGCCAATTAGACTAGTCTTAAAGGGACAGTACCAATACGCTACTCTGCTACAACCTGCCTACATTCTATATTACTTTGCACTTTACTGTCACATTTGCACTCTGGTTGGATGCCAAACTGTACTTGTGCTGTATAATGGAAATACATTTGAATCTAATCCCATGTCATACAAACACACACTGGCACACAGGCGCACACACAGGCGCGCATGTACTGTACACATAGACACACACACATCTGGTGAGATCTCGGGTCAGAAGTCAAAAGGTCACGGGGGGACGCCACACATCAACCCCCCCTGAGTGTTTTCCTCCGTGATGCGGAGGGGGTTGAATTCGATTTGAATAAATCAGCGTCTCTGCGCGCCGTATGTGTCTGCGGAAGGGGGAACAACGAGGTTAAATGTTCTGCCATACCGGTAAACACGCGAGTATTATTCATAGGTTGACAGCCATCCAAGTGGTATTGCCAGGTAACATCGTTGTGGCAGGAAACCGCAGTTAGCGGAGTAATGGCGTCATATTTCATCCCTGGCCGCCTGTATCTCGGTCCTGCACTCCTTGCTCTGAAAGGAAAATAAAACATAGAGGGTAAGCGATAAGCTTTTTCTTTGCATTGCCTTATTCCAGTGGTGCCATAGTGAATTGGAGATGTATTTAAGTCACGAGCAACTAGAAGTTGCAGGGGTGGAGGGGGGGGGGGGGGGGATTGTTCGCACCAATTCTTACTTGCATTGTTAAAGCATGGACTTTAAAATGTGTGGCCAAATTCATGAATTCAAGCTTTATTTATGATGATTAAACTTGTTTACAGCATCATAGAGTAAGTTTCAAGTTTCTTTAATAGTTGTCATACAGAAGTACAGAATACTTTTGTACAAAATGCTTCTTACTGTTGCGCTCCAGAGACTGTGCATGACAAGATAAGTATGAAATAAAAACATAGTAAAAATTAGAAGTAAAAAAAGAGGTCACAGTGTTCAGTTTAGACATATGTACAATGTTCGTAGACGTAGTTACCATACAATATACAATACTGTGCAGTGTACTAATATACAATACTATATAGTGCAAGGCATAAATGGACGAGGTGCAGTTTAGGTACAATTCACAGTAGGTGTACGAGTTGTAGTGCAAATCCTTTATCAATAAATATAAAGTTTAAGTGTGTTTGTGTGATCTAAAGTGTGGAGAGTGGGTGCTGCAGTGTGTTGCAGTAATTGCAGTACATTCATGGATTGTTGCATTAAGTCTGTAATTCAGAAACAACAGTCGTTAAAATGTATTAATTGTTACAATAGTTACATATTGTGGTGAGCTGTTTGGTCACCACGGTTTTATTATCGACCCATAGATACCGGAGAACCTCATTTCAATGTATTCTGCAGGGTATTCCATGAGTCAGGGGCCACAGAAGCCAAACGCTACACAGTAGTGGTTACGTCATTGCTGTTTCCGGCCGCTCTTGAAAACGCAATGTATTTCCCCATTACCCATTTCTAAATCGTCTCGTTTAAAACAAATAAAGCATGAACATTTGCATGGTGTACCTTTCTGTGCGTATTCATCCACAATCTATAGCTCAACATGGAAATATTCACAATTAATCGTAAAAAGTATTGTATTTCAACCAAAAATGCTTAAACAATAATGTTAGCGATAGAAGGGAACTCTTGCCAATGTTCATGAGGCAGACTTGTTACAATAGTCGATCATCCATTTTCCCAATGATAAATCCCTATACGGGTGGACCTCGCGGGCGGTCCAAAGTAACGTCAGACTACACCTCCCTGTAACACCTGACTTGCTCGCCTGTTCCTCCCTTGTTACATCTTTATACTTCAGGGCAGGTTGTGTGCTCTTCCTTTCTACCTCTGTATCGTCTTCACCTCTCACACACATACATAATACTTTTATATGAAATGCTTCTTTCCGTTTTGCTCCTGAGAGTGTGCTATATAAAACGATAAGTATAAAAAATATAATATAAGTATAGAATAGAAAGTCAAGTACGTAAACAAGTGTAAACAAAACAAACATTTTCAATATACAATATACAGTGCAGAGTAGAGAAAGGTAACTGAGTTCCCATACAGTAAAATGCAGGAATGTGATGAGGTACAATTTAGCTTAGCTTGTGGTGCCACCTTGTGGTGGTGAGGTGCAATGAGGTAAAATATACAAATAAATACCAGTATACCAATAAATATAAAGTGTGTTAAGTGTCTAAAGTGGGTAAAGTGGGTGCTACAGTGAGTTGTTTATTAACACTTTCAGTGCCACGAGGTGGCGCCAGAGTTAGCGCTTGAATACCACCATCGGCGCCAATGTTAACCTTAATATCGCCTAATCTATGTTTTAAATTATGGCTATGTGTCTAATCTGCCCGTTGCTTATCAAAGAATCCTTTTCCAGTCAGTGCTGTCAAGGCAGATTGGTTTTTTATCGCTTCATTTCCGTTTGAGAGCATTTTGAAAAGCACCCGTTTTGAGGTAAAAAACAGTCCATTCTGGGCCATTCTATGATAATCGTCTTTTACTGGAATATTCCAGAACGTTGATATTTGTCTGCCTATTTATGAATCGTTTTCAAATAAACGCTAGATGATCAATATTATACGTACACGCACGCCCATTCGAGCCGCGCACGGATAATCGCTGTGTTCATTTCCTCTTGGATTTTTACAGTGAAACCGATAGAGGACATTTCACAAAACAGCTTATATCTTCATCAAAATTAGTCTGATTATCCTAACACTGATAACATAGATTCCTTACCTGACATCAGATGGTATCCAACTGGTATATTCCAATTCCTGATCACCATTCGAAAAAATCGATAAGTGTATAGATCCAACGTGATACAGTAGAACACATGATTCCGCGGGGCTCAGAGGCTCCAGAATGAACTCTGATAACCCCGGCTGCATCAGTGGACTGGAAAATGTGGAGTACAGGATTTTTTCCCCCATCCATTTTCATTGAGTCCATTCCAAAATCCCTTATGTCATCTGGGAGACGATAGGGGACGCTTTTTTCCACATCTGATCGCCGGCGGCGCTCGGGTAGACTAGGGTAGGCTCGCGTGATGCAATATGATTTCAGATCGCAAAAAAATTTAAAAAAATTAAAATCCGAGAAATCTCGTGAGTGGCTTTCAACGAGATATTAACACTTTGATCGCCGGGGTTAAATTCATAATTTACCATCCCTCGCCAGCCCTATTTAACATGGAGAAGTTCCCCTTCTTTGCAGGTCTATAACTTTTTAAATTGTATTGCTAAATTGACATTACTATGGCCCATTCAACGTCCTATATCTATTGTTCAGGGTGTAGCAACGTTATACTTTTTCTTTCACATATTCATACTAAAATACGGTCTAAAGTATAAGTATGTTTTTATCGTTTTCTGCAGCTTTCTCCAGAACTTGATTTATAGCCCTAAATGCATTATATTGATGATCAAATACAGTTTGGTAGGAATCTGTGCGAGATAAAAAATTTCAACTGGACGTGCTTCTAGGAGTTACTACGTATGATCTGATGTTGACCGGATGGGCGGGGGGTCGTTTATAATTCCGTGGGCAACGTTATATCATTCATCTAGTGTGGGTGATATGATCATCAGAGCAGTTTATATGGAACACGTTAAAAAAAAACGCTGAATCTTACCGTAGCTTCCTCATAGCGTTGGGCGATGAGCGTGGAGCAGAGATATTCCTATTATGGGATGTAGAAATACCCAATCCATTTCCAGGTTGTATAATAGTATATACGTCCAAATCATGTTGTTCATCGAGTTATTTGCAACCGATCGACATCCATTGTGTCAAGATGGAGTCCTGCTAATGATAGCGAGTGCCCGGACGAAATATGGGTGAGCACCACTTCATCCGCATCACTTCCTGTTTGGGCGAGCGGCCGATCGGCCACCAGATGGCGCTCTTGAACCGTTGGAGAATTGAGAGGGGCTCACCAGTACATATAATGTCTCCGGGGGAGAAATATGATTTCGATCACAGATTTTTGAAATATTGATATCAAAGACGTGTTACGGCGTCTTCGGCAGAATGAGCATGGCGGGGAATGACGAGTTTTGGCGTCTCCGGCGATCAAAGTGTTAATAATTCAGAGAAAACTTGTGAGTGGCATAGAAAGTGTTAAAGTGAGTGTGTACATGTGGATGTGACGGCTGGACCAAATTTTATTGAATTTCAAACCTTTATTTCAACTCGTAATGAGGTGACCCTCATTTACAGTGACTTTTAAATGCAGCAAAATAGGAACAAATCTTCAACTTCAGAGTTAGTTGGAGGGCGTTCCAGGTGTTGGAAGCATCAAAGGAAAAAGCAGTTTTTCCTAGTTCAGAGCAAACTCGAAGAACCCTAAGAACCAGTCATTTGAACGTGTGGAATAGGTTTCAAGTTTTCATCCAACAGTGTTGTGATGTAAGACAGAGGTTTACCAATAATGGCTTCAAAAAGAAACAAATACCAATGATACTTATGCCTTTCAACCAGAGAAGGCTATCCAACATTTTCATAAAGGACACAGTGGTGGGTATCATATCTAGATCCTATCTATCATGATGACCCAGGGTCCTTCCGTACACTGTTTTCTCTACTATCATTCTCCACAAATACTATAAGAAATAAATCGAACACAGTGAATCGAAGTGAATGGAGCTCAACGTGTCTTGAAGTTTGCTGAGAATTAGTCAGTACAAATTGACTGGAGCCGGTCCAGGGTGCACAACTCTCCTCAGTGTGGGAGACGGAGTAAGCTATCCAAGACCATACGCAATTTGTGTTTATACATTCTCTGCACCCCTCCCCAAGTGGGTGTAATGCTGTACGCCTCCAACTGTGCAAAAACGACCCTGGTTACCATGGTTATGGTATATAGGGGTCCTTCAGTCTTGTTGACAGGGTTTGCATTTCCATACACTTGACACAGTGTCTCTCCTTCTATCATTAACCTAAGAACCTATATCCCTCTGCTTGTTGACATCATTATCTTTCCCCGCTGACGCTAAAACATAATGTTTATATTCAATACATCTCAATGGTAACCTGATTATGTTTATCATCAAAAACAACATTGTTATGTTATCAACTTCAATTTAATTAGCTGTTAACAATTGTAGATTGTTGCATTTAAATATTAGTCGATTGATGAATTCTCCCCTGACATTACGGGAAAAGCTTTTTACTTGGATGTAGCTACGGTTTGGATAGACGCTTTTTGAATGGATAGGACATCTAAAGGGGGAGGGGTAAGAATATCTGTCTGTACGTGAACTCCCTGCTTCCTTTGTGCAATTTTAAAAATGTATTTGAATATATAGTGTTCAGTGTTGGACAGTAATGCGTTACTTAGTTAATGTTAGATCACGTTTATCCTTGGTAGATGACGTGTGCGCGCGAGCAGGTCAGAGTGAGGTCACGTTGGCTACTAGCCAAAAAGCAGCATGGAGAGTGGAGAGGTAACGTTACACGTTCAATAGCTGTCCGTTTTAAACTGTGTCGGGGGAGCAAATAGATTGCTACCACGTGAAATACCAAATCTAATTTGATGAAGCATTACAAAGTAATCAGTTAAGGAATGTTGATGACTTTTTAAAGAAGTAATCAGTAATCAGTAAAGTTACAGTAATTACACTTCCTGAGTAACTTGCCCATCACTGATAGTGTTGCACATCTGCCTTATTGGTATTTATTATCCTCCTTCTGCTAAATATGTGGCCTTAGAGTAAATAGGCAAACGTATGCCTTATTCAACTTATTCAAAATAGCCTCTTCCCAATTAGTTATTCTTGGTGATTTACATTTGGATTGGTTTTCTGGGAACTCTTCTCGGTTAAAATAACTTGTGTCTTGAGTTCAATTGATCTCCTACCCCACAAGGCCAAATATAAAAATAATATGTCTAAATCCACTTGACTTGATCTTATATTACCAAACAGACTTAAAGCTTAAAGGAGCACTTCACCCAAAAAATTACATTTGTATATCAATGACTCACGACTCGTGATGCCTTGAATTCATTAAGATTTCTTCTTCTTCTCACATGTCCCCCACTGTGAACGTATAATCCAAAAAACAAAACAAAATTATTAAAATACTTGAATTGAAGTTCTATTTCATTATGGCTTTCGCTCAGCATCATCTGCACTGTACTTCACTTCGTGCACATGCACTGAATAAAAAATTCCACCATGTACCTTTACATCCCAACATTCGTCTGGCCACACCCCCATCCGCTTACCTTCATAAGCAGGTGTGTGGTCACCTACTCGCCTCCTTCTTCACTTTCACCACAAGGAAGTGCCTTCGGTAGATCCCCACTTGACGAGGTTGTTAGTAGAAGAAAGTTGGAAAACAAAAGAACGGGAAGATACGTTGACATCATATCTTTATTTTCTCTCTCACTATTTCGAGAAAATACGGCGATATTGTCTTCGTTACTGGAGTGTCTGGAAGATGATGATCATTCTGACCTTCAACGGCTTTTTCGTATTAGGAGCTCACGCCGCTGACATGCTCCCCAGCTACAGTCCTCCTTGCTGCGGCTGGATGGGGTTGCGCTCCGGCCATACAGCTGGACTGTGGGAAGCACCGGCTATTGTGAGAAGCGATTGTTTCCAGGGTGGGGTACGTACTGTTTTGCTTGCAAGCTATGGTTGTTGTTGATGCTGTGGGGGTTAGCTGACAATTTTACGAAACGCCGACTCCAGACTGGGGTCCTCTGCTCGGCTTAAACGGCGGTCGGAGGATCTTGGTCTGACGCCCATGATGGTCAAATCTAGTGGGCCGCGACCAGGTCCTGGTGAACCCAGGATTCTCGAGCGGATGCTTCTCTGTCCCGTGCAGGCCCCACCTTTCACATAAAAATTAAAGTACACTCTAATGAGGGAATGTGGGCATAGGATCTTCTTTATCAGGAGTTCCATGCTCAAAGTCAGCTGCAGCCCGAAATGGGAATTGTGCTGGCCCCGCTGTATGTCTGGATCACTGTTGAAAACTGTGTTTGACATTCTTTTTCTTTTCCCTCTTAGGGGAGGGACTTGGACAGCGGCCTGTCTGAAGTGTGGCTTGTTATGTCGTTGTGTACAGTTCAGGTGATAGCTGCTTAGCTGGCGTGCTAGTTTGTGGCCTACTGTGTTAGCTGTTAGCTGCGGCGCTAGCTCGCTGTGTTTACCAGGCTAGTAAACGTTAGCTTGTTGCTATCAGTCGGACTTAAGCTTAATGCTACACTGTTGAACATTGCTATGACTATAACATGCCTTAAACACTCTGACTACGATGTCATCTTTGACAGAGGATGTTAGTCGAACCTACACCGGGAGCCCTGCCAGCGAGGACTGCGTCAACATGGAGAAACGTAGCGGCTGGGTGGCGCAGCGATGTTACCCTCGTCGCCAACGCAGGAGATGCTGTGTTCAACTTCGGTGTCCCGTTAGCCAGATTGCAGTTCTCTTGGCCTGCGCTCAGGGTAGGAGTCCCGACCGGACTTTAAACACTTCTTCTTTCCTTCCCTTCTAAATGTTTTGTAATAACGATGTTTTCCAAAACGTGTGTTGCTGCAATACATTGAGGATACGACGCGTGTTGTGTGTGAATTGTCTTGTCACTGGTATAGCTTCTCTCTCCATAGAAATCGGGTTGTTGTTTACATGTGTAAAAATGATCTGGTTAGTTGTGATGAGAACATGTGTGTTCATGTAACGTGAACTCACAACTAAGGGGGTTAATTAACCTAGGAAGCTATGTTTAGTGACATGTGATTGAAGAATTAATTCTTTTCTCTGTAATGACAATGAACAGTGTGTTCACATATTAACAGGGTTACCTGTTCAACTTGGTCGTATCAAGGGTAAGGAAGGAGGAGTGATCCCCCCGGTTTCCCTGGGGCTTCCCCACCCTCCTCTCAGACATGTTGTTTACTATATATTGTGTCACTGTGTTTGTGGGGATACGATGTAACCCTCAGCTTAATTGCTGGGGTTGTGCTTTCCACTTGAGAAACAATTTTTTCCTAAAGAAAAGATTGTTTGGTCACTTATCATGTGTGCTTAGCAAGGCCTGTGGCCAATACATAATCGAGGATTTTGTATTCTCTCGTTATGAAAAACGGCGTTCCTCTTTAGCAAGAGTGTACTTTGCCATTTTTTGTTGTGATGAAGGGTTGTGTGTGTCTTGTGATCTACAACTGGGTTAGGTTTGGCCCACAGAAGCACATGTGTAAATCTGGTACCGGGGCTCTTAAAGGGGGCCCTCTCTGTTCTGTGTTTATTTCCTTAGTAAAAATCAGATAGCAGGTTAGCACATGAGCTATGTGAGGCTGTTCGATGCTTCATGTAGCAGGCTATGACTGTGTCATGCTCTACTTGTCATTACATCGTATCATGGGTGTGGGGTCGTAAAGGGGTGAACTGGTAATCCTTTCCTCCCTTTTCTGATTGGTCAGGGGTTGAAACCTCCTGTCCTTCAAGGTTCCTGTCACGTTGCTGTTCGGCACGTTACAGGGTAAGAGGGGGGGGGGGGAGTTTCCTGGTCCCACGGCCTGGAAGATTGGGCGTGTGCACCGCGGAAATTCCCCCGCTGTAGAGTACGTCACTGAGCGCGTCTCTGTTGGTAAGACTTCCGTGGGTTGTTCAGGTCCATGTTATGGATCTGTTTCAGGGAGTTGTCAGAGCTCCTCCTCACGAAGCTCCTCCTCGGGGAGAAGTGCCTTCTGTGAGTTCGGACTCTCCTTCCCTGTGAGGGAGCCTCCTCAGAGTTTCAGAGTTTCTCCTCAGATTGTCAAGGTGAGTAGAACTTCAAAAAGGAGTTCCGCTCTATTGTGTGTGTATTCGATTCAATTTGATTATTGAGTGGGTATTGGTTCAGTGCCTCCTCCTCGGAGAGCCCTAACCCAAGTGTTACATAGCTCAATGTTGCAATATATTCTTTTCAATCTATACAGCTCACGTGGGAAGTCTCTCTGGGGATTTCCGTCTCCTCCCTGTGGCGAGGGTGGTGGGATGTAAAAATGTTAAAAAAAATTACCCTCAGCTGCGTCACGTGGGATTCATGTCAGTCTGTGTTTCTTTCTTTTTTAAATAAAAAGAGGAAGGAACATGAAGCACGACGGCTCCGTGTCGTTCTCCCAGGCGACTTGGAGGAACAATGTTTGGTGTCTTGCTAGACTATCCATTGATGTGTTTGGGTCTCGACGCGTACATAGTGCTGGCTCAGGGTGTTTCTGTTAAGAATCACGCAGGGGCTAAGTGCGCCTTGGTTGCTCGTTATTAAAACAGCATTTTTATAGGGCAACTGGGATGGAGTTTTGTCTCTTCCGAGCGCCAGTTAACTAGGTTGTCTCGATGAATTCTCGTTCATATCTGGGGGATGTTAACGGAATAGATCAGAACATAGGTAGAGGGGTCTCACGCCCTTGGGGTGGGCCACTGAGCGCGGTACAAATGGGACCGTCTGGGTGGCGCCCTCTTTTCATGTTTTGGATCGACACGCATACCTACCCCCACGGGTCTGGTCGCGCTGGTCCAGGTCAGTTAACCCGTTGTCCGCCGGAGATGCAGATCTGCTGTTCTGCTACCCTGAGGGACGGGTGTCACAGGGTTAGGCGTTATGGAGACCCTTTGTTGGGTACATGTTGTACTCTGCACTATCGTAATGGCTTACGGCCATACCAACCTGTACACGCCCGATCTCGTCCGATCTCGGAAGCTAAGCAGGTTCGGTCCTGGTTAGTACTTGGTTGGGAGACCGCCTGGGAATACCAAGTGCGGTGTGCTTAGGGCTGGTTCTCCATTATTTTCGCTCCTCTCTCACGCGTGGCGAAGAGGGGGCTGTTGGGGTGGTCTTTGGACCTCCTCTGGTAACCCTGTGCTTCCCGAGCTGCCGAGCCCGGTCCGAAGTAATGTTTCGTCGACCCGTAGGCCTGGAATAACCCTTTTTTGAAAACTGAAACTTGTACTGCGGTATAGCCCGTGTATACCCGCAGGTGTGTTTTGGAGTTTTTTCTTGAGGGGTTATAGGAACAACCACCGTCTGTACCGAGAGGGTAGTTGATTCCCTGGTATGTTGGAGCAGAGTCAACTCCCGGGTTGCCCGGTTGAGTGTGTCCCTGCACGTTCATGACGTCTGCCAATCATGTCAGCCTTCTCTGCCTCGACCCCTCTGGGTGGTTTTTTTGGCTTTGTCATGGTGATCAACAACGCCAGCATACGCCCCTTCCGCCGGGGGGGCTGTTTTCAGCTGACTCCTTTAGCGCCTGTCTCGTCCGCAGTGCTCCAGGCTCAGGTTACAGCCTGCTGCCTGGTTTCCCCGGTGTGCTGCCTGCTTCCGTTGGTTAACCTTTTTCGAGTGCTTACGGCCATGCTGACTGCCTGTTCTGCAGGATCAGTGTGCCAGGCGGTGTGCTATTGGGGGGAAAGGGCCTGCTCTTGGAGAGGCCTTATCCGAATACGCTGGCGATGTGGGGGGCGGTGTCACTAAGTGACCGCCTGGTGGGGTCTTGATGCCTGGCGTCATTGACCTCTCCGGGCCCCCTTTTTCCGGGGGATCCAGTCCCTTCAGTGGGTCTGGGTCTTCCTTCGCGCTCCGCTGCTACAGCCTTGCCACAGGGTTGGGTTTGCTCTTTACCCCGTGGAATTTTTTATTCAGTGCACGTGCACAAAGTGAAGTACAGTGCAGATGATGCTGAGCGTTGCCATAATTCATAGAACTTGGTTATATACATAACCTTACGTTAATGGAGAGTTGTTTTAACAACAGCAAAACGATATCAAAACATATGTTTACAAACTCTCACAACTTCTGCAGTGTGATCCAAGTCTCATGTATCCAGTCATATGTAGCTACTTCACACACTCAAATGGAACTTGTGTTTTCCGTGTTCACGAGAAGACTCCATATGAAGGACTCTGTCTCTTCTCTCTGTCTCTCTCCCTCTCTCTGTCTCTCCTCTCTCTCTCTTTGATTGATTGATTGATTGATTGAAAACTTTATTAACAGATTGCAGAATGGGTACAATACAGTACAGCTCAATACACACAATTGTTAAGGGGATGCAGACCAGAGAAAGACTTTCGTCTTGTTTACATCAGGGTCCCCCATTTTCAATTCATCAGGACATATATGACATACATGACATACAGATAGACAGTAGGCCTACTGCTACATCTATACATTTATTACATACCAGATTTGCAAATACAGTACTGTTTGTGATACAAAAAGAGTCAAGAAAAGGGAGTATATACATTTGATGTAGAAACTGTACATTGGAGGAGGTTGGGTGGGGTTGTGTAGGGGGGGTTGTGTACATTGGGATATTGACAACCATACTGGGTAATTTACATTGGAGGTGGTTGGGGGGGGGGGGGGGGGACGCGTGAATATTAAAGGCAACCAACTTGTGTTCGGCTTTTCTCTGATTGGCCGCGCCCCCCCCGCCCCCACGCGCAGGCAAGCGCAGCCGTCCCAAATGAAATCCAAAGAGCAAGCGCGGCAGCGCGGCAGCTTGGGCTGCTGTTCCAACGCACTTGTGTTGGGCTGCGGTAGCAGTGGAGCGCTGCTGACTGATTATTATGTTTCGCGTTTTTAACAACCAAAGTTAGATTCACTCGTCACTGTACATGTATAAACAAAGCCCATACAGTTATGAAATAATAAACACTGACTATCTGACTCTTACCAATAAACACTGTGTTAGGACTATAAACACTGTTAGGACTATCTGACTCTTAATAATAAACACTGTTACAGACTAGTGTTAGGACTATCTCGATTCACGCGTCACTACTGTAACTAGAAACTCTGGGTGTCACTGTACATCAGTAACGTTATTTCGCGTTTTTAACGTCAGCGGGGCGATGCGGTGGTTAGTCCCCGCTTCCGTGCACCGCCGCCGGCTCTACTCGGTCCAGCTCCAGCAGCAGCGACCGTGCTCCGTTGTAGAACGAAGCCCTTCAATGACAGAGCTCTCATATTTTGCGAATGCATATATCTTAAATTGTGGCTATGTGTCTAATATGGCTGTCGCTTATCAATGACTTCGCGACAGCCATATTAGACACATCGCCATAATTTAAGATATAGTTTATGCATTCGCAAATATGAGAGCTCTGTCATTGAAGTGGGTGGTGGCAGCTTACTAACAGTAGCGATTTTTAATGTTTTGTCATGACCAAACATAATCCCAACATAGATAGGAGGTGTACTGTCAAATGTCGGTCATGTGGTGGAAGTGTTTAGTACAGTCACACAACAGAACACCGCTGTAGTACAGTCACACAACAGAACACCGCTGGTTCGACCAGCGCTTTTGCCGCGTCTCTCTTTGCGCGAGGGCGTGTGCTAGTGGATTGATTGATTGGCCGTGCGGCCAATCAGAGAAACGCTGAACGAAAAGCTGAACACAAGTTGGTTGCCTTTAATATTCACGCGGGGGGGACACTGTATAAACAAGAAAAACTGTACATTGGGGGGGACACTGTACAAACAAGCAAAATTGTACATTGGAATATTGACAAAACCATACTAGGTAAATTACTGTACATTGGAGGGGGTTGGGTTAGGACATTTACAGGGGCCAGTTTCGAATTGCAGTCTCCCGTAGGTGTTCTTTGAGAGTGGTTTTGAAAGTGGGTAGTGATTCACATTCCTTTACAGCTTTGGGTAGGGCGTTCCACATTGATGTGGCATAATTGCGAAACGTGTTTGTCCCTTGTTTGAGCCGAATCTGGGTTTAACATGATTTGTGGAGCTCCCTCTGGTGTTGTGACCGTGGTATTCACTGACATTTGGGAAGTATTTTGACATGTACATGGGTACCTTGGTCGTGTAGTGTATCTTGTAGATCAGGCCCATTGCAAGTTGCTGTACTCTGTCGTCTACACTAAGCCATCCTAGGATGTCAAAGTGGGCAGGGGTGAGGTGTGTTCTCTCTCCCTGTATCGTCTCTCTCTTCTCTCTCTCCCTCTTCTCTGTCTCTCTCACCGTCTCCTCTCTCTTCTCTCTGTCTCCTCTCCCTCTCTCTCCTCTGTCTTTCTCTTCATCTCCCTCTCTCTCCCTCTCTTTTTAACATGTTATTGAATTGAATATACAGTATGTCTCCTCTGTCTCCCTCTGCTGCCAGAAGGCAAATTGCTCGCCTGAGGCTGACTAACAAAGGACCTGTCCAATGAACGCCAACAACTAAATTACTTGTTGTTTCTGCACCGCACATCAGAACGGTGAGGTGACGGCACATACAGGCAGAGAGAAAGAGATCCAAAGGCTCCCTGCTTGTTAGTGTCAGTTTGCTGTTCTGTGCAGTGAAGGGAAACAAGAGGCAGTTGGAGGGAGAGAACAACCATTTCTCTGTTGAAAGGTAATAATACGAGAATAATAGGCTCAGTTATGAAGCAAGGCTGCTTTAATGATGTGAGAGGCCAGTGATGTTACTGTTCTTAATGATGATGATGATGAGGATGATGACAATGACAATGATGATGGTGAATATGATGACAATGATGATGATGATGATGATGACAATGATGGTGGTGAATATGATGATGATGTGATGACAATAATGATAATAATAATAACTTTATTTATATAGCACCTTTCATACATGGATTTCAGCTCAAAGTGCTTCACAGCAAATAGCATAAAATTAACATTGGCATACAGTGAGCATACAGTTGACAGAATAAAAGCAATGCATAAAGTGCAGACATAAGAATAGGCATAACATAAGTACAATACGTGCAGTGTTGCTCGAAAGCATGTGAGCAACACTGTACTTGTAAAATAAGTACAATAAGTACAGTGTTGCTAAAAGCCTGTGAACCCTCCCGGAACAGCCAGTCCCCCAAAACACCCCACACATCAATCCCCACCCACCACATCCCCATCCAAGACACGGGCGGGGTGGGGGTAACTGTACATTGGATTATCGACGAAACCTTACTTGGTTCCAAGAAGAGGGTCTTGTGTATTACTGGGTTAGGACATTTACAGTACATTGGAGGGGGTTGGGTTAGGACATTTACAGGGGCCAGTTTTGAATTGCAGTCTCCCGTAGGTGCTCCTTGAGAGTGGTTTTAAAAGTGGGTAGTGATTCACATTCCTTTACAGCTGTGGGTAGGGCATTCCACATTGATGTGGCATAATTGCGAAACGTGTTTAGTCCCTTGTTTGAGCCGAATCTGGGTTTTACATGATTTGTGGAGCTCCCTCTGGTGTTGTGGTCGTGGTATTCACTGAGCTTTGGGTATTTTGACATGTACATGGGTACATTGGTCGTGTAGTGTATCTTGTAGACCAGGCCCATTGCAAGTTGCTGTACTCTGTCGTCTACTCTAAGCCATCCTAGGTTGTCAAAGTGGGCAGGGGTGAGGTGGGTTCTAGGAGTAAGGTCAAGCAGTAGTCTGACCAGTTTGTTTTGTGATGTTTGTAATTTAGTTTTTAGCGCCTTTGAGGTGCTTTGGTACCATGAGGTGCAAGCATATCGTAGTACCCTTGAATGAGTGCTCCTGCCAGAGTCTTCAGGGTATTCTTGTTTACCAGAGAGGAGATCCGGTACAAGAATCTAGTTTGCTGGTTGACTTTTTTTTATTACATTGGATGCCATTTTGTCACAGGAAAGATTTGCCTCTAGGATGGAACCTAGGTATGTAATTTCATCTTTTCTTGTGACAATATTGTCACCCACTGTAACTGAGAAGCCGTCGGCCTCGCTGAGTTTGTTATTTGAACCGAAGAGAATGGACTCTGTTTTACCCAGGTGTAATGATAGTTTGTTGTCAGCGAGCTAGGTGCAAATTTTGCCTAGTTCCGAGCTGAGGGTTTTTTCAACCTGTAACTTGTTCTTATCAGAGACCAGCAGGGCTGAGTAATCCGCGAACAGGAACAAGTTGCAGTCACAAGCTGACGACATGTAATTTGCATACATTAGGAACAGTAGCGGTCCTAGTATGCTTCCTTGTGGAACACCACAGCTCACTGGGAGGGGGGGGGGGTAGGGTACCGTTTACCTCCACCATCTGTTCTCTCCCCTCCAGGTAGGATTGCATCCAGCTCACTGATATACTATCAAAACCAATTGCTTTTAGCTTGTCAAGCAGAATGGAGTGATTGACAGTGTCGAAGGCCTTTTGTAGGTCCAGCATGACCATGCCGCAGTATTTACCCGCGTCCACCTCTTGTTTGATGTGGTCGTTCAAATAGAGAAGGCATGTGTCAGTGGAGTGGGATGTTCTGAAGCCAGATTGGAATTTGAAGATTAGATGATGATTATGATGGAAGTAATGTGGTGTGAGAACAGCAACCAGCATTTCATTTTTTTTTGGTATTGTGGCAGCTGGCAGCGAAGCAGGAGAGGAGATAGAGAGCAGATATCTGTGTTTCCCACCGTGTGTGTCGGTGCCCATATTAGGAGTTCCGGTGACCAAACTGGCCTGTACAACAATCAGGCCAAAGCCCATATATGGAGTTCTGCCCCAATCAGCCAGAGTAACGACACCTGTGTCAAATACACAGAGCGTGGCTACAGCTCCTTACCGCACTGATTGGAGGGGGAGAAAAAGGGCGAACAGACAGAGAATATTGGAGGGTAATATGATTCCATGGCGGACAGTGCAAGCGAGAGCAACACCGATGGGACTGGTTCCTGGGAGCAGCTGTCACAGGAAAGGAGACGGATAGTGCCAGTATGGAGTGTAGTGAGGGAGAGGAGCTCGGGGGAGAAGGACGGAAACAGGTGGAGGAAAGGAGCAGGGAAAAGGAAGGGTCAAACAAGAAAGAACGAGAGGGGAGGTAGCTCAAGTGGGTCAGAGGCTGAGGGTAGGGGAAAGGACTTGACAGAATTGCTGAATATAGTGGATTTGAGGGAGAAAGGGGAGTTAAAAAAATCGGGCCATTAAAGTTAACAAAACTCATAAGGAAGCAATTAGGAGAAGTGAAGTACGCAAACGTGTTGGGAGATGGAAACTTGCTTGTAGGATGTATAGAGCAGGTGGAGAAGGCAAAGGTAATAAGAAGAATTTGGTGGCCTTTGTAGCAGGAATGATAAATGCAACAGCTACGATTAAGGGTAAAACTGAAAGGATCAAAATAATGGGAGCATGTCTATGTTCCCCGGGTCCTATGTTCCCCGGGTTCTATGTTCCCCGCTTTGATTGATTGATTGAAAATTTTAGACCACCAGCCCTGATTCCAAACTCTAACCTTAACCAGTTCAAAAGAGGGCCTAAGCTTAACCGTTCGAAACAAGGCGGACATTAATAATTAATAAAATAATAAAAATTTATTAAATGTTCAATCTATTAATCAATCAAAGCGGGGAACATAGAACCTGGGGAACATAGGACCCGGGAAACATAGGGATGATCCCAAAATAATTGTCAAAGTAGCAGTACAACAACTGGATATGAAGGGTCTGACATGGGAGGAAGTAGAACGCGAGCTGAACAAGGGGATTGTGATAAACCAAGAAGTCCAGAGTCCTAATGAGGGTTGCTCAGTCAGGAGGAAGCAGCACTAGCTGCACTCCATGATGGTGAACGCAAAATGGACATTATATATAGGAGGTAAATCATACCAGAAGAAGGCAGTAATGCAACGTTAAGGATGCAAGCTGGCTTTAAAAATCAAAAGAAGAAGAAGAACATTGGAGAACCTTGATCGGCAAATCCATGGTGGACATGAGTAGAGAGAACATTAACACACTGTAATGTTTTGGAAGTAGGACCCTGCTGTGTGCTACTGCCCTGTCTGAGAACCCACTCCGTGTATGACCCCTGCCTGTCTGACTATACCCTCCTCCACGCACGTCCCTGGACTGTCCGTGAACCCGTCTCCGTGTACAGAACCTCGCTACTGGACCTCGACCATTCTATTGAATTGTGGACAGGAGCTTTCTGTGTGCATTAACCCCTTTCACCCCACAAATGGCAATACAACTTTTGATTTAAATGTATCTGGTTGTGGACCAGTCACGTGAACACTCTACAACAACACAAGTCACAGTACAGTATGGTTCACATGGATATTCTTGAAGATCATTGGGTCTCATTCCCGAAGATTTTTCAAAGATATATTCTGGAAGACTTATCTTGGAACCACTGAGAGATAATCTATGACAAGTACACTCTGAGTCCTGAACGTGCTGGAGATATGTCTTAAGTGGCTGAAACGGTCGCAGAAATTATATGATCTGATATCTGCTTGGAGAATGGCATTCTGTCGTAAACTCCAAAGCGCGTTCCCGTTCAGGTCATTTGCATACAAACCACGCCCCCGACAGTCCTTATAAAGCAGTCAATGGGCAGTGTGCAAACCCTCGCTGAAATGTCAAAGCGCCGTTCTGACACGGTAGGAAGAGGCGCACCTGCCTCTAAACAACGACGTAGGAATTTCACCAATGCTGAAATGGAGGTGGGGATCCCTTGTAAACAAGACAAACGTATTCCTCTGGTCTGCATCCCCTTAACAATTGTGTGTATTGTACTTTATTGTAAATTCTGCAATCTGTTAATAAAGTTTCCATTCATTAATTCAGGTACTGATATCGGGAGTGGATAATTATAAGGGGGTTCTTTTCAGCAGCGTCAGCTCCGGTTACAGGGGCACCCACCACAATAAACATCCCTGACACCCTTTGAGTATTACTGAGTGATGTGTTTAGTTATTGGTATACATTGTAAACTGCATCGAATAATGACAGAAGCACACAAGCCACAATAAATGACATGCAACATATGATTGTATTGGGCTGAGGTGGGCACTCATACATGTTTTAACACGGCACGGCCAAAACAATTTATCAGCTGTTGCCTTCATCCACACCTTATCCGGCTTGTACAGCAGCTTGCCACCTGCTGCGTCCAAACACATCCAGCGTCTCTTTATCGACCTATTTGTGCGCTCCACGGTGGACCGGGTGCGCGCATGGCGCTCGTTATACGCCGCCTCCTGCGCGGCGTGAGGGTTGGCGACTGGGGTCATCAGCCATGGGGCCAGTGCATATCCACGGTCTCCTAATAAAACAAGTCATTAGAGGAATAGAAGCCTATACTGGTGCAAGAACAATTCTATACGCACAGATACTCACCAATTAGCCATGCGTCTCCTGCGTCTCCTTGTTCGAGGAGCATACCCACTTCGCTGTTCTGGAGGATGTACGAGTCGTGCGCACCTCCTGGGAAACGGGCGACGACGTTCAACAGCTGGTTGTTGGCGTCGCAGATTACCTAATAATAAATAATAATTATGAATTCTATTTGAAGAGAGAAGCAAAATAAATGATAGATATAGTAACACAGGAAAAAAGAAAAAACAAGTAAGATGAGAAAAGGAAGCAAGGTGCTGTCCAATTCAGTGGCGGCCGCTGGGTACTTCGCCACTAGGGGCGCTATACCAAATATTTTGCGAACATGTACAGTACAGTACTGTACCACGCAAGACGTGAGCGATTCGACTCACGCTCACGGCAATGAATCGGCTCTTATGAACGAGTCGCTCAGCTGTTACTACAACAACACACAACCAGTCAAATAAAGTATAGTCTAGACCAGGGGTAGGCAACCTTAGGCACGCGTGCCTGCATAGGCACGCGGGGGCATTTGCATAGGCACAGGGGGCAGCAGTAAAAAAAAAAAAAAAAAAAAAATTATATATATATAATTTTTTTTGTTTGCTTTGAAATATTATAATGAAATATTTTGCACTGTTGTCGCATTTATCTTGTTGAAATCCTCCCACAGGTTCTTTTTACTACCACATATTTAATTGAGACCCTTTATTTGTTTATTATTTCAATTTAGCTGGAAATACATTGCTACATCATTCAGTAACATTTGCAGAGCCTTATAACAAAAACATTATTACGGTCACCATTGTGACCAGTGGGATTAATCAACTAATTTTATTATTTATTTTTCTATTTCATTGAACATTGCACATGTTAAAAGCCATATTTTTTACTCAAAATGTGAGTATTACCAAGTCAACTTGTGTTCTTAAAACAATGACAATAAACATAGTTTTATTAGGTTGAAATAATGTGGTTGTGTACTTATTTTTCTGGATTATTCTGGATTGAAAACTGAAAACCTTAATGCACAGTAACTGAACTCAATATTTTTAAGTTCTGGTAACTTATTATTATATATTTTTTACAGTGTAGTCTTGCGATCAATCAAAACTTATTTACACGATATACCTCACATTCACCCTCCATTCACATCCTGGTGTTCTCCTGGTGTTCTCCATTAGGCCTGTAGGTGGAGCTATGACAGCCCACGTACAGTACACACACCGATGGTGTGTGATGTGTCCAAAAATGAATGGGCAAATGTGAGTGAAATGGTCGCACTGTATGCAGCTGTTTGTCTGCATTGCATTCCCCCCCCCCCTACTCAGATTTAGGGTTGATACAACCATCATAATAATATTGTTAATAATAACAATAACGATAATGATGTAATAATGTAAAAATTATCATTAAAAATACCTGATTATGAGAAAAGATATTTACGATGCATGGAATATTGTTGAGGCACACTAGTTACAACTATATTTCAAACAGGCACTCCATGTCAAAAAGGTTGCTGACCCCTGGTCTAGACTCTAATTCACAACTTGAAACACAATATAAATAGAAAAGTTAGAAACAAAACTCGCCCGTCTCCAAACACAGGCAGATCTCTCCCTCTCTCCTTCTCTCTCTCACACACAGCGCGACGTGGAATCGATTCGTTACACAATCAGACCTATTATATACCAAGAATAACTTCAGTATGAGTACAGGGCTGTACACATATTTTGCATATTGTTAAACGAGCCAAGGCTAGCTATTAAACTATCGATATGAATCGAAAATCTGGGACCCTGATGTAAACAAGACAAACGTCTTTCTCTGGTCTGCATCCCCTTAACAATTGTGTGTATTGAGCCGTACTGTATTGTACCCATTCTGCAATCTGTTAATAAAGTTCTCATTCATTCATTCATTCAAACATAGACGATATTGAACAAGCCATAATCCACGTATTTTCAATCCGAGAGAGCTGCAGTAGTTAAATCAATGAGCCATCGATAAATAAACAATCAGCAATGTCTCGCTTCATGAATGGCCAGCAGTAGTACTGCTCCTAAAAAAACTATTTACAACCGTTAACGTTAAGAAGAGAGAGAGAGAGAGAGAGAGAGATTTCTTCAACCTCGAACCTAAATTCCTTAGCAACCCGTGTTACCAAGTAAACAAATCACAGAACGATAGCCAGTTAGCCCGCACCAGCCTAGTAGTACTACTAACGTTAGCTCCCAGAACGATAGCCAGTTAGCCCGCACCAGCCTAGTAGTACTAACGTTAGAGAGAGAGAGAGAGAGACTCACTGTTTAGTTGAAACGTCCAGGGCAGGAAACGTGTATAATCCGCCATATAGCTTGTTAGCCAAGTGTTAGCTCAGCTGAGCTCGTCGACGTTAGCACAACACTCAACAAGTACATTCCTTTGTCCATTTCCGCTCGAACAGACTGCAAACTACCTGGCGTTCTATCGCCATGCTCTAAGACAAACTCTAACCTTAACCAACTTTGAAAGAGTGCCTAAGCTTAACAGTCTAAAGAACTTGCAGTCACAGCACGGCACGCTCTAAGACAAACAACAGTCCTAGTACCAGGAACCAAGCTAGAACTTGCTAGAATTGGAACATTAGAAATTGGATTCGGCCAATCAGAGATCGTCTCTGTGAAATTCTGCCATAGAAAAAAATACTGGCGTCGGCCAATCAGAGAGCGTCTCCGCGAAATGCGGCTATGGAAATTCTCACGGAAGTTCACGCTGCTTTCTAGACCGCTTCAAATCGCGCTCGGATTCCAACATAATAGTCATATTTCAACGCACAACGCCGTATGCACTGATTGGCTGTGACGGAGACAGCGATCAAACTGTGACGCGCACTCAGAGCGCTATCGCTTCTTGCCCGGGCGAGAAATACGAAAAAATTAAAAAAAACGTCACTTCCTGCCCATGAAAACGCTGTTTTTTTAATTTAGATAATAACGTTATATTGTGCATTGGAAATACAAACATACTTAAAATGAGTAAATATTATTCATTTTAAACATGTTTATATTATTTATAGGGCTATAAAACAAAAAACAAAAAAGTATTTTTTTTTCTCCTTCTCTCATTTAACAGGTGGGTCGGCGCCCATAGCGCCACCAGTGGCGAGCCGCCACTGGTCCAATTGGATGAAGTGGTAACAAGAGAGTAAACAAAAAATAGAAACATACCTGTACATTGATGGAATGGTACTGCTTCCGATTAAGGTATGGGAACGGGTCTGGGGAGGGTGCCAGGATGCGCACGTGGGTGCAGTCAATAGCGCCGATGATGTTTGGCAGCCCAGCGATGGCATGGAATGCCGTCTTCACTGGGATCTGCTCTTGCGCGGAAAAGGGGAATCTGATGTACTGCGTGGTCAACTCCACGATGCCAGCCAAGAGGACGCACACAAGGACGCGACCCCGAGTCAGACGCCTCTGGTTTTAGCTCCGCAACGATGTACACACTTTTAGTTATTATGTTTGTTTTTTCTACTTTTTTATTTAAAGCAACACTGGCGGGTACGTCATACGACCGTCAGACACTTATGGACCTAAACCCCAGGCTCAAAGAGGAGTTTGGAGACACTTTAGACCTAGAATGGCCAGCAGAAATCAGACGGGAGAATGGCGGCAAGGAAAAGAACAAAGGGTACGGCAGGAAGAGACACAGAGGGAGACGTGGAGGTATTAGGCTGAGACTAAAAAGAGCTGCTTACCGCCCAGCAATTCCATCCATCTTTCTGGCGAATGCCCGTTCGTTGGAGGGTAGGATGGATGACCTAAGGGCGAGGGTCCGGTTCCAACGGGAGATGAGAGACATCAACATCATGTGTCTCACGGAGACATGGCTCACGTCGGCGACTCCGGACAAAAGCGTCTCTCCCTCGGACGCCTTCACCGCGTTTACCGCGCACAGGATCTACCAAAATGAACTGATAAGACACTTGGACACTTGGACTAATAATACATTCAGTCATTTGGACGGAGTTGTTAAAACTCACTCCACTCAAATCAATAGAGTTATATTTCACTCTATTCAAATCAAATTTAAAGTGACGTGGCTGGGATAAATGGGCCAGTCAGTCAGCCAAAACAAATTCCTGGACCAAGGTCGAAACAGGGAGATGCTGGAGTCGAAGGCCCTCTGGGAGATAAGAGTGGCGAGTGGCTTCCCCACCCGCAATCCCTACCTCCCCCACCCAGGACTTGGCTTGTGCACTCCCCCCCACCTTCCCCCCCCCCCCTTCCTCTGCATTGGCGCTGCACTGTCGGCTGCCTTGTGTGAGGGATCACTCCCCCCCCCCCCTACAGCCCTGTAACAACCCCAACCCACTCCCCCCTCCTTCCGTAAATGGCGCTGCCTATGACGGCTGCCAGTCTGTTTGCGGTGGTGAATATGCATATGTTTGACTCAAGGCTCTGTACCATTATTACTATCTAAAATGTAATAATTGTGGAATATTACTGTAATGAGCTGTATGTGTATGACCCAAGCGTCCTATGATCCTCATAGGAGCATAACAGAAAAAAGCATTCCATGTGAAGGTATTCTGTATCTTTGCATGTCAACTAATAAAGAAACTTGAGAAACTTGAAACCATACTACGTGCAGATCGAACGGCTGCCTCAGGAAAGAGCATCGGCGGCGGGGTCTGCCTCCTCACGAACAATTCCTGGGTTAATCCCGAAGGGGTGCATGTTCTCTCGAACTTGTGTTCCCCGGACATGGAACACCTTTCTATCCTGTGCCGTCCGTTTCACCTCCCCAGGGAGTTCACCGCGGTCATCATGACCGCTGTATATATTCCCCCAAACGCGAATACGGGCAAAGCGCTGGGAGAACTACACGATCACCTCAACAGACACCAGATCAAACATCCGGAGGCAGCGATGGTAGTGGCCGGCGATTTCAACCAGGCAAACCTGAAGAAAGTGATGCCGTCCTTTTTTCAGCACATCGCCTGCTCCACGAGAGGGAAGAACACACTCGACCACTGTTATTCCCCGTTCAGAGCCGGCTACAAGGCAGTAGCCGCTCCGCCATTAACGGGGCCCTCAAGCTCGAGTGACCACGACTCCATCTTGCTATTTCCCGCATATCAACAAAGATCACGTGACGCCGTCGTGTCACGTGAGACAAAGAAGTGGACCGACGAATCAGAGGCCACGCTCCAGGACGTGTTAGCAGACACGGATTGGGATATGTTCAAAGGAAGCGCCAGTGACGTCAGCGAGCTCGCAGACACAGTGGTGAGCTACATAACAACAATAGCTGATGGTATTGTCCTCACGAAAATGGTGCGGGTTTTCCCAAACCAGAAACCGTGGGTGGACAGCACTATTAGAGCAGCTCTGAACTCTCGCACCACCGCCTACAACCTGGGTAGAGAGTCAGGAAACATGGAGGAGTATAAGGCTTCAGTCTATACTCTACGCAAGGCTGTTAAACTTGCTAAGAGGACATATGCTGACAAACTGGAGACACAAATGGCACAAAACGACACAAGAGGATTATGGCAGGGACTGAAGACAATAACTGACTATAAAGTCAGTGCTCCCTCAATGGGGAGCGACGACGCCTCCCTCGTGGACAAGCTCAACACCTTCTACGCTCGGTTTGGTGTAGACAGTGGCGCTGCTGGCCCTCCGGCTAGTGACGTCACTGGCGCGCCGGCTGTTGTGGAGGGGGGGGGGCAACCGCAGGGGGGCGGGGACGCTCTCTCGTTGTCGGAACACAGTGTGAGAAGAGCATTTATGCAGGTGAACACCAGGAAGGCTGCTGGCCCAGATGGCATAACAGGACACATACTCAAGTCCTGTGCCAACCAGCTGGCCCCAGTGTTCACCGCCATATTTAATCAATCCCTGGCGGAGTCAGTGGTCCCTGCCTGCTTCAAGATGTCTACCATCATCCCTGTACCGAAGAAACCCTCCCCAACATGTCCAAATGACTACAGACCGGTGGCACTCAAGTTCAAGTTCAAGTTCTTTAATAGTTGTCATACAGAAGTACAGAATACTTTCATACAAAATGCTTCTTACTGTTACGCTCCAGAGACTGTGCTAGACAAGATAGTATCAAATAACATAATAACATAATATAGCATGAATTTAGAAGAATGAGGTCACAGTGTTCGGTATAGACATATGTACAATGTTCTGAGTTACCATATAATATACAATACACAATACTATGCAGTGTACTAATGTACAGTACTATCTAGTGCAAAGCAGAAATGGGATGAGGTACAATTTTAGGTACAATTTACAGTAAGGTGTACGAGTTGTAGTGCAATCCTTCATCCATAAATATAAAGTGTGGGGAGTGGGTGCTACAGTGTGTTTGTTTAAAGTGGGTGTGTGCTATAAAGTGTGTGGAGTGGGTGCTACAGTGTGTTTGTTTAAAGTGAGTGTGTGCGTGTGGATGTGTGTGCTATGTGCGTTTGGTGGTTGTTGTTGTGTAGTGTTCATTCATTGTTCGTTTAGCAGCCTGATGGCCTGGGGATAGAAGCTTCTTCTGAGTCTTTCTGTGCTCGCCTTGAGACTCCGGTATCGCTTGCCTGACCGCAGCAGTTCAAAGAGGCAGTTGTTCGGGTGACTGGACTCACCTCTGTGGTCATGAAATGTTTCGAGAGGCTGGTCAAGGACCACATTTGTGCCTCCCTCCCCAGTGATATGGACCCTATGCAATTTGTATACAGGACAAACAGGTCCACCGACGACGCGGTCTCCCAGGTACTGCACAGCACCCTCTCGCACATTGACCGTCAGAAGGGGGGCTATGTGAGACTGTTGTTCATTGACTACAGCTCAGCGTTCAACACCATAGTCCCCACCAGACTGGGGGACAAGCTGATCGAGCTAGGTCTGAGCTCCGCCCTGAGCGCCTGGGTACTGGACTTTCTGAGTGAAAGACCCCAGGCGGTCATGGTGGGGGGGTCAGACCTCCAACACCATCACCCTGAGCATCGGGTCCCCCAAGGGCTGTGTTCTGAGCCCCCTGCTGTACTCACTCTACACACTCGATTGTGTGGCCAAGTTCAGCTCCAACTCCATAGTGAAGTTCGCAGACGACACGGTGGTGGTGGGGCTGATCACGGACAACGACGAGAAGGCCTACCGGGAGGAGGTTGAGGTACTGGAACGCTGGTGCCAGGACAACAGCCTGCTCCTGAACATTGGTAAAACCAAGGAGCTGATCGTGGATTATAGGAGAGGACAGCAGGAGACGCACACACCACTGATAATTAACGGGGCTACCGTGGACAGGGTGAGCAGCTTTAAGTACCTGGGGGTTCACATCTCAGAGGACCTGACATGGTCAACACACATATACACAGTAGTAAAGAAGGCGAAACAGCGCCTCTACCACCTGAGACAGTTAAGGAAGTTCAGAGTATCGGGGAAGATACTCCAGTCCTTCTACTCAGGAGCTGTAGAGAGCATCCTGACCGGAAACATCACTGCCTGGTATGGAAACAGCACGGCACAGGACAAGAAGGCCCTACAGAGAGTGGTGCGCTCAGCCGAGCGTACCACGGGTATTGCACTACCTCCCCTGCAGGTTCTATACAACAAGAGGTGCAAATCCAGAGCCTGCAAAATAATGACCCCCACCATCCCAACAACAGCCTGTTTCAGCTGCTGAGGTCAGGCAGACGCCTGCGAACCCCAGCTACTAGGACAGAGAGGCTTAGGCTTAGCTTCTTCCCCCAGGCCATCAGAGTCCTGAACAATGAACATTGAGTACCACAGAACACTGAACTATCCACACATAAGCACACATGAGCTCACACACTAGCAGCCACTTTAACACTTCAACATGAGCGGGCACACACTCATGCACACACACTCACACTTATTGCCAAAAGGAAAGGCCACTTTAAATCAGTATTAGCAACAGTAACAGTGTATTGCACTACCAAAGCTACCTAGCATGTCCTATATGCTCTGTAAATAACTATGTACAGATACCGATTTTGATGTCACACCATGTTACCTGTTACCTGTTATTGCAAAAAAAAATTGTATTGGATTCTATTATATGTTGTACCCACTGTATTGCACATTGTTGCGGGCAAGACCACCCGCATTTCATTGTATACTTGTATGCCGTGACAAATAAAACTCTTGACTCTTGACTTGACTTGAAGAGACCCGTGGGATGCAGCGGCTGATGGAGGTTTGGGATATGCCCACCCTGTCTCCTAGCTCCCTCTGGAATGTTCCAGTTGCTAGGAAGCCCAGGGTGGACAGTACCTGCATGTGCGGTGGCACAGGGTTGGAGCGTCTAGTCTGGCTCCTCAGTGCTGGCTCCAGCGTCTCGCACAGCTCCATTAGCACAGGTCTTGGCAGCCTGAAGCGTCCCAGCAGGTACGCGTCACTCTCGGCAAAGAGATCAGCGTGGTCCCTGTACTGGCGCTCCCTATTTATTGCGCGTTCGTAGCGAGCATAATTATGCTGGACGTTACCCATAATTGTGTGTGTAAGCCTTGGGTGCAGAGTTGACCATGCATTTTAAGCATGGCGCGATTAATCACTGTTAATTGGATGCCAGGGTTCAATGTACATGATTGCTGTTCAAGTGCACCTGCAAGGTCAGGTTTATTTGTCACACGCAACATTGTACCGGTAAGATGAGCAGTGGAATGTTTATCCACTGGCTCTTATGATGTATACAATAAGCAAATGTCCCAAAATATAAATAAGAACAACAATAGAATTATGACGGAATTATGTGGCTGATGTTTTTATTTATTCCGAGTCATTTGCAGTGTGTGTAGCTATTATTTATTTTTCCGACATCAAATAACGTAATTTCTTATCATACAAATAGTCATATTTATTTTAATTATGATTAAGTAATTAATTCCAAGGAGGCCTGTAGTGTTGACGTGAAGGAATCACTATGAGAACACAAGTCTGTCAAGTTATGATACAATTTTAAATTAGTAAATCAATCATGAGGTTTGATCGTGGGCTGAGAGCATATTTAAGAGTGCTCCTCAGCACTCTTAGATCTGCTCTCAAATAAGATCTCAGGAAAATTTGAGGACTCCCACTCCCAGCCCTAATATGTCTTAAATAGGCCGAAATCTGGCTAAGATGAAATATTTTGTCGTAACTTCGTTCGAGAATGAGACCCATTGATCTCTAGGTGGAACACACTCTATGTAGAACCTTATCAACACATTGTAAATAGGAATAAATCGAATGTGTTTTTGTGTGTTTTCTTTACAAACATCACCAATATAACCAAACCTTTTACAGACCACAGACCACAATACAGTGAACATGATATAATAAGAAAACTCATTTACCTGGTGTAGTGTTAGACCTTGTATCAAAAGCTCAGTCAATTGACTACTGGAAAAGGAAACCATTATGTTTCTTTGTGATTGAAAAGTTATTGTTGCTGATACTGACAACGATGATAAAATGTCAATATAACTGACATGTCACGGTGTGGGATCAGTAGCGTCACGCGTGCCAGTATTTAGGATGATACAAGTAGTCTGAAATGTAGGCCGAGTGAGGCAGAGACATTTGAAAATGTTTAAGCCCTTTGGAACACAAGATAAAATGGACCCTGTATATTTACATTGTTTTGAAGGCCTAGATTTAGCTGTGGTAGCTCTTGAGTATTACGTGGAGGCATAGGCACATTTAGTGGAGTTGGAGGGGACATGTCCCTCTCAATATTGAGAAGACAACCCCCACCCCAAAAGAGGTAAAAAATAAGGGGGTCAAAACGTGTATATCCTTCTTACCTGTAACTATATATTAACCAACCATTTCAGACACCCCTACAGGACCGTACCATCTCAACCTTACAGACCTGCCTCTCATTCGCGCTCAGTCAGTGGCTTCTGGCTAGCCTTGTGCAAGGTAATGCAGCCAGTGTAGTAGGTAATGTAAGTAGCTTGCTGGCTTGTTTAGCCCAATATATCTTCACTTCCTTACCTTAATAAGGGTTTCTGAATTAGACTCCGTTATATTCCATTACATTTGTGTCAGCGGGTACCTGACTGTTGTCTTTTTCTTTACATAACTAAAGACATGTCCACCATAAATGTATGCAGAAAAGGCACAAATTGGTGCATAATGCAGGAATGCAGGAAATGGAAGTGTTTTTGACGCTCAAAATGTCCTCCCGTTTAAAGTGGCCCCTCCAATGTTGAAACCAAACCTACACCCCCGCGTGGACATACAAACTTGAATTGAGTTTTGACTGACATGGGAGTAAATAATGATCAAAATTAAATTTTTAAAGAGAACCATTAACCTTTAATAACAATGATGCTATGAGTTACACAACCGAGTTACATAAGAGCAATCTTGCGAGTGAAGGCCTAAGAGAGTGTGAAGGCAACGAGGGGGAGAGAAGTGATGCAACATCTATTTATTGCAGCATGATCGAAGACAAGGTCTTCAAGTGGATGATGATAATGGTTGTGAACTGAACAACCGCTGTCTCTTCTGTCAGAGGAAAACAATCCGGCATAGAGGTTTAAACAAAAGGCAGAGAGAGAGCATGTGATTATGTGAGAAGAAAATGTCACGCAACCACCGTTTACGGTTGCATGACTGAGGAGGTCTTATCGCCCATGGTAATGGGAAAGGCTACGTGTGAACTGAGTAGCCGCTGTCTATTGTCATAGGGCGAGCGAGCTTTGAAGAGAGGTCAGAGAGAGAGAGACAGTGTGTGAACATGTGAGGAGAAGTGGTGCATCATCCGTTTATCGTGCCCGGGAAGCAGACACATCGTGCCATGTTACATTTCTGGAACAAGAGGGGGATTTTTAGCCATCGCCCTCGCTCTCGTGAATACTCCTCCAAAAGATGGAGACCTGGCTTTCCGTAGCGACCTGTCTAGCTTCTAGAATCCAATTGTTTGTTCGATTAAAGTGGTGTGAACTGACCAACTGCTGTTTCAGGTAATACGAGGTAAAGGTCTACTGGTCTTGAGGAGGGATGAAGAGAGAAGCAGAGTGGAGCAATACAACAACCCTATGGTTGTATGTTTGAAGAGTGGGGTGGGGGGGGGGGTCAGATCAATCAAAGTGAAGAGGTTATCACACGTACACTGCGAATAGTGGCGCTATTTGCAAGCTAAGAGAGTCTCTATGATACAAATTGCATGGTGTGAGGTAAAGAAAATGGAGCCCACTTGAGCCCGGTGGGGGGTGGGGTTCTGGTTGATGGGCCATCTTTCGCAGGCTCAAGCGGGCTCCATTGTATGTATTAAAGGCCCAATCTGTGATTGTTCTTTTTGACCGTATAAATGTGGGGTAATTTCGCATACGTTCTTGGCGGTTTTGAACTGTAGGTTAAAAAGGGTACACCATTTGGAACTCAGGAAACGTTTCCCAAAGTGCAGAAGTTCAGCGTCCACTTCAGGGCCCTATGGATTCTATGGACCGAACAACCCACTGCAGAGCGCTGATCCCCTATTCCCCGTACCTGGTTCAACTAAGTCGATCAAAAGTCCCATTATCCAGATTCAATTAACCCGATGTTTGAATCTGCGCTTTCCCTGTTCCTCGAACCCTGATTCAGTCTCGTTAATTCAAACCAGACTTGATACTCAGGATATGTGCGCGCGGTCGCCTCACCTGAAAAGCCAGCAGGTGTCGATCGCAGAAATCCTGATTTTCTAACGGCATTGATTGATTGATTGATTTAAAACTTTATTAACAGATTGCAGAATGGGTACAATACAGTACGGCTCAATAGCGTCGCCGACAAGTTAAATGCATATCTATAGGCTAATGTTAAGTCCCTCATTACCCCAATCAATCAGATTATATTTCTTTAAATGTGCTGCTGGCAGTAGGCTTAATGGAATGAATAATCAAATGAGATCTATTGCTAGCGAAAATAATTAGTTCAACTTTCAGAATAGGTAGATACAAACAAGCCCAAAGAGTATCTAATTTTTACGAATTAATAGATACTTATGAGGATATCTGTACAGTGTATGCGCTCGGCTTAGGTATCATGTACTTTATATATAAATACATGGTTCCCAATGTTTCAAGGCGCGACCCGAAATAACGTGTCAGAGAGGCTTGGAGTCTATACAGTTTCACTGTTAATGAGGTTTTAATCTTCGGACATCATCCATACATGCAGATTTGATTAACCTTTGGTTTATACCAGTGACACATGTTCATCATCAGATAACAGTGCTTGATCACAGATAAATGCATTTTACTCAAATGCATTAATGTCAACGGCTCATTCAATTTCTCAAATCCGTCAAACAGCGCATCTCATCAGACATTTTAATCACAGTTACAATATCACAATAATGTGTGAGTGACAGTGATACAATTCAACAATCCACAGATTCAGATTTCTCGTAATTCATAATCCACAGTCCACGCATAGACACTTCAATTTATGCTTGAATGAAACACAATCCGGGCGCTCCGTTAAGCAAATACATCCACAGAGCTAATCAGAGCCAAACGCCCGATAGGTTTCATTCATTAAAAATATCCCCGCGGGATTCACATTTGCAATGCGCCGTTATTAAAATAACCACATCCACATGCAGTGTGTATCGCGACTCCGAGCGCCATATATATAACGTGCATTATTTAGGACAAAGTTAGTTTAGTATCAGCATTTTAGGGCTATTATTTTACATTTCAAAAACCCCCCTAGGAAAACGAAGCACAAAAACATAATTCAGAATGGTATAATGGGATCTACACTGTGATCATTATTTCAGGAAGCGACCTGGCATTTCTTTGCGAGGGTGTGGCCATGGTTCATCCAGCTAACTGAACTAAACCCTGCTCCGGAGCAGGTTCAAACTTTTCGATCTGTTGCCATAGCGACTTAGAAAATCTGACGTCGGGGAACAGAAATGTCTGGCTTAAGTCAAGCTATGCTGAAAATTATCTGGCTAACTCAGTTAGCCAGGTACGGGGAATAGGTCAGCCCAAAGCGGAGTTTGTTTTCTTCCGCTTTGGTCAGTCATATAGAAGGGACAAGGAAGAGGGTACCTTTAGTGGCACACTATGTCTTGTTTTTTTCAAGTTGTTAGTATTGATGATGATGACAATGGAAATGACGAAGATGGCATTAGAACAATGATTACATTGATGATGTTCTTGACATTAACAAGGGCAAGTTTGAAATCAAATGCTAATAACTAATAACAATGAGAGGCCTAATGGATTTCAGTGACAGAGAGAGAGAGAGAGAGAGAGAGAGAGAGAGAGAGAGAGAGAGAGAGAGAGAGAGAGAGAGAGAGAGAGAGAGAGAAGTTATAAGAGTTTGATTGATTGATTGATTGAAAATTGTATTAACAGATTGCAGAATGGGTACAATACAGTACAGCTCAATACACACAATTGTTAAGGGGATGCAGACCAGATAAATACTTTCATCTTGTTTACATCAGGGTCCCCCATTTTCAATTCATCATAACATATATGACATACATGACATACAGGTAGACAGTACTGTTGCATCTAGACATTTATGACATACCAGATCTACAAATATACAGTACTGTTTATGATAAAAAAAAATCTAAAAAGAGTATATACATTTGAGGGGGAAGAAACTGTACATTGGAGGAGGTTGGGTAGGTGGGGTGGGGGGGGGGGGGGTAACTGTATTGGAGGTGGGGGTGGGGGGGGGGGGGTATTGTACATTGGAGGGGGTTGGGTTTGGACATTTACAGGGGCCTGTTTTGAATTGCAGTCACCCGTAGATGCTCTTTGAGAGTGGTTTTGAAGGTGGGTAGTGATTCACATTCAGCTTTGTCACGCTGATCACATGGCCAGGTTGTGTTTCTCAGTTAACAACCAGGGGCCACGCATAATGGAATGATTATGACCGGGACTGAGTGTACCTTGCTGATTTGCACAATTTCAATCATTATCACTCAGGAACCCAGGAACTCAGTTCATTCCAAAACACGATATGAGAATGGAGTGCAAACACGTACGAGGGAGAGAAAAAAAGAGAATTAAAAAAAATTCTGTGAGATTGGTTATGATCTCTGAAGATTGGGTTTGTTAATGGAATCGCGCCACCCCGCCATCCGTGGCCTTCTATTGGGCACATTGTTGCTCCGTCGAAGTCCCCTCTCTCTTCACAACACTCGTCTCCAGTTCAGAAGCCACACAGAGGAAATATCCTTGTGTCATGCTAAGTGGGGAAAATAGGGTTCATTGAAAAGCGTTAATAGAGTTTTGGTGATGTGTAAACTAATCTGAGCTCATCAAAGGGGGAGGACGTCAAGCATGGCCGACATTGGATTTTCAATATCGTAGCGAGCATCCCTACGAAGGGATGAATTAGTTTGCTGTGCTCTTCATTATTTATTAGAGAAGGGTTGATGGTGTTTTCTAAACATGGAGGTTTTTCTTGTGGAACTGTTGCAAATAAACGTGAATATTAAAGTTGCAAACACTGTGATTATGTCCAGTAGCTGTGAGGAGGCCTTTATGAAATCATGTTGTGTTGTAGTTGAGAGAAATGTAGTAGCCTACACTGTAAAAATAAATGTTTTTTCACAGGAAATTCACTGTATTATTTTACAGATTACCTTTGTTGTTCTACTTTAAGTGTAAATACCATACACATACAGTAAATTACCTTTTATCAAAATATTAACCATTAAATAAAGGTTGTAATCTGTAAATGTATTTGATTTTACTGTAATTTGACCAGAAGTATTTGGAAACCATTGATGCCAGACATTTACCGTTTTCTTGCAGCTTTTATTTCTTACAGTGTAGATATTGTTATCTGTCTACTAACTGTTAAACAGTAATCCAGAACTATTTTATTGCACTGTAAAAAAACTGTGATTTTATATGTCTGCACTTTATGTCTTCATTTTATGTCTATTATATTCTACTATTTTTTAGTGCACTGTTGCACTATTTTACTCTGTCTATTCTATCTTACTATTTTTATTATTGTCTATTTTTAAAACTGAATCAAACCATAAACAATGTGGCCTATTGGGATGTTAGATCCTAATGTGAAAAACTGTGATTTGTGATTTGATTGCACTTTATGTGCTCATTTTATGCCTGTCTTTTTCTGTTGTGAGAGCTGCAATTTTGAGCTGCAATTTTGGTATGAAAGGTGCTATACAAATACAGTTTATTATTAGTGTTATTACTAAATAATTGTTTATATTTGAAAATACATTTCCCCATAGAAGTATTCCTAGAGTCTCCAGGTGATTAAATACTTGACTTCATCAAACGTCATTCAAGGCGGTTTTACCATATTCCATAGGTAGGCAATTGCTTGGGGCCTCATACTCCCAAAGGGCCTTGTGAGTGTGTTTCTTTTTTTAAATAAATGTTCTAATTTCTAAAAAAGAAATCCTTTCTTGTCACTCCAAATGAACGGTAATCTGTAATATATACAAATTAATCGATATACATGTATGTGAGCCTATCCAATTCAATATCTATATTTGCCAATACTTATTATCACCCACATTTCATATTTAATGGACATATTCCACCGTGACCGTCCTTTGCACCAAATTGGTGAAAGACAACGCTCTCTTAGATGGAACATAGAAGTCCATCAAGAGGGTGGATATGAACAGTCCTGTAGCGAGACATTTTAAGCCAACCACCCTGTCTCTGATTTCTTCTTTATTGGAATTGAGAGTATTGCTCCTGGCGTGCGAGGGGGTGATGTTAATGCCCTGAAGAAAAGGAGAGAGGCTTTTTGAATTTATCATTTAAAATGTCTGTACCCTATTGAGGTGTTCAATGTGAATTAAACTTTGTGTGTGTGTGTGTGTGTGTGTGTGTGTGTGTGTGTGTGTGTGTGTGTGTGTGTGTGTGTGTGTGTGTGTGTGTGTGTGTGTGTGTGTGTGTGTGTGTGTGTGTGTGTGTGTGTGTGTGTGTGTGTGTGTGTGTGTGTGTGTGTGTGTGTGTGTGTGTGTGTGTGTGTGTGTGTGTGAGTGTGTGTGAGTGAGTGAGTGAGTGAGAGGTTATGTGGTTGCCATGCCAGGTTATGCAATGCTGTTGAGTCCTCCTAACTGCACTTTAGAAGACAGTAGCCTACCTATACATTGTAATTTTGTATTATTCATAGACTGGCAATACCCAGAAGAGTAACGCTGTGAAGGGATAAAATGGGCAATGGCATTATCTGACTTATTTCCTGTGTTGAAATAGATTATAGAGCCTTTTCAGATATAGACATTCATCATGAAACACTGATATAATAGCCTGAATATATCATGGTGTCCTCACAGTGGTGGCCGGCTGGCGAAAAACCTTTCACTTGCTCTTAAAATAGCTCTGTATTAGTATAATTACAGTAGTCTAGTCTCTAGAGTATCCCTCCATTATGCCTTTAAGTGGGGGAATTGGAGCTGGTGTGTTTGTATGTGTGTCAATGGGGCAGAGGTATTGGTGAGCCGGCCAGGGCAATTTGTTTGTCCCAGACTGTCAAATGTATTTGTAAGGCCCGACAACAAACGTTATTGTCCCATGGGCCGGACACGTCTTTTTTAAACAAGTCAAGAAGAAACATCATAATAAATCAAGAACAAAACAAAAACACCATAAAGTCCCAAAAAATTTAAATAAATTAATGCAACACTCCCAGACATACCCAACACACAGGTAAGGAAACACCTAGCATGCACTGTCATGTTGTTTCAACCATATTCCTTTGAGTAGGCACCAGTTTAAATCATATTCCTTTGAATAAGGATGGGCGTGAGTAATCAGTTACTTGAGTACTCGCCGTTTCAAAAGGTTTGTTGCGTTGGAATACAGCTAGATAAAATAGATAAAAACAGTGGTCCGTGTTTGTACATTTCCAAATTGTGCCAACAACATGACACCCACTTTTGCATGGAAGTTCTAGCTGGCTATCTGTTAGTTGTGCTACATGGACCAAAACACTGCTACTACTGCTAGCCAAAGAGAACACATCCTGTACCAAAAACCAGTAATCCATCCGAGTACTCGATCTGGGAAAGCATTACTCATGCCCATCCATACCTTTGAGTAGGCACTGGTCTAAAACCGTATTCCTTTGGAATTGCATTACTAAAGATGCAATCCTTATACAACGTAAATGCACCTTCTGGTTCTACTGGTATGCGCTTGGTTGACGCGCTCAGATAGCAGCACTCGGGAGATCGGATTTTGTATATGACATTTATTTTCCTTTCATATTTTCCATGTAGATCTTTGGATTCCAATAATCCCCAGAATGAACCATAGGAAATGTTTATCTTACCGTTTGACGGCGAAATCATATTGTAGAATCAAAACAATCAAATAGGCTGCTCTGCAGCGGTCCAAAAACTGTGTCGCCACATACCAAACATTCTTAGAACACTGGCTGTGTGACGGCCAGCCCATTTTAAACACCTGATGCCTGTTTCCCCAAATTAGCCACATGCATCTCATTGGCATCTCATAATTAGCTTATCAAAAATATAATAATTACAACAATACATGATCACAAAACCCATTATTTATATAAGTCATGACTTCATTCATGCCGATAACAATAATAATAATAATAATAATAATAATAATAATAATAATAATAATAATAATAATAATAATAATAATAATAATAATAATAATAATAATAATAATAATAATAATAATAATAATAATAATAATAATAATAATAATAATAATAATAATAATAATAATAATAATAATAATAATAATAATAATAATAATAATAATAATAATAATTTCACAACCATACATTCGGCACTAACAGTGATTATATAGATTATGGCATTTTAAGTGCTTCTATAGGCTATGTATGAAATATAGACTATAGACCTATACAATTATTTACAAAGTAAACAAAATCATACATTTGGCTCCAACAATTACATTAATACTAATAATAATAATGCATTACATTGATATAGCGCTTTTCTAGACACTCAAAGCGCTCCCCACAATGTAGGGTGGAAATTGCCTCCTTCACCGCCACTGCACCCAACCGTGGGCTATGCAGGCTCAATGGCTGCCATACACTGGCACCGGGCACACATCACACTACACAATGGCTGAACGGCTCAGGAGACATGGATTAATATCAGCCAATTAAGGGGAAGGGATGATTAGCTGGCCTTGATGTCAGATACCTGATTGGGCCAGGAACATCAGGGAACCCCTACTCTTTCCGAGAGAGAGAGAGTGAGAGAGAGAGAGAGAGAGAGAGCGAGCGAGAGAGAGAGAGAGAGAGAGAGAGAGAGAGAGAGAGAGAGAGAGAGAGAGAGAGAGCGATATTGCAAATCTACCTTGTTGTTTTTGTTAAGTTGACAGCAGCGCAGGCAGCAGGGCTTGATAAAGTATATCCACTCCATTGTCCATTGTGCATGTCCCTCTACACTGCATCCATATATAGCTTATAGCCAACAAGTACTGTGTGAGATAACAACAAATAGCTGCATCTCACAACACAACAGCATAAACTCACTTTGTTTAATTGAAACGTGGTGGGCTTGATAAAGTGTATAATCCGCTGTTGATGATGTATATCCAGACCACTGTCCACTGTCCAGACTGCATCCGCCATATAGCTTGTTAGCTGTTAGCACCACAACAAGACAGTACTTGATTTCTTTGTCCATTTCCGCGTCGAACAGACTGCAAACTACCTGGCATTCTATCGCCATGCTCTAAGACAAACTCTAACCTTAACCAACTTTGAAAGAGTGCCTAAGCTTAACCGTCGAAAGAACTTGCAGTCACGCTCTAAGACAAATAGCTGCATCTGATCTCACAACAACAAAACTATCTTTACCAAGCTAGAAAACCTAAAATTGGAACATAGAAAAGTGGCGTCGGCCAATCAGAGAGCGTCTCCGCGAAATGCTGCTACGGAAAAAAATACTGGCGTCGGCCAATCAGAGAGCGTCTCCGCGAAATGCGGCTAAGGAAATTCTTGACGCTGCTGCCTAGACCGCTTCAAATCGCGCCCGGGTTCCAACATAATAGTCATATTTCAACGCACAACGCACAACGCACTGATTGGCTGCGACGGATACAGCGATCAAACAGTGACGCGCACTCAGCGTTATTGCGTCTAGCCCGGGCAGAGAAATACAAAAAAATAAAAAAATAAAAAAAAGTAAGTCACTTCCTGTTCAGGAAAACGAGTATTTTTTATTTTATATATTAACGTTATATTGTGCATTGGAAACACAAACATACTTAAAATGAGTAAATGTTATTCATTTTAAACATGTTTATATTATTTATAGGGCTATAAAACTAAAAACAAAAAACAAAAAATTCTTGTTCTTCTCTCATATAACCAGGGGCCCCTAGTGGCGAGCCGCCACTGTCCGAAGGACGGAAGTAATGTACTAAACAGTACTAATGATACACATTAGATCACCCAGCGCAACAAATTATCTATCATCTAGTGCGACAGCAGCCATGAATACCCACAGAAACAGAGATTACTTGCAAACGTGAGTGATATATTATTTTCAGACATGATCTGATTTTATATCGTGAATAAATCACTGAGATGTCAAGCTTTGATGAAGACGTAATTCCACGCCATATACCGT
Organism: Notolepis coatsorum; assembly: GCF_963971535.1. Classification (NCBI taxonomy): domain Eukaryota; kingdom Metazoa; phylum Chordata; class Actinopteri; order Aulopiformes; family Paralepididae; genus Notolepis; species Notolepis coatsorum. The sequence continues at coordinate 43,449,284 of NC_140165.1, forward strand.
ATGCACATGCGTTGCTAAGCAGTTGCTAGCCTTGATGTCATATTAAATAACACACAGCCAATGGGTACCCAGGATCTGGAGAGAGGGAGTGGTCTCGTGCCCTCAATTAATCACACTCAGACACAGCCAATCTAAAGACATCTAAAACATGTTGGTTTTTATAGTTGTATTCACCGAGTGGCCTCACTCTCACAGGACAGTCACCAATTTCACCAATTTCACCAAATGCACCAATCCTATACATGGTACCAACACCATAATTACGTTTGCAGATGACACAACGGTGGTGGGCCTCATCAAAAACAACGATGAGTTGGCCTATAGGGAGGAGGTCCAGCACCTGGCGGTGTGGTGCGCCGACAACAACCTGGCCCTCAACACCAAGAAAACCAAGGAGCTCATCGTGGACTTCAGGAAGACCAGAGCCAGCGTGCATGCGACTGGGACGGAGGTTGAGTGTGTCTCCAGCTTCAAATTCCTGGGAGGACCTCTCTTGGAACCTCAACACCTCAGCACTGGTCAAGAAGGCTCACCAGCGCCTCTTCTGAGGAGACTGAGGTGAGCTTTTACCAGTGTGCGATTGAAAGCATACTCGCTTTCTGAACTGCATCACAGTCTGGTATGGCAATTGCACTGCGTCTGGCGGGAAAGCACTGCAGAGGGTGGTGAAAACCGGCCAACACATCACTGGTACACCACTCCCTACTATTGAGTCTATCCACAACAAACAGTGTCGGCACCAGTGGCGTCGTTAGCCCTGGGCTTCCGGGGCTTTAGCCCTGGGCTTCCGGGGCTTTAGCCCCGGATGTTTTTCTCTTAGCCCTGGATCTAAAAAAAAAAAAAAAAAAAAATTATTTATTTATTTTTTTTACTTTAATTTTTTTTGATGTCAGCATCCCCATTGTCTGTGCTGAATGTTTGTTGGTGTTTGGTATTTTTTGTTGGTTTTTAGTACTTTTAAACATTTTTAGTAAGTAGTTTTCATTTGATCCTATAATTCTTTCATTCACCGATTTGTGGACTTTTTTTTAGTGTCCTGAAAGGCGCCTTATAAATCAGATGCATTATTATTATTATTATTATTATTATTATTATTATTATTATTATTATTATTATTATTATTATTATTATTATTATTATTATTATTATTATTATTATTATTATTATTATTATTATTATTATTATTATTATTATTATTATTATTATTATTATTATTATTATTATTATTATTATTATTATTATTATTATTATTATTATTATTATTATTATTATTATTATTATTATTATTATTATCATCCAGGAGGGAAAAGACACTTTGGATAGTAGGGACTGCATCTCTGCCTGTCCTGACCAGGAAACACTTTGCAACTGTGATCTCCTCTGGCAATAGTTGGATATTGTAATGTGTGGCGAGGGTTTGCAGCAATTCCACTGAGAGAAACTGGTCTGAGGCTGGATAACATGCCTTTATGCCTCTCATAAGTTGTTATCCAACTCATGAGAACCTGCTCTCAAGCTCTTGCAGCATTCTGTCGACGACTGGATAGAACAGTCTCTGTCTCAGCTGATCTCCTGAGCTGAGGTCTGAGCTTGTGCCACAAGATGACTCAACTACATACTCGTCCATCCTTTTCTGCTTCCTCCTTTGGCTGGTAGTATGTTCCTCAATCCAAAGGCCATTACATATGGCCTTTGTCCTGTCATACATGTCCACTGCCATCTCTGAGGTGCGATAACCTTTGAGTGTGTCTTGCACTGTGCTTTTAAATAGTACAGATATTGAAGATGTGCACTTTAACGCAGCAGCACCTTTAATCGAACCTTGGATAGTCCGGTTGGTTTGGGGTGGTGTGAAAGCTCATTCACTCTTGCAAGTGAACCCTGCTGCGGTTCATTTGAGATGTGAATGCAAAGCGGACCAAAGGCAGGAAAACACCCAAAAATCTAAAAAAAATTTATGAGAAGACTGAAACATTATGTATATAATGAAACACACAATCGTTTTTTTTCGATTGCCTAAGCATGATTTTGAAAACGGGGCCCGGTGTTTCAAAACACACAATTAGCACAACCACACACACAATTATCAGAACACCTCAGATCCTTTGCTAAATTAAACACTTGTCAAAACCATACACTAATTTTGTTACCATATGAAACACACGTTTCATATGACTTAATTCTGTTTGAACCAGTTACACACACTGCTGTGCTTAACCTAAAACACATTTAGCAATTCTACTTCTCAGTGATTAGAGTACTGTAAGTGAAGTACGCAGAGAATGTGCAAATATACAATAAATTCACCAAACACTACACAAGACCAATGCTGTAGACTGATGAAAATATAATTTATTTATCTACATATACCCAAATCAATGATGCAGACTGATGAAAAAAATAACATTTTCTCTCCATATACCCAAATCAATGATGCAGACTGATGAAAATATAAATGTTCTCTCCATATAACCAAATCAGTCAACATTTCAACATGGAGAATCACAACAATACATGTCCCAGTTTTCATGCTACTATGTGCATAACACTGTAAGCTCAGCAAATATCAGACAAACATAAAATACTGTATCCAGTACAGATTAAAAATGTAAACAGAAAATACTAGACATTATCTCTTTGCCTAGCTGGATCTGGCAAGATCATTTTTTGTTGTGATTCTCCATGTTGACATGTTGACTGATTTGGGAAAATGGGAGAAAATGTATATTTTCATCAGTCTGCATCATTGGTTGTCTTGTGTAGTGTTTGGTGAATGTATTGTATATTTTCACGTTCTCTGTGTACAGTACTTCACTCTCTTTCCATTTTGGTTGAAGACAGGTGAACTCACCTGCTGCATTTTTATAGTGCTTAAACCTGATTGTGTATCTACAATTAAGCAATGGTGTGTTTGTGCATCTGATGGCTGTGTTTAACCAATTGGCTCATATGTGTGATAATTTGACATTCTGTGTCTAATGTAATGCAAGTGTGTTTAGTGTTTTGCAAATCACTGTGTGTATTGTTTTGCAAAAAGTGAGGCTGACATTGTAGGGGTGCAAATCTGGGCCTATATTTTGCTCCTTGAGTGTAAGGTTTTGATAATTGTGTAATACTTTTGATTTGAGTGTTTATGCAATTGAAGAAAACTGTAAAGACTAGAGATGAACTGTTTATTTATTTTGTACATAGGCTGTGCATATGTTTGTTTGTTTGTTTGTTTGTTTATTTGCTTATGTGTATGATTCTTAACTGTGTTTTTATTTTGTTATTGGTGTATATGTGTATGTATGTACAGTATATATATATATATATATATATATATATATATATATATATATATATATATATATATGTGTGTATATTTGTACTCCTGTTGGGGCTTCTTGGACCAGATCAATGTTTTATCTGGCTAAATAAATAAATAAGAAACTGATGATTTGGTCCTGTTAACTTTGAATTTTCTATGGGGACTGCCCAGATCCCTCTCATGGACCTGGACCTCACTTTGAGAACCTCTAATGATTCTAGTTATTCAGTATTCATCTCTAATTACTCTAAAATTGCTGAAGCCCCCAATGTTTTCTAACCCTAAAAACGCCCCTGGTTGGCACGCAGCATTGCCGAGGACACCTCTCACCCCAATCATGGAATGTTTGCCCTCCTACCCTCCGGGAGACGCTAGGTCAAGCAGACTCAGAAACAGCTTCTTTCCCTCAGCTGTCATCTCTCTGAACTCTGTTCCATGTTGACTGCCCCCCCCCCACCACCATATTAACTCTGAACTATGACTCCATTGCCTACACCCTAGGCTCTGTTACCCATACTGTACGACTCTGAACTCTGTTGCCTATACTCTATGTACTCTATACTTTTTTTTATACCTACCAACTGCTTTCACTGTCTACCCATATACTTTGTATGGTAACATGTACAACAGTGCTAAATATAGAGCATATTTACACTTATATATGTATTTATATTACCGCAAATATATATATATATATATATATTATATTATATTATATATATATATATATATATATATATATATATATATATATATATATATATATATATATATATATATACCCATATTTGTCTGAATATACCTGTATATAACCCCTCATATTCTTGCTTGTACACCTGCACATAACCCTTAGCTCTGTATGATAGCATGTACTATAATGCTATATATACCATATATATATATATATATATATATATATATATATATATATATATATATATATATATATATATATATATATATATATATATATATATATATATATATATATATATATATATATATATATATCACTGCATATATACCTATCCTCTGTCTGTACCTGCGCATAGTCCTTTACTATATCTAGTATATCTGTACATAGCCTACTCTTACTAGTTGCACTGCTGGCCAGGAGTAGTCATACTGTCTCTATTTATATAATACAACTCTGTACATACATCTGATTAGCACTACACTCAGTAGTACTACTTGTATATTTTGTACCCAGTTTAACCACCTGTGCATTGTATATTGATGTTGCACTTTACTGCTACATTTTCACTCTGGTTGGATGCCAAACTTATTTCCGTTGTACTGTACTTGTGCTGTATAATGACAAAGTTCTACAATTTAGAATTTAGTAATTTAGCTGACACTTTTATCCAAGTCAGAAGGAGGGGTACATCTCTGGCAGCTAAGGGTCAGTGGCATTGTTCGTCAAATAGTATCAAGTGCATACTGTAGTAGTATAGGCATATTAGCAAGATAGATAGTAGTATAAGAATAGTAGCATACAGTAGTAGTATTTGTACATTAAGTTGTACATTGAGCTCGGACAGGAGTGGGTCTGAGTCGACCAGAAGATGCAGAGCGGAGGGGTCTTGATGAGGGTGTGTAGTTAGAGACCATTAAACCCGAGGTAGGAGGGAGCCGTTCCCCTCGCTGCATGGTATTCCAGGTCAAGGAACTTGAAGCGGATTCGTGCAGCAATGAGAAGCCAATGCAGCTCTCTGAGAAGTGGGGTAACGTGGGCTGACTTCGGTAGGTTGGAGATCAGGTGGGCTGCTGCGTTCTGTGTGAGTTGAAGTGGCTTGCGGTAAACCAGCTAGCAGTGCATTGCAGTAGTGAAGGCGAGACATGGCTGTTGATTCAGCTATACACTGAATCAAGCTTCCACCAGATGGGGACAAGGGCCTGGAACGCCTAGATGATAGGGAGCAGACCAAACCTAGTATAGGGGCACCATAGGGTGCATGCCCTAATATGGTACATAAATATATCCCTTGGCCGACCGAAGGGCTCAGTAAAATATAGCAATCGATTTGTGGAATCCCAATTCAAAGAAAAGAAAAACTAAACAACAGGAAGGAAGAAAGAAAAATAAAAGATAAAAACACAAACAAATTCTGAATAACTAACATGAAAATCAAAAGGTACTGGGCTGCAACAAGAAGATTCCAGCTCAACGAACAGGCTAGGGCAGGGGTGTCAAACATACGGCGTCCGGCCCACTAGGGGGTCTCACTCGGCCGGCCGGATGACATCGATAAGTGTGGAAGAAATTTTTATAAAAAATAATTCTATAAAAAGAACCGCTATTCCTACCCACTGGGGGTCGGACTGTATTCGTAAGACTAAGAGCATAGATAGACTGTATAAAAAACAAGTAAAGAGGTAAGCGTAACGATTGATTGAACACTGACAACCAGAACTAATAGCAGATGGCATCAATCCACCTTGCAATCCAGATGCGTCCAATCTTTTGCTGTCAAAAGCCCCTGTGACACCCTCATCCCAAAATGTACTTGTCAAAAAAGCTAAAAGTGGACACAGAGTGCAGTTTTCCAAGAAAAATGGGACAAATGCTATTTTTTTACAGAGGTAAATGGAAAACCTGCGTGCTTGTTGTGTTCCTTTCGTTTCTGTGCTCCACTATGAGACTCACCATGGTGAAAAATATAACAGTTTGCAAGGACAACTGAGAAAAGACAAGATAAATTACCTGCTAGCGGGCCTAAAGAAACAACAGTACATTTTTACCCGCAGCCGAGAGATAAGTGATGCGTCTGTGAAAGCTAGTGTGGTAAATTCCCACAGACTTTCTACAATAATTTGAGGTTATTGTAGCACAACACAATGAGATTGACTATCTGGAAGGAGGAGGAAAGATTCATACTTGATAGAATTGTTGGTCTCCTCATCAGACTTTAGCAGATGAGGAATAAAACGTGTAGGCCAGACAAACCAGAATTGTAGTTCAACTCAGCTGATTTATTTGATCAGAGCCAGGAGTCCAAGGTGAATAGAACAAAGGATTTATCAGAAAACATCAACATGGCTGCTGTGTACAGGAATCAACAATCAGGTTTGCATCTCAAACCTAAATACTGCACATCAAACAGTCACTTGGTTAACATAATTTGAACATACATTGACTATGCTGTACACATTTATACATGAGTAAATCTGGTTTCAGATATTAAGGATTTACACTAAACTTTAAACAACAAATGGTGTTTTCCCATGATTTACTCACATAAAATGCATCAGCTCACAGTAGTCTCTGGGTGGACGAAGCGGTGGAGCCCCCAGACCCCCTGTGGTGGTCCCGGTCTGAGAGCTGCCGAATTACAATTTGTCTCTTCCTTATATCCTATCATGTCTAGCCAAAATAGCACTATTACAGTTGATCCAATCATACATCTCCTGTGGGCGCCTTCTGTGGGGGGTTGGTGTTTTCTTCCTGTTGGGGCTTTGATCTCCTGTGTGGATCTTGACTCAATACCCAGAGGGGCCGCTAGTGGCCCCCGTCATTGTCTTCCTGATGGGTCTGTCCCAGCAGAAATCTCCTCTTAAATGAATAATATATAACTTTAACATTCCTTCTATATGGCTATAGATGTCTAATATCATCCAAGTACAGTCAGTGCTTTCTTAGACTGATACCAGACATCATATGAGACCTTTTGATACTAAACAGTTGATTAATAGATTGTCCTGTCTTATAATGTCAGAGCCAGTATGAGGTCTCTGGTTAGACCAGCTGTCCTCTGCGGTAATCTGGTCACAGTAGGTGTGACTTTTGTCTCTTTGTTCTGAGTACATTTGTTAGTGGGGGTTTATTGACTATTTCTGTAACACCAGTATCACTTAAAACACCCTCTACTGTTGAAAGGGCACACATTCCTTTTTGCAGTATGGTTCTCTAATTTATTCACACATATTAATTATGAAATTCCAAGGCAATATTACCACATTCCCCACTTTGGCAATTCACATTGTCATATACTGTATATTGACTTGATTTTCATACTAACCATACATAATAAGATTCATTTTTTCCCAAAATTAAAATTCATTTTTTTCAAAATTTCTCAATTTTTTTTCTTTTTCCATTTTTCTTTGGTACATCTCATCAATTTTTGCCTTCTTGTCTTCTTCTTTTCTTTCCCACATTTCCCCTGACTATGGCCCCCTCCCGGGGAATCCAAATGACCCATTCATCCAGAACCCCAATTAACCTACTCTGCCTTAAATGAAACAGTGTTTACCACTCTTTCATCCGGCCTCGTCCTCTGGGCACATTGAATATGCTAAAAACAATTAAAACAATTTAATCTAAACATTACACATTTCAAATAAAACACAATTTTTTAAAATTATGGTATCCGTTTACATGATCTGGGGAGACAGAAATTAGTATTCATTCTTTCATACATTTTGCTTCTCCTCTCCTGTTAATTCCTTTTCCAAGTCCGCCCAATCACATTTTGCATAATCAACTCAGTTGGTCTTCTCACCTCTCCCCCCTTTTATGAACATCCCTATGGACATAAACCTTACCACCTCTGCGCACAGACGGACAGGGAGGGCGGAGCAGCACCCAAGGGAAAAAAAATTTTCACCAGAAATTACCGGCCATAACCTACACCTAATCTCCTACCTATGTGTATGTGTTTAGTTCAGTACTCTTGCGTTGTGTCATAATCTATACCAGTTGTTACCGTTCAGTCACCTCCCGTTCAACATACCCAATCAATCACACAGAGGCCCTTGTTCAACGCTTTGGTTGCACAGTCTCCGACCGTTCTCGCCCCCCCCCCCCTCCACCCCATGTCGGCCAGCCTCAGCTGAAGCCAACGTTTGTAGGCCTGGACCTCGTCATATTCTGTCCCATGACTGTATTTCCACGGATCTACAGACGAACGACTCTGTCAGTCTGGAGGTTTGTCTCAAACCCCCGGCCTTTGTATCCGGGGCTATACTGAAGGAGGGGTAGCGTCCCAAGCGACCTCTCTTCATAATCCAACAATCTCCCACAGGAACTGACTGAACGGGTTCACACCATCGTGTCATAATCTAATGAAATGTATTCCTACACATTTTCCCCATGATCCCTCCACTTGTGATGGTCCATCCTCCCTCTCCGACTGAACTGCAAGGGAACAAAAACACAGAACAAATTTTCCTTATACAATATGTCAAACATTTCTCAAGAGACGCCAAATGGTTAATCATTATGCAAAACGTAATGGGACCACTTAACTGCCATCGATCTGTCCCAATGCATCTCACGCTCCAATAGTCCTCTCACCAGATCATGACAGAGAAACAACAAACAAAAGGCAAATAATCAAAAAAACATTCCAACAGATGTGAAAGCAAATCCAATGAAAATAACCAGCTCCAACCGCAGACCACCTTAATGGTTATTTAGAAAGAAAAGAAAAGAAATCTAAACGCTAAATTCAAAGATTAAAAAATAGAAAAGAACTCTAAAAATCTAATCCAATTCCTCATCCAATTGATTACATAAACACAGATATATCATACTTAAACCCATTTTGTTATTCTTAAGACCAGTTTCACCTTAAGTGAAAGCTAAGTTGCGTGTGTGCATGCATGTGTGACCAAATTGTGTGAATGTGTGTCTGTGTGTGTCTGTGTGTGTGTGTGTGTGTGCCTGCTCAAGCACCCACTGAAATCAAAAGACACTCAGCTCATCCTCACATTTCTAGGTAAACACTCATAAACAAAGCCATTCACGCTTGTTTCACTCATGCATCAAAACTCTCTCATTCAACACACACATTTAACTCATTAATCATCACTCAGGTCCACAGACAACGTTAGTTTCCCTTCCTTCCTGCTCTCATCTCTTCTACTCTCTCATCAGGCTACACTCATCCCTGGCTAATACAATTCACACTTTCTCACCATACAGTTCTCACTGTATCTTCTACTCCTCACATCCAGAGGAAGTCTGGGAACCCCCTCAGCGATAGACCCCAAAACATACCCAGTGTCCTGAGAGCCAAAGCTAATCCTTCTAATCAAACAGGTAGCCCCCCAATGTAATTAACCTCATCTGAGCTGGCTATCCTAATTCAATTACTGTGCTCACTCCTCCATCAGCTGTGTTCTGTATTAGCACGCTTCCTGTCTCAACATTTCCCCTGTCATAAAAATAACTGCCAACTGTTCTCTCACTCTACAACTGTCTCCTGCATCTTCACCTCTGACCTCTCTCTCCTGTTGCATCTAATCTCACGTCATCCTGTCATATAAGAATCGCCTTTGTAAGCAGTTGTATACACGACCCCCCTGGGCCGTTTACTGCCTCAAACGGATTCCTACCCCCCGGGCAATATCACCTCCTCACTTTTGTCTCTTTCATGCTCCATGCATACAGTCTCCCCTGAGCATAAAGGCTTTTGACACAAAGACCCTATCTCCTCACTTCATGAAATAACCTTCATCTGTAAATCATTAAATGGTTAATCACACTTCTCATCTTCCCAGAGGCAAGCCGCCCCCAGGTTTTTGAATTAATCACACATTCCCAGGGAGAAGGTCAACCCCCTCCCCAGCGTATAAAATTATTAAGGATCAATAAAAACAATCATGTCGAAATTTGTCATCTTCAGCAAGCCTCCATCAATAAATTATCCTACAAGTCGGAGGCTTGTGTCAACATTTTAACACTGTATTAAAGATTTAACAATCTAAAACAAGCATAAACACATGTCCTAACCATATTAACAGTGTATTAAAGATTTAACAATCTAAAACAAGCATCAGTAAATTATCCTGCTTCACAACCGGGCTTGTATCAAATTCCACTACAAAAACATTTAGCAAATAATATAAACATTATCCTATTTAAATCTCCAGTGTTATTAAAGCTATAACAAGTATCAACATCTGACATTTCAACATCAATGCATTCTATACAAGCATCTTAATTCAAGCTAGCATAACATTTATAGTGGTTAGTTTTAAATGCTCCTTTCCTCATACACGTGTGAAACTGGGGGACCCTGATGTAAACAAGACAAAAGTCTTCCTTTGGTCTGCATCCCCTTAACAATTGTGTGTATTGAGCTGTGCTTACTCATTCCCCCCTGGTTAAAAATATACCCCTGTGCATCAAAGACTCTAATACAAACTACCCAGTTATAGCCGGTTTGTGAACCCCAGATCTATCATAGGCAATGTATCCATTATTTCATTCCTCCTCAATAGGCTCACTGTATTGTTTGCACCCTAAGTAAACCCTTACTGACTATCACCCCTAACCTAACCACTATACATGTTACATCCCTTCCCCTGCTTACACAAAAATACAATGCACAATATACAAATATAACCATATTACATAATGCAGAATATCCTCTTACCCGTTATTTCTATCCCCCGAGCGAACTATCACGAACGCACCAGACCCAATCCACGTTGTACCGCGCATGCGCAGTGGCAACCGAAGCGACTGTTAACGTTGCTATGACAACCAAGGTCTGCCACGACATTCATAACCTGCCCCGATATTCATAATCTGCCACGACATTTATCACGTTATCTACCACGTTATCTACCCCTTCCCCAACATCATTCTCAAAACTCGAAACGTGACATATGCCGCCCCCAAACGCCACAAAACAACGGCACGCAAGCTAACTAGCTTTAGCCAGCTCTAATGCGACGTTCAAGGCCCTCACGGGAGCCGTGCCTTTCAAGATCCGTTCATCCATGCAATTCGCTCAGTACCATCCAAAGCATAAACAACTCACACAAGCTTAAAATAGCCAACCACTCTAACAGAAAATAATTTTTAAAACAAATACACCAACCAACGCCGCACATATAGTTCAACACGAATCCTTTCTCCTACCTACTCCGCCTCACTCCATAGCACCGCGAACGTTACATACTCTCCACAACACCATGACGTCACCAAGCAGCGAATCCCTAATATCATATTATACCATCGTTACTGCATCAATAATAACCCTCAAAACGGCAACAATCTCTCCAGTCCACGTCTAAACTCGCCTTACCTGCAATCGCCGCCACAGCGTTTAAACAATTCTCTCATAACGCCATCGTAACGTCTCCAGTTTCACCGCAGACTTTTCCACAGAGCTAAGCCAGCTAGCCCCAACCACCAGCAGGACTCGCCTCCAACATATGTCCGTTGGTCATTAAAATATCATAACAAAATAACACTAAGCTCCTACGTTTCGCCAATCATTCATAACCATAGCCATAGCCCCCCCATACAATTCCTAACCATAGCCATAGTCCCCATACAACCATTAAGTACTTATCAGTCATTTCGACCGAATTGTTTTTGTATCACAGCGAACGTAATTGATCAACAGGCCGGTTTCGCTCAAGATTAAAAAGGGATCTCCGGACCCAATTCGATTGTATGCCTAAGGACGAACACACATCTTCATTTAATTCGGCCGAATAGGTCCCTGCAGACACGTCCCGACTATCACGTGATCAGCCAGCAAACCATTCATTATTGAGCCTTCTTGAACACGCCGGCACCCTACACTTCTATCAATTATTACGTGTTATTCCTGTAATCGCACAGACCAAGTTCCCCGATCATGCAGGGGCCAAACTCATCTTTACCATACCTGATTTGCATGTTCTAAATAACAACAGAGCTCTTCTTATACACAGCTCTCTCCCCATTCAGAACAAAAAAATCTTAATCAACCATTACCCGCGCCCTCTTCCTGAGAATAATTTTTAGGGAATTTATATACTCAGAACGCGCCCCTGTCGCACACACCAGATCGCCGCGCTTCCTAGCCAGAAAAGCCTTTTACCTGCCGTCATGCGACGCTATCTCCCTTTCCATCATGACCAGATAGTCTGTGCGCCACCAACCTTCTTGGTGCAACTCCCCCGTATAGTTCATAAAGTATATTCCATACGAGTTAACCAACCCAACCCCCGTGGCCCGCTGGGCCGAGACCGGCCTCCTGTGTCTGAATGAACATACAAACACAAAAAGCCCACGTTTGCATGTTCACTGCACAACAAGCGCGATCGTCATACCTCCGGACATCCTAACCTAAGACACCGCACCCCCCCCGCATGCAGAAGCCATATTCACCGTGGGCCCCAAACAGTGGCGTACACAACCAACCTTCATCCTGTCCCTCTCTCCCTCCTCCATTCAGACAACAAGCCCACCGTTAATCACTTCAAACGCAGCAACACCCCAGCTCTTTGCCCCGTGTCCCCAACACACAGCAAGGTCCAGATATGATACATATGACAAGACCCTACCGCACCTTTTCAGGGGGAGACACAAAGGGTAGGGAAGAACGGCACCATTTCTGTGGTAAATTCCCACAGACTTTCTACAATAATTTTAGGTTATTGTAGCACAACACAATGAGATTGACTATCTGGAAGGAGGAGGAAAGATTCATACTTGATAGAATTGTTGGTCTCCTCATCAGACTTTAGCAGATGAGGAATAAAACGTGTAGGCCAGACAAACCAGAATTGTAGTTCAACTCAGCTGATTTATTTGATCAGAGCCAGGAGTCCAAGGTGAATAGAACAAAGGATTTATCAGAAAACATCAACATGGCTGCTGTGTACAGGAATCAACAATCAGGTTTGCATCTCAAACCTAAATACTGCACATCAAACAGTCACTTGGTTAACATAATTTGAACATACATTGACTATGCTGTACACATTTATACATGAGTAAATCTGGTTTCAGATATTAAGGATTTACACTAAACTTTAAACAACAAATGGTGTTTTCCCATGATTTACTCACATAAAATGCATCAGCTCACAGTAGTCTCTGGGTGGACGAAGCGGTGGAGCCCCCAGACCCCCTGTGGTGGTCCCGGTCTGAGAGCTGCCGAATTACAATTTGTCTCTTCCTTATATCCTATCATGTCTAGCCAAAATAGCACTATTACAGTTGATCCAATCATACATCTCCTGTGGGCGCCTTCTGTGGGGGGTTGGTGTTTTCTTCCTGTTGGGGCTTTGATCTCCTGTGTGGATCTTGACTCAATACCCAGAGGGGCCGCTAGTGGCCCCCGTCATTGTCTTCCTGATGGGTCTGTCCCAGCAGAAATCTCCTCTTAAATGAATAATATATAACTTTAACATTCCTTCTATATGGCTATAGATGTCTAATATCATCCAAGTACAGTCAGTGCTTTCTTAGACTGATACCAGACATCATATGAGACCTTTTGATACTAAACAGTTGATTAATAGATTGTCCTGTCTTATAATGTCAGAGCCAGTATGAGGTCTCTGGTTAGACCAGCTGTCCTCTGCGGTAATCTGGTCACAGTAGGTGTGACTTTTGTCTCTTTGTTCTGAGTACATTTGTTAGTGGGGGTTTATTGACTATTTCTGTAACACCAGTATCACTTAAAACACCCTCTACTGTTGAAAGGGCACACATTCCTTTTTGCAGTATGGTTCTCTAATTTATTCACACATATTAATTATGAAATTCCAAGGCAATATTACCACACTAGCTATCTTATTGCTAACGAAATAGCATCAGCCTCAAAGCCATACTGTGAGGGTGAGTTTGTGAAAACATGCATGCTGAAGGCTGCGGAAATCGTGTGCCCCGAGAAGCTACAGGCTTTTGCCAATATTACCAACTTACTGCTTATCTCTTACAGAATGACCTCCTAGACCCTAATCAGTCAGGCTTCAGGACTGGTCACTCCACAGAGACAGCCCTCATTGCGGTCACAGAGGCACTTCACTTAGCGAAAGCGAAAGGCCTCTCCTCTGTTCTGATTCTCCTAGATCTATCTGCAGCCTTCGACACAGTCAACCACCAGATCCTCCTCGCGGCCCTCGCAGGAATGGGAGTGGTTGGCTCTGCGCTGACATGGCTGTCATCATACCTCAATGACCGCTCCTACCAAGTGTCATGGAGAGGGACCCTGTCGGCCACCCGCCCCCTGCGGACGGGTGTCCCCCAGGGCTCGGTTTTAGGACCCCTTCTCTTCTCCCTCTACACTAAATCACTGGGTAACATTATCACGTCTCATGGCTTCTCCTACCACTGTTATGCCGACGATACTCAACTCTTCCTCTCCTTCCCTCCCTCAGATATCCACGTCTCTGAGCGGATCTCGGCCTGTCTGTCCGACATCTCCGCCTGGATGACGACCAACCACCTCAAACTGAACCTAAGCTAAACAGAATTGCTCCACCTGCCGGCCAAATCCTCCCCCCTGACGACCTTTCCATCACAGTGGAGAATGCAGCTGTGACCGCGTCCCCGACTGCCAAGAACCTTGGTGTTGTCCTCGACGACCAGTTGAACTTCTCTGCTCACATCGCAGCGACAACCAGAACCTGCCGATTCCTCCTGAGCAACGTCATAAGGATCCGCCCCTTCCTGACAAAAGAAGCCACCCAACTCCTCGTCCAATCAACAGTCATCTCCCGCCTCGACTACTGCAACGCACTGCTTGCTGGCCTCCCGGCCACTGCCACTAAGCCTCTTCAACTCATTCAGAACGCAGCGGCCCGCCTGATCTCAAACCTACCGAAGTCGGCCCATGTCACCCCACTTCTTAGGGACCTGCACTGGCTCCCCATTGCTGCACGAATCCGCTTCAAGGCCCTCGACCTAGCATACCGTGCGGCAAAGGGAAAACTGAAAACTGAAATCTCATCTCCTACATCACCAATATTTCCCATATGGACTTCCTTTACAAACTGTGGTCTGATGGCTTGATGTATTTTGTTATTGTATTTTCGTTTTATTATATATTCTTCCTGTCATTGATTGTTTTCTCTATACCAGAAATCGTATGGCATGGGGTGCCTACTTCGGTGTCTATGTAGGCCTGCTTGTGTGTGTTTGTTTGTTTAGGGGGGGGGGGGGGGGGGATTTTATTTTATATTTTATATTTATCTTGATATAATGTAATTTTGCTTCCTGGTGAATGCCACATGCAAGCCCCTTGAGGGTTTTTAGGCAATTCTCCTACACATCCCTTGTGGACTATATTGTATTATATATGTAACTGTTTTTATATGTGTAAATAAACAAACAAACAAACAAACAAACAAACTACCCACCCCAGTTAGGACAGCCGAAACACGTCCAATCTTTTGCCGTCGACTAAAGACGCACTTCTTCAACAATTATCTGAATTATAATAATAATTATAATAATCTAACCCTAACTAACCGTACTGTCATGCACTTGTCCTAATAAACTAACCTACACTGTAGCACTCAACACATTGTTGCTCAGCTGATAGAGTTGTGCCCTTCCTGATGGCTTGTCGTACAGAACTTGTAAGTCGCTTTGGATAAAAGCATCAGCTAAATTACTAAATGTAAATGTAAATATTAGCCTGACGAGAAATACTGTGATGGATAGGATTGGTGATCTTTCAGCAGATCTGAACAAACAAAATAAGCATAAAGTCAAGTAATTTGTAGCATTTTCAGTTGCAATCGAAGAGAGCACTGACATTACAGATGTTGCTCAACTGGCTATATTCATTTGTGGTGTTGATCAAATCAAATATATTTGTATATTTGTGGTCCCCATGGGCCGGACACGTCTTCTTTAAACAAGTCAAGAAGAAACATCACAATAAATCAAGAACAAAATAAGAACACCATGAAGTCCAAATCTTTTTTTATAAATAAAATAAATGAATGCAACACTCCCAGACATACCACACATGAAGGTAAGGAAAAACTCACTAAAACCTAGCAATAGGAAACAATTCACCACAGGCAATGTGGAGGAGAGAAACCTTAGAAGGGCCGATCAAGGGGGGATCTCCCTTCTTAGATGTCGGTGATAGTAGTGTTGCAATAAAACAGGTGAAACAGTTGGCAGGCATATACACATATGTGTAATGAAACACAGATACGTGCATGCAATAGCAACTGAACATTTTGAAAGATTGAAAACTAGAGCCAATGGCGGATCTAATCTTCTAATCTTGATGAGACTTTGGCCTGTTACGAACGGGTAAGTGACTTCCAAGTTGTCGAGGTAGAAGAACGAGACGGAGAATGTATTACTATAACAAAACAGTAGAACTGTTTATTAACAGGGGAAAAGCATAAACAATAACAGGGAGAAGAATATCTGTCTGTGCTTGTCCAGCGGTAGGTACGTCCGTAGAATTAGGTGAAGCTCTAGCAAAGAACAAGGAATAGAGCAAATGTTAAATACGTCACATTCTCAACATTCCACGCTGTCAATGAGGAGCAGCAGGCTGACAGCCAATGACAGCACCCAGGTGTGACAGACAATTAGTGATGACAGCAATCAGTGGTGACATACAAGGTGAACAATAACAACAGGAGTGACCCAGGTAGACAGTGGGAGACAATCCTAAGGATGATAGTATCCCGAACGTTACAGTATCCCCCCCCGACGAACGGCACCTGACGTTCACCTAGGGGCCTCGGGATGCAGCCGCCGGAAATCATCGATCAGGCTGGGATCTAATATGTCCCGTTGAGGCACCCAAGAACGCTCTTCTACCCCGTACCCCTCCCAATCCACCAAGAACTGAAACCCCCTACCCCTCCGCCTACAACTCAGGATTCTCCGCACCGTATAGACAGGCTGACCGTCAATAATGCGGGGCGGAGGAACCGCAGGGAGTGGCGGGGACAAGGGCGATGAGAGGAATGGCTTCAACAGGGACACATGAAACGTCGGATGGACCCTCATAGAGGCCGGAAGGCGTAGCCTGTAAGCCATAGGATTCACCCGACGTACCACTTTAAAGGGCCCTATAAAGCGAGGAGCCAGCTTCCTGGACTCCACCCGGAGAGGGAGATCACGAGTGGAAAGCCAAACCGGCTGTCCCGGACGGAAAACCGGAGCCGGACAACGCTTGCGGTTAGCTTGCCGCTGAGCCTTAACCGAGGCCTTCTGCAGCGCCGTCCGCACTCTGCTCCACGTCCTGCGACAGCGAGCCACATGTGCCTGGGCCGACGGCACCTCCACCTCCTGCTCCTGTTCGGGAAACAGAGGAGGTTGAAAACCATATTGACACTGAAAGGGAGACATACCAGTAGAGGAGGAGAGGAGGGTATTATGCGCATACTCAGCCCAGGCCAACCTCCTACTCCACGTCGCCGGACACCCAGCAACGTAGCACCTCAGAACGCCCTCCAGGTCCTGGTTGACACGCTCCGTCTGCCCGTTCGTCTGCGGATGGAACCCAGACGACAGGCTGACGGAGGCGCCCAGACCGGCGGCGAACGCCTTCCAGAACCTGGAGGCGAACTGAGGACCCCGGTCGGACACAATATCCACTGGAAGCCCATGAACCCGAAAGACATGCTGCACCACAAGGTCAGCCGTCTCCCGGGCCGAGGGGAGCTTGGGAAGGGGAATGAAGTGGGCCACCTTGGAGAACCGGTCCACCACCACCAGGATGGCAGTGAACCCATCCGATAAGGGAAGACCGGAAATAAAATCCAGGGATATGTGCGACCAGGGACGCTTGGGAATAGGAAGCGGTCGGAGGAGACCCGCCGGCGCACGTCGAGAGGTCTTACTGCGCGCGCACACCGGACAGGCCGCCACAAAGGAGCGTGTATCCCCCCCCTCTGTCGGCCACCAAAACCTCCTACGGATAAACTCCAGGGTTCTGGTGGCCCCAGGGTGGCCGGTGAGAGAGGATGTATGCGCCCACTGCAGCAGGCGTGAGCGTGCCGCCTTGGGCACATACATCCGACCCGGAGGACCCCCACCGGGATCGGGCTCCCGTGCCTGAGCCGACCTCACCACCCTATCTATGCCCCATGACACGGGTGCCAAAATCAAGGCCTGTGGAACAATAGGGTGGGGCTTCTCCTCTCGACCCGGAAGATCAAACTGACGTGACAGGGCGTCAGGCTTGACGTTCTTGGAACCGGGTCGATAGGAGATGGTAAACGGAAATCGAGTGAAGAATAACGCCCACCTGGCCTGTTGAGCGTTAAGGCGTTTAGCCCCTTGGATGTAAGCCAAGTTCTTATGGTCAGTCCAAACAATGAAAGGATGTGCCGCCCCCTCTAACCAATGTCTCCATTCCTCCAATGCCAATTTGATTGCCAATAACTCCCGATTACCCACGTCGTAGTTACGCTCGGCCGGAGACAGCTGGCGCGAAAAGAAGGCACAAGGATGCACCTTACCATCCTTTAAACATCTCTGCGAGATTACCCCCCCCACCGCGGTGTCAGAGGCATCCACCTCCACAATGAACGGAGCCTCTGTGTCGTGACGGATCAGTACAGGGGCGGAGGTAAATCGACGTTTGAGGTCGCAGAAGGCCGACTCTGCCCTAGGCGACCATTCAAAGCCAGGGAGAGAGGACTTAGTGAGAGCGGTTAATGGATTGACTAAGGCGCTAAAATTGCGAATAAAGCGCCTGTAAAAATTTGCAAAGCCCAAAAACCGTTGTAACTCCTTGAGCGACGAAGGCCGTGGCCAATCCAAGACTGCACTCACCTTGGCTGGATCCATGCGAAGATCGCCCTTCGTCAACACAAAGCCCAGGAAGGAAACGGTGTCAGTGTGAAACACACACTACTCAGCCTTAACAAACAGTTGATGCTTAAGGAGACGTTGAAGCACCTCACGAACGTGCAGTTGGTGTTGCACCATATCACGAGAAAAAATAAGGATGTCATCCAAATATACAAACACTGACACCCCAATTAGATCCCGCAGCACGTCGTTGACCAGGGCTTGGAAAACTGCTGGAGCATTAGCTAAACCAAAAGGCATGACTAAATACTCATAATGCCCATTAGGAGTATTAAATGCAGTTTTCCACTCGTCCCCTTCTCTAATCCTGACCAAGTTGTATGCATTACGTAAGTCAAGTTTAGAAAAGACCTGTGCCCCCTGTAAGCACTCAAAGGCGGTGTCCATGAGCGGTAAAGGATAACGGTTCTTGATGGAAACGTCATTCAACCCCCTATAATCTATGCACGGCCGCTGATCACCATCTTTTTTAGCCACAAAAAAGAAGCCAGCGCCTGCAGGGGATGTGGACGGTCGGATATGCCCCGCGGACAATGCCTCTCGAATGTAAGTGTTCATGGACACTGTCTCAGGGCGGGAGAGAGAGAACATCCGTCCCCGGGGCAGAGAAGCGCCGGGTAGAAGATCAATGGTGCAGTCGTAAGGTCTATGAGGCGGTAGTGCTTTAGCACGCGTTTTACTAAAAACGTCCGCCAGGTCACAATAGACCGCAGGAACACCTGCCAAATCGGGGTTGGGGGATAATAAAGAATCTGCAACGTCCACCGTCAACCTGGAGAGAGACAAAAGAGGGAGGGGGGGAGGGACGGATGAACTCACGCCAGCGTCAGCGCTGACGCCGCTTCCCATGGAGAGTTCACCCGTAGCCCAATTAATACGAGGATTATGCAGCACAAGCCAGGGGTGGCCTAAAACAATGTCGGAATGAGGAGACATAACAACAAAAAAGTTCAAATATTCCCCCTCGCTACCCGCCACCCGAACCCACAGTTTCCCGGTGCGCTGGGTAACAAATCCACAACCAAGCGGTCGGCCATCCAGCGAACGGACAGGGATGGGCACCTCTAGTGTCTCTAAAGGAACCCCCCATTCTAGAGCCACCCCCACATGAATCAAGTTGCCCGCAGCCCCCGAATCCACTAAAGCCTTGGTCGTTGTAGAAGAATCCCCCCACCTGACAGTGACATCAAAAAAAGTACGTGAGTCGTGAACGTTTATGACCGGAAAGACATGCCCACCTGCTAGCACCTTCCCCAGGCCTAGCGGGCTCCTGCGTTTCCCGAGCCCCGACAGGCGGCGAAGCGATGCCCCGTGCGGCCACAATGAAAACAGCGCTTCTCGTTGACCCGCCTCTGTTTCTCCGCTTCAGAGAGGTTCAACGCTCCCAGCTGCATGGGCTCGTCATCGCCCCGGTGCTCTCTCATTGGCTGGTATGCTGGCCGATCGACACTAGGAGAGGGACGGAAGAGTACCTGTGACGAAGCCTCCCTCTCGCGTCCCCTCTCCCGGTGACGATTATCTAACCGAATGGCCATGTTAATCAATAGATCCAGGCGTTCGGGTAGCTCCCGCGTAGCCAGCTCGTCCTGCATGCGAGTGGAGAGACCATGCAAAAAATGGACACAGCAGGGAACCTCAGGCCAGTCCGCCTCCCGAGCCACAATACGGAAATCTATGGCGTAGTCTGCTACGGCGCGAATGCCCTGCCGGCAGGACATAAGTCGACTGCCGGCCTCGTAAATGGAAATCACCCTGGAGGTATCGAATACACGGCGCAACTCCAGGGCGAAGGCATCCGCGTTGCGGCAGACCACAGACCCACTCTCCCACTCCGCTGTGGCCCAAGAGCGAGCACGACCCGTGAGGAGAGTTATAATATAGGCTACCCGAGCCACATCACTGGGGAAAGTACGCGGCTGTAGTTGAAAAATGAGAGAGCACTGGGCGATAAACTCACGGCAGCCGGTAGGAGCCCCTCCATAGCGCTCCGGCGCCGGCAGACGTGGCTCTCGGTAGTCCTCCCGATCCACCGGATACCCCCGCTCGCCTTCCCCGCCGATCGATGATGCTCCTCCGGCTGTGGATATCCTCGTTGATGTCGTAGAGCGGGCCTGGCTCACCGCCGCCAACGCTGTCTCCGCCGTCTCCTGAGAAGCCAGGGAAACATCTCCCAGTCGACCCAGCTCGACACCGAATGCCATCTGCCGCTCCATCATGATCCTGAGCTGGTCCCGTAGGCTCACCATCTCGTCCCGTATCTCCTCGTTGGAAGTCATGATGGCTAGAGCTTCTGTTACGAACGGGTAAGTGACTTCCAAGTTGTCGAGGTAGAAGAACGAGACGGAGAATGTATTACTATAACAAAACAGTAGAACTGTTTATTAACAGGGGAAAAGCATAAACAATAACAGGGAGAAGAATATCTGTCTGTGCTTGTCCAGCGGTAGGTACGTCCGTAGAATTAGGTGAAGCTCTAGCAAAGAACAAGGAATAGAGCAAATGTTAAATACGTCACATTCTCAACATTCCACGCTGTCAATGAGGAGCAGCAGGCTGACAGCCAATGACAGCACCCAGGTGTGACAGACAATTAGTGATGACAGCAATCAGTGGTGACATACAAGGTGAACAATAACAACAGGAGTGACCAGGTAGACAGTGGGAGACAATCCTAAGGATGATAGTCTCCCGAACGTTACATTGGCCGTCACAGAGGAGTTCCTTGAGTTTGTACCTATGACGGACACCACTACAGCGGGTGACATTTTTTGCACGCTCGTTGGAGCACTGGACAGGGTCGGAGTGGACTGGGCCCGTGCTGTCTGTCTGGCTACAGAGACGGCGTGCCATCAATGATCGGGAGAACAGGTGTTGCGGCGAAATTCAGGAAGAAAGTACAAGATGCAAATGGTGGACAACGTTTTTGGATATTTCACTGCATTTTGCACCAGGAGGCATTGTGTTGCAAGTTGTTAAAAATGGATCATGTCATGAAAGTGGTTGTCCGCACTGTTAATTTTATCCGAGCCAGAGGTCTGAATCACCGACAGTTTGACAGCCTCCTCAGTTTCAAGATTCAAGATTCAAGAGGTTTATTCAGATTTTATCAGAGCTGAAATGGATGCTGGCAAACTCTGTGGTATGATTTTAATTGACCTTCAAAAGGCTTTTGACACTGTCAACCACAGCCTTCTTTTTAACAAACTGTCAGACCTTGGTATGAGCCCTGTTAGCCTAAAATGGTTCTCCTCGTATCTCTCCGATAGAGACCAATTGACAGACATCCATGGCCATCACTCATCTGCCCTACCAGTGACTTGCGGAGTCCCTCAAGGGAGTGTCCTGGGCCTGTTATTGTTTTTAATTTACATTAACGATATGCAAGCTGCCTGTAATGTGAACCTGTTTCTCTATGCGGATGACTCTGCTATCCTTTCCTCCGATAAGGATGTGGACAAGCTACAGGCCACTCTCAGTAAGGAATTCTCTACCATAAAACATTGGCTCATTGACAATAAATTATCTCTGCATATGGCCAAAACAGAATACATCATCTTTGGTTCCCAACCCAGGCTGCGGAAGCTGGTCTCGCCCAGCATAAATCTCAAGGGACAGCTTTTTGCAGCAAAAAAGTGTATAAGCTATCTAGGTTGCCACCTAGCCAGCAGCCTGAGCGGGGAATCCATGGCTCTCAAAACTATGAGCAAGGTAAATGGCAGAACAAAATTTCTGACCAGGAAAGCACATTTACTAGACCCTGAAAGTCTTCGCATTCTGGCAAATTATCTTGTTTCTTGTTGCTTCGACTATGCTATCTGTTCTTGGTACGGAGGTCTGACCAAAGTTTTAAAAGATAAGTTACAGGTTTCCCAGAACAAACTCATCCGATTAACTCTAGGACTAGCCTCCAGAGCACATGTAGGTACACAACACTTCCAGTTGCTGGACTGGCTCCCTCTGGAAGCCAGGTACGTTTAACTTCAGCTCAACATAGTTCACAACATTTATAATAATAGGGCCCCCTCTTATCTTACAAATTATTTTCAGTGGAACAGGGACATGCATACCCATAACACCAGAGCCAGCATTGCCGACATGCATATTCCAAGGTTTAAAACTAATATGGGCAAATGTTCTTTTAAATTCTGGGGAGCCACAAATTGGAATTTTGTTAGGGTTTGAAACCGACCTCAAACGCACAGCACAGACAGGTAGTTCAGAGTTAGCCAAATACTAGGGCGTATTTATTTACAGAGTCAAAAAGGAGTCAAGTAACAATTTCGAAACAACAAAAAAGGAGACTGCCTTCGGCAGAGTTATCTGCGGCTCTGCAGATCCTCTTGGTGTTAGAGGTGGGGAATCGGCGTTGACGCCGTAGCGGCTCTGCAGATACTCCCAGCTTCAACTCGAGGTGGAAACGGAGAGAGAGAGAGAGATCAATAACAGTCCAACAATACACAGAGGCAGTGCAGTTCCCTCCTCTCTTAGCTGAGTCCAGAACAAACAAAAACGATAATCTTCAGTGTTCTCCACAACACACAATTTAGCTGAGTCCAGTGCAAACAAAAAACGATACTCTTCAGTGTCTCCTTTAAACACACAATTTAGCTGAGTCCAGTGCAACCAAAAAATGATACTCTTCAGTGTTCTTCAACACACAAAACAGATAATCCAAAAAGGGTTTGGTTCCAACTCACCAAAGCGCAAACACGTAAAGCGGGCAACGAGGCGCAGCTCCAAACGGGGGAACAAGGTATTCACCAGCGGCTATCCAAGGATGTCCTGGAGGGAAAGTAGACGAAGCACAGCAACGGGGGGAAAGCAGGCAGAAGCAGAAGTATTCAAAGCAGTAGTACTCAAAGCGACCCGACAACGATTGAAAGGAGGTCCCAGTATATGAAGCCTCTGGAGCGCTGATTAGAACACACATCAGGTGCGTGATGGTAATTGATACTTGACCTAGAAGTGTGCGTTCGGCAACGGGCCAATCCTCACAGTACCCTCACAGTATCCTCCAGAATCCTCACAAATTTGCTACCTTCACAGCTAAAATGCATCAGTAGCCGGCACAATTTTAAGAACAAAGTAAAATCATGGCTCCTCGACAATGTCAAAAACTAGATTTAAAAATGCATGAAAATGGTGTCTGATACATTGTTGCCTGTGGCTACGTTTGTACTGCATTTAAAATGTTCATGTCTATGTATTTTGTCAAATTGTTATTTATGGTCATGTTTTGAATTGCATGTCTGTCTGAGACCAAGGACCACAATGGAAATAAGTAGGGATGCTTGATATTGGCTTTTTTACCGATACCGATATACCGATATTGTCCAACTCTTAATTTCCGATACCGATATCAACCGATACCGATATATGCAGGGTTTCCCCCCCCAAAAAATGGAATAATTTCAGGTAATTAACATTACATATCTCTTGTTGTGGAATTAACACAACATTATGCATACTTTTGACAATAAATTAAATCAGAATTTGTTCTTACTTGCTTGCCTGGGTAAATAAAGGTTATAGAAATGTAAAAAAAATAGTTTTTATTTTTTTTAAACCGATACCGATATTTTCCGATATCACATTTTAATGCCGATATCGGCCGATAATATCGGACATCCCTAGAAATAAGTCTTGATTTTTTTGTGTAGCATCCTTTTCTGGAATCTTGTATTTTTTTAAATGTCTAATCAAATCAAATCAAATTCATCAATCATCACATACAGTACATACACAAAACATATAGTGATAAAGACATTACCTGTGGCCTTCCATACCAAACTGTGGTAAGGTGGTTAAGCCGAGGTGTCGTGCTGAAGAGATTTTTTTATCTACAAAAGGAAATTGGACAGTTCATGGAGATAAAGGGCAACCCAGTACATGAATTAAAAAAACCCAGAATGGCTGCAGGACCTTGCATTTAAGGTGGATATTACAGAGCACTTGAATATTCTGAACAAAATGCTGCAAGGCCGCAACAAAGTTGTCATATAGTATTATGACAGGAGCTTACTTGCATTTAAGTTGAAGCTGACTGTGTGGGAGACAGCTGTCAAGTGGTGGCCCTGCTCACTTACTTTTGGAACACAGACTCCAAAACCATAGAATGTACAGTTTAACAAACACAAATACATTAAAATGTATACACTATTGAAATGGTGTTACTATCATCATCTACCTAATCATTATCATCATTTATACAACGGCATGCAAATTTCTCGATTCTGATTGGCTGAAACAGTCCATTTACACGTATGTATCCTTCACAATCCACGCTCCTGGTCCCAGGACCCGCCCACAACTGAATCACATCACTCCGCCGGATCACTCCGTCAGAAAAAACAAGATGGCGGACAATAATCTTTAACAAATGGATATGTTGATAGCGTCATAACGACTAAATATAAAGCGATTCTGTCAAGGGGAATGTGTTAGTATTTTAAACAATGTTGGATGATGTAATTGATGGGTCTTGACTCAATCTAGAACAAAAGAAAAATCGCGGATTGATTGATAGATTAATTGATTGATTTAAATTTCTTCCTTCCTACTTTCCGACTGCAGCGTTCTCTCTCACACTGTCCGACGCTGGCGTACCCACAAACACACACATACACACACACACACACACACACACATACACACACACACACACACACACACTGTGACACACACACACACACACACACACGCACACACACACACACACACTCCTGTCTGCAACAGCGGGGGAGTCAGACTGAGAGAGAAGCAGCGCTGTTTTAAGTGAGCATGGTCTATTGAATTGATTGATTGGTTGATTGCTAATTTTATTACTGTACCCCTGGTTTCCAACTGGTTAAGTTTAGGCTAAAAGAAATAAATAAAAAAATAGGGCGAAGAAAACGTTTTTTTCCTATAGGGCAAAGAAAACGTTTTAATACATTTTCAATCAATCATTCCAATAATACACAGTTGGATGTGTTAGTTGGTTGGATGCACTTCAAGCTGCTTCCACATGAGGCAACTTCTCTCAATCATTCCAATAATACACAGTTGGATGTGTTAGTTTGGTTGGATGCACTTCAAGCTGCTTCCACATGGAGTTGTGGGAACTACTTTTTCTGGCGGATGGTTTTTTCAATAAATCTTCGATTAATGTGTGTTTATTGTATAGAAATAAGGTTGGATGAATCTGGCAGTTG
The DNA here is from genome assembly GCF_963971535.1 of Notolepis coatsorum. Taxonomy (NCBI): domain Eukaryota; kingdom Metazoa; phylum Chordata; class Actinopteri; order Aulopiformes; family Paralepididae; genus Notolepis; species Notolepis coatsorum. The sequence goes on from NC_140165.1 coordinate 43,475,322, forward strand.
TATAAAAGCTTTACACCACGTGCAGTCGTGATTTGTGACCAATAAACCATGCCTAGGGGGGTCTAACGACCCTCGGCTGCGCCTCGGGCCTAACAACCACCCCTAGGCATGGTTTATTGGTCACAAACCACTCCTGCGTGTGATGTAATGCTTAATTATTTCATGACACGTATGCTACTGTCTATAGTCTATAATATAAATTCTGTCTACATCTACTTCTATAATCTGAATAATCCAAAAAGCTGCTTTGTTGTAGCATCTGTATACAATTTTTCTTTCAGTAACTGCAGCAGATTACAGTGACCTTTGTGTTCAGTCAGTTTATTCTTTAGGCTTCAGAGGAAACTGCAACCCGTATGAAAACCTCTCCCTGCTCTTATTATGCTATTCCCACAAGGATTTTAGAAGGGGGTATTTAGAACAGTTGGTCCAGTTTGTTTCTGCAGATTATAAATAGCTCCTTGGCCACTTGCTCCTTCCCCTCCTGTGCTTTTCCTGTTGGAAAAAATCTCTCTTGAAGAAACCCTATTTGGATTCTCTTGTTTCTAGCAATTATAGGCCCATTTCCAAATCACCATTCTAAGCTTAAGTGTATTCCTCTCTTGAATATGTTGGTTGGTCGATTAATCAAATGAAATTATAGTCAGATATTTGACATTTTGAGAGTATCTGCTCTCAAATAAGCAATAGTATGTTTCGTATCGTCAAAAGTCAAACTAACAATGCTTGGGGTGGAGGCACTCTCCACTAGACCCTGATACAAACACAGCAATACTATGTTAATATAGAACGTTAAGGTTAGGGTTAGGGCTAAGGTTAGTATTACGTAACCATTGACTACAGGAAGGCTCGTTAACTTGTCAATGTTACACAATAAGGAGACGGAAGCCAAAGTATCTAAATAAAGAATATTTTAATTAATAGTTACCATGGTTTTCGTAACTGAAATGAACCTCAAATAATAGACAGACAAACACAGGGCTATACAGACAGGATCAGCACCAGACGGAAGGGATGACAGACTACTTATACACAAGGGAATGACGAGACAACAAACACCTGGGGTAATGGTAATTGGGTACACCTGGGGGGAAAACAATAGGGACTACACACCATGACAAAGGACTACATCTAGACATGACACATCACACTAGGAACGCCTGATCAGGGCACATGACACACATAACACCCCCCCCCCTTAAATTTATGGCCATAACCCCAGAAAAAAAATGGGGAAATGGACATAAACAACAAAAGAGAAAAAATACCACACAAAATAAATAACGAGAAAAATAGTGGCCACTTCTAAACACGTCTCAGACAAACTTCACAGACTACGATATTGCCGCTGCACTCTGCAATCTGTCAATAACGTTCTCAATCGATCAGGCAATCAGTCAGGACGAATGGGCAGCCCCAGCCCCACTCCTCACCAGCCCGACCCGCCCCTGGAAAACAGAACAAAATTAACAAAGAGAAACACAATAGGCCAAAGTGCACTCCCGCAGAGTATATTTAATACTTCAGAACAAAATCTCTGATGTTATTCTGAAGAATCTCCTCACTTTCAGTGTTCATTCTATTGTGTGCAATACGTCTTTAAGAGGAGCCGTGGAGACTCAAGACGGGCTGGAGCTGGGCTCCGCAATGCCATTAGCGAGCATACATTCCACTTCTTTTGCAACCGTGCACGTTTGTGTGGATTCACGCGATACGCGTGCTGTTTAATGGGCACTGCCTCCCCCACATCAATGTCATGGTACAAGACACTCGTGCGCGAAGGGATATCCGAGAAAAGTTCGCCGTGAGTCCTAACCAGGCCCATGATATCAGCTTGCTGTAGCTCTGACAGATGGCCCAGCCGACAGCCAAGAGTGACCACAGACTCCGTGTTTGTACGACGGCCCTCCACTACCACTTTAGACGGGATAATCACGTCATCCTCCAGCCCACCAACGCCATCTGAAAGAAAGAGACTGTCATTACTCATATCGACACTAGATGGGGCCAACACACAAGCCGACACCGGCGTAGCGGCCGCCACAGTACTGGCCACAGGCCCCCTTGTATGAAACGGCTTAATCATATTAATATGACCCAAAGATTCCAAAGATTCCAGTACCACTTCCCTTGCGGCAAACAACATCAAATGAGCCCCCTCATCCCAATCCTCCTCTGTATCACGACAGAACGCCCGAAGCATAGTCTTTAACGTGGAGTGGAATCTTTCTAACGCCCCCTGTGACTCCGGGTGGTATGGACTAGAGAAGCTATGTGATATATCCAGCTGTTTCAAAACCTGCGAGAAGATACGAGACAAGAAATTCGTCCCTTGAGCGGATTGGACCACGCGAGGTAAACCGACCACAGAGAAGAGCCTCACCAAAGCCTGTGACACCGTCTTGGCCGTTATCCGTTTCAACGGAATCGCTTCAGGGAAACGTGTGTTGGCACACATAATGGTCAAAAGAAAACTATTACCTGCCTTCGTTCTAGGGAGCGGTCCCACACAGTCAATAATAACCCTCTCAAAGGGTTCCCCCACTGCCGGGATAGGATAGAGCGGCGCCCGTGGAATGACGTCACTGGGTTTCCCCACTACTTGACACGTAGAACACCCCCTGCAGTGCTGCGCCACATCCCGTTTTAACCCTGGCCAAAAAAAATTACGCAGCACCCTGTCGAATGTCCTGTTGACCCCCAAATGCCCTGCGAGCCTATGATCGTGAGCCAAACAAAGGATATCATGACGGTACTTGAACGGAACCACAACCTGCGTCACCACATTCCAATCATTCCCCAATGACGCATCCGGATCAGGGGACCCTTTACGCAGCAACACCCCGTCTCCCAGGACATAACAGCTTTTAAGACCCTTACTCTCTCCTTCCCCCACAGCGGACGCAAACAAACCCGATAGGCTTGTATCCCTACCCTGTTCTGCGATAAGTTCCTCACGAGCGGAAAAAAACTCAGCCGCGCTACTGGCAACTTCCGAGGAAGTAGTGTTCAGCAACGAACCGGCTGAAACAGAAGAAACAGCGTCATCCGACTCAAGTTGGTCAACTGTAGGGGCAAGCTGAGACAATAACAATGAGCCAGGCTGCCCCTGGAGCGCCCCCTTCCTCCCAGGCTCGTCGCCGTCAGCCACTACTGTGGTATCGAACAAGTCCACCTCGCCCTCTTCCTCGGCCCGAGCTCTAACAACCCTGGCTCGCGTCACCGCACATGAAGAGAACACTCTCGGATACGCCTCTGCCAGGGTGTCTACCGCCCCAGACTGTGCTGGCACACAAGTCACGTCTGCCTTCACGAGGACCCTACCCCCTGCCAAATCGTTCCCGAGGATTAGTGACACCCCCGCAACCGGGAAGCAACTTTCTACCCCAATGACGACCGGGCCCGACACCAACTCAGATGTCAGGTGGACAATATGAAGCGGGACCTTCATCACATGCATCCCAAAAGACCTAACTGTTACCCCAGCATCCACTTCTGAACTACTGTCGAAAGGCAACACATCCCCCCGAATAAATGACTGGGATGCAGCCGTGTCCCTTAATATGGTCACAGGAACCCTCACCCCATCACTAGCCAAGGATACAAAACCCCCGCTGATAAACGGTAGGTAAGCTTTAATATCCTCACCCTTTTTGTCATACTCAACCGATGTGCGTGTGGGTGCCATCACCAACGAAATCTGCCTACTGGGACGAGTAAGGGCAAAACAATTTTCTTTTATATGACCTCGTTTTCCACAGTTAAAGCAATCGCGTGTCTCAGACCTCGCGCCCCACTCAATCGCCTCGCCCCCACTGCTACCACCCGTGCCCACCGTCTTGTCGCCGAAACCCCACCTCGGCTTACTCTCCATATTGCGTACAGGGTAACTTGGCGTAAAGAGTGTCTTGTGCGTCAGCACAAACTCGTCCGCCAGGCTCGCAGCCACCGAACACTCAGTCACCTTACGCTCGTTCATGTACATAGCAACATTTTCGGGCAGACAATACGACTTGAATTCCTCAAGGAGCACGAGCTCTCGCATCTTAACCAGGGTGTCCACCTTCTCCGACGCGCACCACCGGTCAAACAACAGCTCTTTCTCATAAGCAAACTCCACATACGTCTGCGAGCTGCCCTTCCTCAGAGCCCTGAACCGCTGCCTGTACGCCTCAGGCACCAGCTCTTACGCCCTGAGAATCGCAGCTTTGACCGCCTCGTAGTCTTGGGTATTCGGGCACAGGGACGCATACACATGCTGGGCTTTTCCCGTAAGGACACTCTGGAGCAGCAAGGTCCAGTGTTCGGCCGGCCATCTCAGTGTCGTGGCCACAGTTTCAAACATGGAAAAATATTTATCCACATGTTTTTCCAGAAACTGTGGCACGAGACGGAGATATTTGGCCACATCAAACCTATCTTCGACGTGTGGGCGCACCTCTGCCCCAAGCCTCCTGAGTTCGAGTGTGTGTGCGCGATTGCGCTCCGCCTCAGCTTGGTCACGGTCCACACGCTCCAACTCGCGCGCATGCACCCGTTCCGCCTCCGCGCGCACACGGTCCGCCTCCTCACGCTTGAACCTGAGCTCTTCAAACCTAAGCTCTAACTCCAACTTGCGCAGCCTCAGAGAGCCATCGGAGCCTTGGTCTAACTCCTCATCGGTGTCGTCATGCACCACCTCTTGGGTGGTCAGAGCCTCTACCAATGTGCCCCGCTGCTGTGCTTTTCTACCCATGGCCAGTTTAACCCCATAATGGTCCACTATTCCCGCCAGCTCATCCTTCGTGCACACGCCTAACAACCCCACTGTCGGCCTGCGCACAAAGTCTGCCACTGTCACTGGCATTTCTGAACCGAGCAGAAACAGGGAAGGAGAAAACGAGGGATACCCACAAACACAACCACCATATAACAAAACAAACGAAAACAATCAACCCCTAACTAACCACAACAAACAAAAGAAAAACGGCTTCACCCTAGCGTCTGTATAGCCCTGGTCCCTACCTACTTCGGCCACCGCTCCACTACCAACCCTGGTACTGTATGTACGATATCTAAACAAGCGCTGGCACGACCGCCTAATGCCTCCACACCTAGAGGTATTCGCAAATCAACCACTGTCATGTGTCAAAAAAAAAAAACCAAACCCATCCCCAAACGCTCTCAACCCTCACTATAGTACCCCTATATAAGTAACTACTATACACACGCCGGCCTAGGAGGAGCCTGACAGGGTCCTTCTAATACCCCGACCGCATGTGGTGTGTCCCCAGGCGATGGAAGGTACCATATATAAAATGGTCCAACTGCCCTAGCTGGTTGAGAACGCTCCCTATTGGAGAAGTATTTGCCAAGGGGGTCTAAAACATGGGTCACACACACGACAATGCCAACCATACCTCACAGTGTGGATACAGCCCAGCGGCCATCACCAATGCTTGCTCCTAGTCGTTTGGCCGAGCCCCCATATTACGTAACCATTGACTACAGGAAGGCTCGTTAACTTGTCAATGTTACACAATAAGGAGACAGCAGCCAAAGTATCTAAATAAAGAATATTTTAATTAATAGTTACCATGGTTTTCGTAACTGAAATGAACCTCAAATAATAGACAGACAAACACAGGGCTATACAGACAGGATCAGCACCAGACGGAAGGGATGACAGACTACTTATACACAAGGGAATGACGAGACAACACACACCTGGGGTAATGGTAATTGGGTACACCTGGGGGGAAAACAATAGGGACTACACACCATGACAAATGACTACATCTAGACATGACACATCACACTAGGAATGCCTGATCAGGGCACATGACACACATAACAGTTAGTTTAACCTGTTAAGCCCTAGCCCTATTTTCAGAAAATATGCTTAAAATACATACCTAGATAATTGGAAGATTGCTCCACTTTGCATGTTCTTGGTATCTAGGGACATCTATGGATCTCAGGGAATGTATTCCCAGTGTCAGAAATATTGGGCCTCATTCACAAAGCGATATAATAATAAGATTTCGTTCTTAACTAGCATTTTTTCTTATTTTGTTCTTACCTGGGATTCAGCAATGTTTTCTTATTTTTGCTTTTCTCTTTTGAGATCAGTCACAAATCACTTCCTGTTGAATAGATCAGCATGCAATGCTGCACCTCTCAAGCTGTTTTGCACACGCCTCATCCGCCTTATAAGGAGCAGCTGGGGCGTGTCTGTATGCAAATTAATTGAGCGTGAACGCGCATTTGAGTTTAAGCTGTAAAGTCCCCTTATAAGGGGACCCTGTTAGGATGAACATGTTTAGACAGCATGGTGGTGTGTAGAACCCAGATGCAGAATAGACACGAGGAGGCGGAATGCGTTGGTTGCTCTTTCACAATAACATGGACTTTATTGTGACACACGAAGGATAATACGAAAAAGAAACACTTTGAAATGGGGAAAAGAAAAGAGAGACCGTAGTCTCCAAAAACGAGATAAGCACAACCCTAATTAACCTAGCAAAGACAGGCAAAGACAACTCAGTCTCTCTATAATTCTCTACACGAGAATACACTTTGGATAATAATAATAAACAACTAGCAAGCACGACACTTGGATCTTGCAGACGGCAAGAGTACTCACAACAGTGAAACAGGAGACAGAAGTAATGACCCAGCAAGGAAGGCTGGGCAGACAACACTATATACACAGACTAATTAGATACATGAGGGTGATTGGGAACCTAGACACAGCTGGGTTGGAACAGACTAAACAGAAAACATAACTGGGTCGAAATATAAATATATACACTGAGAACAACACTAGACTAGAACACAATACCAAAACAGACAGGGGAGACACTAGACCAGGCAGGGGAACATCACAGACAACACAGACAACAAATGCACAGACAGCCCAGGTAGCCAGCATAATCGGGCCGATTCCGGCTACTGGTCAGCACACTTGGCTCAGTCCCGGCACGGCACGCCAAAGATGAGCCGGATCTGGCCCGGTAATGGTTGCCGGGCGAGAGCCGACTCCGGCTCACCAAAGATAAACCAGCTCTGGCCCGGCAATTTAGAGCTTTTAGAGGTCATCACATCTGAAATGAAGAAATTGAAGGAATGGTTTGATAGAAACAAATTATCATTGAACTTGAGCAAAACTAAAATTATGTTGTTTGGAAACTGTAGATTGGATACTCAGGTACAGGTTAAAATAAATGATGTGATTATTGAAAGAGTGTATGAAAATAAATTCCTAGGTGTAATAATAGACCATAAAATCTGAAACCTCACATAAAACATGTCCAATCTAAACTCTCACAAAGCATTTCAGTAATGAGTAAAGTAAAGCACATTCTGGATAGAAAATCACTCTACATTCTCTACTGTTCACTAGTTTTACCATATTTAAATTACTGTGCTGAAGTCTGGGGAAACAATTATAAGTCAAACATAAACATAAAGACGGACAACACGCTCATCACAGACAAGCTGGATGTAGCCAATTACTTAAACATCTTCTTCACAAACATAGCCACAACACTGGTAAACAAACTACCCTCCCACTCAGGGCATTATGGGGTAGAACACATAGTAGCATACTACAAAAACCTAGGGGTCCACAAAGACGACTTCAAACTTGAAATGGTAACAACCGATGAGGTACTCAAAAAATTGAGCGCCCTCCAACCTAACAAGGCCACTGGCCATGACAACATCCCCTCCAAATTCCTCAGAGACGCAGCAGCCGCCATCACCCCAGTCATCACACACATAATAAACCTCTCTATAAGACAGGGGCACGTCCCCAAGGACTTCAAAATTGCGAGAGTGACCCCTCTACACAAAAAGGGCAGCAAATTAGACCCAGGCAACTACCGCCCTGTTTCTATTCTTACCTCCATCTCGAAAGTCATGGAGAAAATAGTCTACGAACAGGTCGAAAAGTACCTGGCGGAAAAAAACCTAATCTACGAATTCCAATCTGGCTTCAGAACGTCCCACTCCACTGACACATGCCTCCTCTATTTGAACGACCACATCAAACAAGAGGTGGACGCTGGCAAATACTGCGGCATGGTCATGCTGGACCTACAAAAGGCCTTCGACACTGTCAATCACTCCATTCTAATGGACAAGCTAAAAGCAATTGGTTTTGATAGCCTATCAGTGAGCTGGATGCAATCCTACCTGGAGGGGAGAGAACAGATGGTAGAGGTAAACGGTACTCTATCCCCCCCCCTCACAGTGAGCTGTGGTGTTCCACAAGGAAGCATACTAGGACCGCTACTCTTCCTAATTTATGCAAATGACATGTCGTCAGCCTGTGACTGCAACTTGTTCCTGTTTGCGGACGACTCAGCCCTGCTGGTCTCTGACAAGAACAAATTGCAGGTTGAAAAAACCCTCAGCACGGAACTAGGCAAAATCTGCATATGGCTCGCTGATAACAAACTATCATTACACATGGGCAAAACAGAGTCCATTCTCTTCGGTTCAAATAACAAACTCAGCAAGACCGACGGATTCTCAGTTACAGTGGGTGACAATATTGTCACAAGGAAAGACGAAATTACCTACCTGGGTTCCATCCTAGAGGCAAATCTTTCCTGTGACAAAATGGCATCCAATGTAATAAAAAAAGTCAACCAACGAACTAGATTCTTGTACCGGATCTCCTCTCTGGTAAACAAGAATACCCTGAAGACTCTGGCAGGAGCACTCATTCAAGGGTACTATGACTATGCGTGCACCTCATGGTACCAAAGCACCTCAAAGGCGCTTAAAACAAAATTACAAACATCACAAAACAAACTGGTCAGACTACCACTTGACCTGAACCCCAGAACCCACCTCACCCCTGCCCACTTTGCCAACCTAGGATGGCTTAGAGTAGACGACAGAGTACAGCAACTTGCAATGGGCCTGGTCTACAAGATACACTATACGACCGGGGTGCCCATGTACATGTCAAAATACTTCCCAAAGGTCAGTGAATACCACAACCACTACACCAAAGGAAGCTCAACAAATCATGTTAAACCCAGATTCGGCTCAAACAAGGGACTAAACACGTTTCGCAATTATGCCACAACAATGTGGAACGCCCTACCCAAAGCTGTAAAGGAATGTGAATCCCTGCCCACATTCAAAACCGCCCTTAAAGAGCACCTACGGGAGGCTGCAATTCGAAACTGGCCACCATAAATGCCCAAAACCCCCACCACCTCCTAATAGACAGTCTCCTCCCCACCGCATGTATATATTCCCTCCCCGCCGTATGTATATTTCCCTCCCACCCACCCACCCCCTCCTAATGTACAGTCCCCTCCCCATCATATGTATATACTCTGTCAGGATCTAGGGGTAACAGTACTGTATATTTGAATACCGCCTATGTCACAAATGTATCAGTACTAAATACCTATATGTCCCTATGCCATAAATGTCATGTATGTTGTGTATGTCATAAATGTCTATATGAATTGAAAATGGGGGACCCTGATGGAAACAAGACAAACGTCTTTCTCAGGTCTGCATCCCCTTAACAATTGTATGTATTGAGCCGTACTGTATTGTACCCATTCTGCAATCTGTTAAATAAAGTTTTCATTCATTCATTCATTCATTCATTCATTCATTCATTCATTCATTCATTCATTCATTCATTCATTCATTCATTCATTCATTCATTCATTCATTCATTCAGTCTACACTACAACCACTTTTTATACTCCAAAAAAGGGCCATAAGGATAGTTCACATTGCAGGTTATCGTGATCACACTAACATATTGTTTTTGGAGTCAAAGACATTGAAGTTAAATGATCTTGTGGAATTTAAAACGGCACAATTAATGTATAAAGCAAAAAGTCATGCACTTCCAAGAAACATTCAAGAATTGTTCTTTGATAGGGAGGGGGGTTATAATCTGAGGGGAGAACACAATTTAAAGGTGCTAAACGTACACACTACCATGAGAAAACACTGCATCTCGATATGTGGAGTGAAACTGTGGAACAGTCTAAATGTGGTGCTAAAGCAATGTCCAAACATGAGACAATTCAAACTGATGTATAAGGAAATTATGTTCACAAGGTACAGGGATGAGGAAGGGACTTGATATTCACGGGTGTTTACATTTACATTTTTATTTTGTTTTCTATTTTATTTTATTTTATACATATATAGTTTTTGTTTTTTGTTTTGCATATATATATATATTTTTTTTTTCTTTTCTTCCTACTCCTTTTCGAACATGCAGATTGAGTTGTTTTGCTTTTTGTTATTGTTTGTTGTATTCATTGCATGTTCGAAATAAAGACTTCAAAATCAAAAATCTAAAAATTAATCTTTACAAGATACAGAGATAATTTGTTAAAGCTGGATTTTCTACACAAGATGTATTATTTCGAACATTATTTCATATTTTTTGGTTATTTATTGTTGTCCAGTAAGACTTGAAAAGAGAGCTATTATTATTATTACTATTATTATTACTATTATTATTATTATTATTATTATTATTATTATTATTATTATTATTATTATTATTATTATTATTATTATTATTATTATTATTATTATTATTATTATTATTATTATTATTATTATTATTATTATTATTAAGTTATTCTTGTGCCATTGAGATTTGTCAGAGAGATTGTAGGCATAAAGCATGTTGATAGAGTAACTGTTATATAAAATAATATAAATAATAATTGTCTGGAAACCGTGAGCAAGGAAGAGCAGGGTTGCCAGATCGGATTAACAATATCCGAACCGCCCAGTGTTATCAAAGGTACGCCACATGGGGGCAGACTCTCAAATCTGGCAACACTGACTAACAGCTGCGTTGCATTGTGTGTGTTGTTATTATTAATGAGACGTTGAGCTGTATGTGTGTGTCATGAATTTCCCCAAGGGGATTAATAAAGGAATATCTTATCTTATCTTATCTTATTGTGGGATCCCACAATGCATTGTGGTTTTTGAAATTTGAATTGACGCGCGGTACAGCCAGAGCCTGGTACGGCGTGCGACCAACTGTTGCATCTTCTCATCTCAGGTAATTTATGCAACACAGATATATTTGATTATTTATAAGTAATACCGCTAATATAAATGAGTGTTGTTTAGTCTGTGTTTCAGTGACTACTGTAACGTTAGCTCGATATTAGGATACCATTACCAACCGTCGTTATTTTCTTTCATCTAACATTACAGTATACCAGGGGTTCCCAAACTTTTCAGGCCGGGACCCAGAAAATAAGGCGTCAGAGAGCCGCGGCCCAATGCACATCGTCAAGCTTTATTTAAAAAAAAAATTGCCAGGCGACCGATTTCTTAAGCCAAATATCACTTCAATCCTAGTAAGTTATTTCAAGTTAGTTATTCATTTATATGTGCTATTTATGAGAGGGCTAACTTGTTGCAAAATAATAATGATAATAATAATAGCCTCATTAAAATACTATTGTTGCTTCGGTTGTTTTCAGCGTTTTATGTGCATAATCTGTTATTTAGTTTGAAATGTTCGTTGAAATAAGTAGATTTTTCGTTTTAGTTTATTTATTAAGTTAATATAAAACCATATAGTCACATTTTAGAATAGAATAGAATTTTAGAATACAACAAGAAACACTGTCCTGGCCTGCTTCTAAGTTCAGTGACCTGAAAATAAAATAAAAATTAAATAAAAATTTGATTATTATTTTTTTTATCATCTCGCGGCCCTCCCGTGGCTGCTCGCGTCCCACCTTTGGGTCGCAACCCCGACTTTGGGAACCACTGCAGTATACGACCAACTAGTTGTTGCATCTTCTCATCTCAGGTAATTATGCAACACATATATTTTATTATTTATAAGTAATGCGTGCCGCTGATATAAATGAGTGCTGTTTAGTCTGTGTTTCAGTGCCTACTGTAACGTTATTAGCTCGATATTATGAAACTGGCGGGATCTGTAAACTACAGTAGCACTACTGCTAGCAGGCCACCACTGCTATAAGTATAGACTATAGAGAATACTGACGTTAGCTAACCAATGCATATCACGCTGCACAGATCTTTCATGGCTTAATTTAATTATAAAATATATAATTTCATTGTTAATGTAGCAAATACTGTTACAGGATTTATTCTTGTGTATTTTAAATTTGATTTCTGGGAGATTTAGGGCACTGTCCCTTTAAGACGCCGGTTGTGAAGATAGTACGACGGTTAAGTTCAGTCCGAGTCCACTCGTTTGAAAGTTAACGTCAATAGTTATTTAATTTATGTGGGATCCATCCTGTAACATTCAGATTGTAGTCAATGATATAAAATGAAGTGCCCGTTTATCGTTTCACCTGTTATATATCGCAAATTTGGCTGTGTTCGGTGATTGACTGGAAGAGGCTAACATGATATTTCCTGATTGAGCTATATATTACCACCATTACCAACCTTCGTTATTTTCTTTCATCTAACGTTACAGTAAGCTTGCATAGTGCGTAGCATAGTGGCTAAATGTGCTAAATATTGTACTAATTTATATATGTGATATAATTTGTGTTATATATAGGCCTATGCTTATATGTATGACAGTTCTTGTTTATGCTTCAGCCGTTAATTGTTTTACCCATGATCAAATAACTAATAGCAATGACAACTGGATATTGTGAAGAATAAACCCTCATGGACAAGAATTCCACAAAGGAAATATACATCTCCTCACCTTCCTACAGATAGTTTAGCGGATGGTTTGAGAAACTGGGCATTACATTTAGGCATTTCATTGATAGCTTTCTCTGCTCTTTTGTCTATACTGAAAGTTAGGGTTAGCTCTGAACCCTGGCGGTCTCTGACGAGCCCTGAACGCCTACGGTCTGTGACAAGTGCTGGATGTCAACAACGAGATGAAAGACAGTCAAGATCTACCGGTAGGCTACTTCAAGTGGTCATGCTTGTAAGTGATGTATAACATGTTTTATTGTGTGTGTGACTGTGTATATGTATACTTTTTAATCTGGGACATACTTTAATTTCAACAGCTGGAAAGAGTCATCCTGTAAATGCCTTCATATACTGAATGTTGAATGTCCTTACTTTTAGCTCTTCTGCAAAGACTTCTTACAAATCAAGAAGTGATGATGGATGCTACAGTATATTGTATGTAGAGGTGCATGTGGACTAAATTAGAGGTCCTAGATATGCAAAATAATATTGAGAATCACTGGCCTAGACTATATCTACTAACGTATTATAGTATAGCAAACATTTTCAATATTCAAATTCTCTCTCGCTCTCTCTCTCTAGGTTCATGGCCATGAATGACTTGATGCTAGAGCTTCAGAAGGACAGTATTAAGGTGGATGAGGAAGGTCTTAGCCATGCTACAATGGCTCCTAGAGGACAAGAACGGAAAGGTGCAGAACCTGGCTGTCAAATGGTTTTGTAATGCTACAGTATATTGTATGTAGATGTGCATGTGGACTAACTTAGAGGTCCTAGATAAGCAAAATAATATTGAGAATCACTGGCCTAGACCAGTGGCGGCTGGTGAATTCTTCTCCAGGGGGGGCGCTATACCAAACATTTTTCAAACATGGATGTACCAAGGCACGCATTGGCGAATATTATCACCATTGCCATCAATCAATATATGATCACAGTCAGTCAAATGCAACCACGTTTCCAATAGCCCTACACAAACACGCAGCTCTCTCTCTCTCTCTCTCTCTCTCTCTCTCTCTCTCTCTCTCTCTCTCTCTCTCTCTCTCTCTCTCTCTCTCTCTCTCTCTCTCTCTCTCTCTCTCTCTCTCTCTCTCTCTCTCTCTCTCTCTCTCTCTATTCTCTCTCTCTCTCTCCTCTCTCTCTCTCTCTCTCTCTCTCTCTCTCTTCTCTCTCTCAGATCCATCCAAAAATAATCACATATGTATATCTTGTCAATTTAAACAAGTTACCATTCATTGTCCGGGTGATTATGCCCCCCCGCGGCTAAATTAATTAGTTAGTTCCCCCTCACAACAACAGAGCATCGCTCTAACAGAGAGAGCGAGAGAGAGAGAGAGAGAGAGAGCGAGAGCGAGAGAGAGAGAGAGAGAGAGAGAGAGAGAGAGAGAGAGAGAGAGAGAGAGAACGCGACTCACTTGTTTAGTTGAAGCGCGCCTCGGTCCTGTATATGTCCACTGTCCAGACTGTTGATGTCCATGTCCACTGCCCAGACTGCATCCAGCTAGCCATATAGCTTGTTGTTGTTGTTGTTCTTACCGAACCAGCTAACTACTAGCAGACAACCAGACAACTACTAGCAGAGCGTATTTCCTAGTAGCCCCTCGAGGCGATGTCACGTGCCACTCTCAGCCAATAGAGTGTCTACTTCGGGCACTAGACCAAGCGCCCTCGGATATCGTATTTGATTGTGTTATGTTGTACATACGTATTTATTTACACGTACGTATGTATTTGCCCTGTGAGTTGCGCACTGACCGTGGAGCTGAGATTGAGCGCCCATAAAAAAGGGGTTGGAGGGGGCTAGGCCGCTAGGAGCCGGGGGGCGTGAATACGTTCCCCAAGGAAGTTGTATCAGGCCGCGTAAACCGAACGCGGAAGGACAACTGCCTTGGGGAAAGTATTCACGCGGCCGGGGGATGAATAGGACAGGCAAAATAATTCTTTCTTCTTCTTCTTTTAACCAGGGGTGGGGGGGGGAGGGCGGCGGTCTAGCGCCCCCTATGGACCAGCCGCCACTGGCCTAGACTATATCTACTAACGTATTATAGTATAGCTAAATTTTTCAATATTCAGATTATGTGATCACAGTACAACTATGTGTTTCTATGTATTTCTTGACATGCAAATGGGCAAGGACAACCAATATTTGTGTGTGTGAGAGAGTGAGAGTAACTCAAACCTGCAGTCTGCAGGCATAATGTCTGCAGCACAACCCCCCCCCCCCCATTAAAGAAAATGTCTGTTCCATTCTTATTTAAAACATTTCTTTTAGGGTCCGTGAGACGCTATGTGAGCAGTAAAAGTGCATCTGACATAGACAAATACATCAAAAGATGGCTGCAGCTTGTATCAGACAGAGATGGAGGAAGGAGAGAGCGGGCCTTGAGACAAGATCATTCTTAGTACGTTGTAGTCTGTCACATATACTTACTGAATGTAGAAGTCATTAAAACTACAGGACATCTACTTTGTGCATGACACAAATAATATTTCCAATAATTGTTTACAGACAGATTATTTCACTTATAATAGCCTACACTATCACAACAGACTGTATTGAAAAATCCACCCTGGTGACAACAGTGTACCGCCCATCTGTCTGTTCATCTAACTCAGTGGTTCTCAAACTTAAGTACCACTGAGTAAGACTAAAATGCTCAGACATTTAGTTGACTAAAACTGACTAAACTAAAAATAAATTAAGATGACTAAATATGATGAAAACGAAAAAGGAGCACTTGACACATGACTAAGACTAAAACTAAAATGAAAATAGCTGCCAAAATGAACACTGCCCCCAGGTCCCTAGATGTTCCTAGATACCAAGAACTTGCTAATTGACCTTTTTAGCAATCTTCCATTTACTTTGGCATGTACCTTTAGGTGGAATTTCTGAAAATAGGACTACAGCTTAACAGGTTAAGAACAGGTGGGATTCGTCATTCAACACACCTGGGTAAGAACGGATTTGGACTTTAAGAACGGCTTGATGGCTTTTCTTATTTTTCTCTTAACCTCTTAACCTCTTCTGCCCGTGCGGTCCGGTACGGACCGCAAATGACATCACGTCATAAATCAAGCCAGCTATTCTATATTCTATAATAATATTTCAAATTGCATTGGTCCAGATGGGAGAATTCAGTACTGTATCTACAAAACCTTCTGTTTAATCATCTTCCCTTTATTAATTTATTTCATTAATTCACTCAGTGGCAGTTTATCATGTCTGGTCATTTTTAGCATGGTTTAATTCACTGTCAAAGATGCAAAGAAAAATCATAATTCATATTCTCCTTTGTTTCATCACAATTTAAGCAAGCCTAGTAATAGACACAATATTTCTGACACTGGGAATACATCCACTGATGTCCATAGATGTCCCTAGATACCAAGTACATGCAAATTAACCTTGTAAAAGTGGAGCAATATTCCATTTACTTAGGTATGTATTTTAGGCGGATTTCAGAAAATAAGAGCCCCGGGCGGCTGGGTGGCGTAGCGGAGATTGTGCTCATCACCAATGCAAGAGACTCCGGTATTGAATCCCGGTGTCAGCATTGCCTGCGGCTTGGGCCAGTCGTCATACTATCTCAATTGACAGAGGTAGCGGGTGGAAGTCGATGGGTGCGGATTGGATGTTGTGGACAGCGACTCCTACAGGTCGGTTGGGTGACGCCTGCACAGCAGAGAAAGGAAGTATCGGGGGCAGCGTGAGCATCCCACGTGTTACTCCTCACCACTGAGAGTCCCCGCTGTCTGGTGAAAAGATTAGGCTTCTATCCTCACTACAGCCGACCAGTGGGAGGCATAGTCTAGCAACGTTCAAGACAGGGGAGGGGATAATTGGCTATACGAAATTGGGATGGGAGAATTTTTTTTTTAAATAATGAGAAAAAGTGGATAAAAAAAATAAAATAGGAGCCCTATTTTCAGAAAATCCGGGTTGGGTTGCAATGGGGTTTTTTGTGGACATTCGGAGATGCGAAACGTGATAAGTGGAATGTTACCCGAGAAAAACAGTAAGACTTACATTCTTAGCTTTTAAAGCTCAATATATTTAATTGGTCGCTCTTAATACCATATACAATGTTCACATCTGGATAATTAGATTGATGCTGCTCTTTAAGTTCGCTTACAGGACTCGATAAACTATTGTATGGGCGTCTCCAGCCCTGTACTCTGCACAATCCTAGAGTTCATACATCATCATCACCATTATCATCGTCACCATTATCATCATTGTCATCATCAACCTTGTCATCAGCATCATCATCATCATCATCATCAACACTTGTTCCTCCAACTAGTTCCTCCAACTAGTTCCTCCTAAATGTTCCTCCAAATAGTTCCTTCAACTAGTTCCTCCAACTGTTCTCTTAGTTCCCTCACATAGTTCCTCCAACATGTTCCTCCAAATAGTTCCTTCAACTAGTTCCCCCACATGTTCCTCCTACATGTTCCTCCAACATGTTCTCCACAGAGCGTCTCCTCTCCCCCACGTCAGCACCCCCCCCCCCCCCCCCCCCCCTGCATGGAACATGTGCTTACTACTCTTCCAGCCCTCCTCCGCCCCTCGGCGCTGCCTCCATCATTTATAACTCAATTACCACAACTGGGCCGCGCTTCTCCATCCTAAATGAAAGGAGAGAGATTCCAAGGTTCCCCATCGTCTCATATTTCATGCCAGCTACCAGGGAAATGGAGATAATAGGGGGCTCAAAGACGTCTCATTATCAGTGATGTAATGGCACTTCCATTTATTTTCATTTAAGTTAATGGGCGCTCTCATCCAGAGCAATTTGCAAAAAATAAAGGAAAAGTCTAACAGTGGCATGGGCTTAGATGCGTGTTTGCCAGTATGGTAGTTAGCCAAAAAGTAACGACTGCCAGCACCAAAATTGACAGAGCCCGATAATTAGTAGCTGGAACAAACTGGTATCGGATCTGAATACATCACTTGGCAAGTTGGCAGTCCAGCATACGCTGTGGCTCAAATTAAGTGTTGGAATTCAAAGACAAAGAGTGTGTGATTCAAATGGGACGCGGATAAGAGGTTTGGCGTCATTCAGATCAAGGGTTTGCTGCTGTTGTTCCACCCAGGAGCAGCCAAACATTGTCTGGCATTATAAATTTACATTATATGTGACTCGCCGTGACCAAACCCGATTTGATCCGCAAAGGGGAGGTGCTCTGAAATGACTTAATGTCTTGCTGTCCAGAAAATCCCAAAAATCGAAATGTTGATTTTTTTACATATTTGAATTGTCATTAATCTGTTCCATTATTTGCCCTTAGTTGCAAACTTAAATACAACTTGTAAATGAGGTAATTATTGCTATAATAGTTCCAAAATTTTTCTTTCAATTGAGGATAAAAAACTACACGAGCGGGCTTGGGCCTGTCCACAGGGGCCAAGTACTGTACTTAATAGGTGTTAACACACAGACATCATTATTTAGCTTTCCTTTCTCAGAGAGAGAATAACACACTATTAATACACTACTTAATGTTATAAGTTATAAGCAACGTAACGCAGTGTCTAAAAAAAGATAAAAAAAAATAGGCCTTGACCCTTATAAAACGTATGTTTTAACTTAATTAAAAACCATTAAAACACAGTTAGAATTTTATGAGCGAACGAATTTCGTTAGGGTGCATTTTTTCCAACCTAATGGGTAAATACATCTAAATAACACTGTTGAAAGCTTGGATGTGTCGACGTTACAAATGGTACAATCGCGCGGCTTGGTGCTCAGCAGCTGCAGCGCGAGGCTGGACTGCTGGAGAGATGTTTGTAACCCTTTCACTGCCACACACAGAAGCGCTTAGTACCGCGGATTTCTTTGTGCAGAATAAAAATCTGAACGCTGAAGAGCTGCTGCTGTTGCAGCACGCAAGGAGAGATGTTGTAACCCTTTCACTGCCACACACAGAAGCGCTTAGTACCGCGGATTTCTTTGTGCAGAATAAAAATCTGAACGCTGAAGAGCTGCTGCTGTTGCAGCACGCAAGAGAGATGTTGTAACCCTTTCACTGCCACACACAGAAGCGCTTAGTACCGCGGATTTCTTTGTGCAGAATAAAAATCTGAACGCTGAAGAGCTGCTGCTGTTGCAGCACGCAAGAGAGATGTTGTAACCCTTTCACTGCCACACACAGAAGCGCTTAGTAACGCTTCGCCTCAAAGCCGTTTCTGGCCGAATTAGTCATTGAATCTTTAATTTTTTTTTCAGAGGTATTCAGAGGTATTTCGGCGAGATTTCATAATTTGTAATGTGGCAGCGAAATGTGTAGAAATATGGTAAAAAAACTATTTATCCGTTTTTTATCCGTCACTACCACACTACAGAAGGTTAACCTTTCACTACCACACTACAGAAGGTTAACCCTTTCACTACCACACTACAGAAGGTTAACCTTTCACTACCACACTACAGAAGGTTAACCCTTTCACTACCACACAACAGAAGGTTAACCTTTCACTACAACACCACAGAAGGTTAACCTTTCACTACCACACTACAGAAGGTTAACCTTTCACTACCACACTACAGAAGGTTAACCTTTCACTACACACCACAGAGGTTAACCTTTCACTACCACACTACAGAAGGTTAACCTTTCACTACCACACTACAGAAGGTTAACCTTTCACTACAACACCACAGAAGGTTAACCTTTCACTACCACACTACAGAAGGTTAACCTTTCACTACCACACTACAGAAGGTTAACCCTTTCACTACCACACTACAGAAGGTTAACCTTTCACTACCACACTACAGAAGGTTAACCTTTCACTACCACACTACAGAAGGTTAACCCTTTCACTACCACACAACAGAAGGTTAACCTTTCACTACCACACCACAGAAGGTTAACCTTTCACTACCACACTACAGAAGGTTACCCTTTCACTACCACACTACAGAAGGTTAACCTTTCACTACCACACTACAGAAGGTTAACCTTTCACTACAACACCACAGAAGGTTAACCTTTCACTACCACACTACAGAAGGTTAACCTTTCACTACCACACTACAGAAGGTTAACCCTTTCACTACCACACTACAGAAGGTTAACCTTTCACTACCACACTACAGAAGGTTAACCCTTTCACTACCACACTACAGAAGGTTAACCTTTCACTACAACACCACAGAAGGTTAACCTTTCACTACCACACTACAGAAGGTTAACCT
>NC_140165.1:43500231-43545231 GCF_963971535.1 Notolepis coatsorum
TTAATTTAAAAAAAAATTTGAGGCCGCTCGTCACTCAAGGCCTTTTGGAGGCCCCTCGTCACTAGAGGCCTTTTGGAGGCCCCTCGTCACTAGAGGCCCCAAATATTTGTTTATTTTTTTTTTACTTTTATTTTAAACATTTTTGGATGCCCCTCGTCACTAGAGGCCCCACATTTTTTATTTTAATTTTTTTTCTTATTTTGGAGATCGATGTCATACTGTGACACTGAATGAAAACATATTTCATCAACTAAAATATTTTTGTCAACAAAAATATTTCATCAACTAAAATATACAGTACGTCACACCCTGCCGTCTGCAAGTGGCTAATCTTGAGTATTTTTTCTCCTCTTCATAATAGTTTGAGGTTTTCCGTTTGAGGTAAAAACAGCAATCAAAAGTCAAAACTTGCATCTCCACATCCCAGCCCCGACGCCTGAATACTTTTACCAACGGATTTCCAGTTCCGCGTCCGCGTTCTGCGCTCTGATTGGCCACTGACGTTTCTGGTAGCGCCAATCGTGTGACGCCTCTTTCTTTCACTCTTTCGAAGTTGGTTAAGGTTAGAGTTTGTCTTAGTGCAGGGCAATAGAACACCAGCCCTGATTCCATACTCTAACCTTAACCAACTTCAAAAGAGTCGCCTAAGAAACGTCAGTGGCCAATCAGATCGCAGAACGCGAACGCGGAAATGGAAATCCATTGGTAAAAGAATAGACACAGCCCCGACACGAATAAGGCAGATTGGGATCATTATTCATGACAGACAGCATGGACCCGTCGGTGCTGATAGCGGATATCATCGAGCTCCCCCTAGTGACTAGGGCCCTAGGGGGCGTTATTTCTAAACCTAGCCGCATTTCTGGCAGACGCTCTCTGATTGGCACTGACTGACGCTCTCTGATTGGCCACTGACATGTTTGCCCAATCGCGTGACGAGCTGTGTCTTTGCCCATTTCCTCATCAAACAGCCTGCAAACTACCTGGCGTTCTATCGCCACGCTCTAAGACAAACTCTAACCTTAACCAACTTCGAAAGAGTGCCAAGCTTAACCAGTGTAGAAACAGGCGTCGGCCAATCAGAGAGCGTCTTGCCAGAAATGTGGCTAGGTTTAGAAATAACGCGACTAGGGGCCTCCACACTACACACTAGTAAAAAAAATAAAAGAGATACGAAAAAAAAATATATATAATCAGATCCTCATCCAGCGTTTACTCTCACAGCATCTATAGTGACTACTAGTATCATCTCATCTCTTCTCTATCTATTTTTATAAAAAAAATTGTATTGCAAATTGTTTGATAATGAGGGGTGAGAGACGTTGAGTCTACGTGACACTGACGTCCAGGTCCAGGGGTCACTGTCAGGTCAGGTCAGGTGACCATTGATCGTGAGAATTGCACTTGCAAGTTGATCAAGTAGGCTAAGACTCGTCTCGAGTAGTACTGTATGATCAATTGAGACTGTGACACTCAAAAAACATGGATAAAAAAGTAAAACGGTGGGAAAGCGGAGCTGCTAAGTTAAAGTCTAAACAGGAAAGGGACAGAAAGAGCGCGTTACTTCGGCAAAGCATACCAACTATCGCTACTTTTTTCACCCCGTCAGGTAAGGAAGAGGATAGCCCCCTGGCTAGCACTAGTAGCAGCAACGTTAAGGAGGCTGAGCCAGGCGCCGCGGGCAGAGAGGACGAGAATGCTAACGTTGTTATTATTATTGATGCTAGCGACATAGAAGAGGAAGCGGCAGCCTCTAGTTCAACTTCAGCCGGCCCACAACCACCAGTGGCTGACGCCAGTGCCACCTGTTCGTATACGCCCGCCGCATCTCCACAGCCCAGCCCCAACACCAACACGAATGAGCTGGTTCCTCCTCCTAATACAAGCCTGGTATCCACTACAGTTGAAACAAATACAAGCCGGGGTTACTATTAGAGGAATTACGGTATTCTATATATTTGTTAAAGTGACATAAAAAAACGCCACTGTGCGTGCATGCGTGGGGGGGCCTCCACAAGAATCTGGCCCAGGGGCCTCTGAAGTCTTAATCTGGCCTTGGGTATGTTATGCATGTTAAGCTGTTTAGCTTGCTAACGTTAAGATATCAGGAGCCGTCGCCCAACAAAGATGTTGTTTCAACAAATGTATTCACAAAATGGATTACCATCCAAACGTTATTGAAGCCTCCTGTGAGCAGTAAGTAGGTACTACTACTTTTAATAACCGCAGCAATATGCGCATATGTTCTACGTTATATGCATAAATGTGCGCTATGTGCCTAAAGTCAAGACTCGACAGTACTGAACCAGAAAAAATATTTAGGAGCACATTTTTTGCATGATTAAAAACTATGGTTCGAACGTCCGTTCGAAAAACCCTGCCGAAGTTTGAATCGCAAAAACAGGCTTCAGGGACAGCTCTAACAGTACAGTACTGTACAACAAAAACACGTTGGCATTCAACAAGAGTGCACATGTTAACAGTACAGTGCAATAGTAATATACAATGTACAGGTCATAACTGTACTTATTGTACTTATTTTATGCCTATTCTTATGTCTGAACTTTCTACATTGCACTACTTTTACTGTATTTTATAGCTATTCTTATGTCTGCACTTTATGCATTGCTTTTATTCTTTCAACTGTATGCAAATGTTATGCCTATGTTCATTTTATGCTATTTGCTGTGAATCACTTTGAGCTGCAATCCATGTATGAAAGGTGCTATATAAATAAAGTAATCATTATTATTATTATTATTATTATTATTATTATTTATTATTATTATTATTATTATTATTATTATTATTATTATTATTATTATTATTATTATTATTATTATTATTATTATTAAGCTGGGTATAAGTATATAAATTAGTACTACTGAGTAATAGTGCTAATCAAATGTATGTACAGAGTTGTAGTATTAATATGTACATTGATACAGGTATAAAGACACTATGATAGTAAGTCTTATTGGCCAGCAGCATAACTAGTAGGTAAGGGGTACAGATATAGATATAGTATCTACAGACATGTAAAAAGTATTACACCACAGCGCTCGCCAGCAGGGCACGGGCCATTTCAATCACACATTAACCCACAATGAGATGACGAGTTCCATTTTAGCGGAGTACAGATTTAAATGCACACGGCATGCAGGTGCCCCCCCCCCCCCCCCCCCCCCGGCCCCCACCGGATGCGCTTCGCGGGGGGAAGTAGTGGGCGAACCGCAATCGTTTCGTGGCGCTGGAAAAAGGAAGTGGTCATTACAATGATTCCATTCTGTGGGTGCTTAAGAGGAGTCATTTGAATCATATCATGGCCGTTAACTTGAACACAGCCAATTGAGGCATCACCTCCCTGTGAACTGCGGTGTTAGAGGAGTTAGCATAAATCCCCCCTTTTGTGAAGGTAATGGTTCTCTCTCACCTCACGCGCGTTTCTCTCGAGCCGTGTCTCCACCACCACTGGCTAATGTTTAGACATTTGCATTCATGGTAATAACAGCCCCCCTCCCCTCCAACATGACATTAAAGGAACATGGCAACATTTTCAGTAGAAAGCTATCTGGCTGCACGTTAGCCTAGCTTAGCACAATGAATGGAAGCGGACAGTGCCAGTTAGCCTTCGGGATAGGTGTTTGTTGGACAATGCTAACCGGCACTGTCCGCTTCCATTCATTGTGCTAAGCTAGACTAACATGCAGCCAGATAGCTTTCTACTGAACGCACAGAGAAAACTGGTATCTATCTTATTGTCTCTCTCTCTGGAGAAGACGGTAAGCCAGTGGCGGCTCTACCACTAGGGGCGCTAGGGCGCCGACCCACCTGCTGGCCAGCTGCTGTTAAATCAGAGAAGAAGACAATAAAACTTTTTCGTTTTTGTGTTTTATAGCCCTATAAATAATATAAACATGTTTAAAATTAATAATATTTACTCATTTTAAGTATGTTTGTATTTCCAATGCACAATATAACGTTATTATCTAAATTAAAAAAACATCGTTTTCCAGAGCAGGAAGTGACATCACGTTTTTTTTTTTTTTTTTTTTTTTTGCCCGGGCTATACGCGATAGCGCTCTGAGTGCGCGTCACAGTTTGATCGCTGTCTCCGTCACAGCCAATCAGTGCATACGGCGTTGTGCGTTGAAATATGACTATTATGTTGGAATCCGAGCGCGATTTGAAGCGGTCTAGAAAGCAGCGTGAACTTCCGTGAGAATTTCCATAGCCGCATTTCGCGGAGACGCTCTCTGATTGGCCGACGCCAGTATTTTTTTCCATGGCAGAATTTCACAGAGACGATCTCTGATTGGCCGAATCCAATTTCTAATGTTCCAATTCTAGCTTCTAGCTTGGTTCCTAGGACTGTTGTTTGTCTTAGAGCGTGCCGTGCCGTGACTGCAAGTTCTTTAGACTGTTAAGCTTAGGCACTCTTTCAAAGTTGGTTAAGGTTAGAGTTTGTCTTAGAGCATGGCGATAGAACGCCAGGTAGTTTGCAGTCTGTTCGAGCGGAAATGGACAAAGGAATGTACTTGTTGAGTGTTGTGCTAACGTCGACAAGCTCAGCTGAGCTAACACTTGGCTAACAAGCTATATGGCGGATTATACACGTTTATCAAGCTCTCCTGCCCTGGACGTTTCAACTAAACAGTGAGTCTCTCTCTCTCTCTCTCTCTCTAACGTTAGTAGTACTAGGCTGGTGCGGGCTAACTGGCTATCATTCTGGCAGCTAACGTTAGTAGTACTAGGCTGGTGCGGGTTAACTGGCTATCGTTCTGGCAGCTAACGTTAGTAGTACTAGGCTGGTGCGGGCTAACTGGCTATCGTTCTGGCAGCTAACGTTAGTAGTACTAGGCTGGTGCGGGCTAACTGGCTATCGTTCTGGCAGCTAACGTTAGTAGTACTAGGCTGGTGCGGGCTAACTGGCTATCGTTCTGGCAGCTAACGTTAGTAGTACTAGGCTGGTGCGGGCTAACTGGCTATCGTTCTGGGAGCTAACGTTAGTAGTACTAGGCTATCGTTCCGTGATTTGTTTACTTGGTAACACGGGTTGCTAAGGAATTTAGGTTTGAGGTTGAAGAAATCTCTCTCTCTCTCTCTCTCTCTCTCTCTCTCTCTCTCTCTGCTTAACGTTAACGTTTGTAAATAGTTTTTTTTAGGAGCAGTACTACTGCTGGCCATTCATGAAGCGAGACATTGCTGATTGTTTATTTATTTTATAACACAAGACTATGACTACCAACTGCCTAGCCAGCCGTGTATCAATCTTGGATGCAATAATAACGTTACGTACCACACTGACTATTTCGATGGCTCATTGATTTAACTACTGCAGCTCTCTCGGATTGAAAATACGTGGATTATGGCTTGTTCAATATCGTCTATGTTTGAATGAATGAATGAATGAGAACTTTATTAACAGATTGCAGAATGGGTACAATACAGTACGGCTCAATACACACAATTGTTAAGGGGATGCAGACCAGAGAAAGACGTTTGTCTTGTTTACATCAGGGTCCCAGATTTTCGATTCATATCGATAGTTTAATAGCTAGCCTTGGCTCATTTAACAATATGCAAAATATGTGTACAGCCCTGTACTCATACTGAAGTTATTCTTGGTATATAATAGGTCTGATTGTGTAACGAATCGATTCCACGTCGCGCTGTGTGTGAGAGAGAGAAGGAGAGAGGGAGAGATCTGCCTGTGTTTGTAGACGGGCGAGTTTTGTTTCTAACTTTTCTATTTATATATTGTGTTTCAAGTTGTGAATTAGAGTCTAGACTATACTTTATTTGACTGGTTGTGTGTTGTTGTAGTAACAGCTGAGCGACTCATTCATAAGAGCCGATTCATTGCCGTGAGCGTGAGTCGAATCGCTCACGTCTTGCCATGAGTGTTGCGTGGTACTGTACTGTACATGTTTGCATTTTGCAAAATGTTTGGTATAGCGCCCCTAGTGGCGAAGTACCCACCGGCCGCCACTGCGGTAAGCAAATTTCCCAAAATGTTGGCGTGTTCCTTTAAACTACTACTTATTTTTTTCTGTTGTTTTCACAGATCAGTATTTGTGTTTATGGCACTATTATGTCATGAAAATAATACAAACAGAAGCCAATTACGGAATTACCTTTAATAATTTTCTGGAATATAGCGCAGGATGAAGACGCAGAAACGGGAACAATAAACCGTCGCCTTGTTTCATACGGTGAAAGTATTTCCCTCCATGTGGCCTTCACCTCAACTTAATCACAGCGGAGACAATGCTGCCCCCGACTTCACTGCGTCGTAAACATGATATACCGGGGCCACGATCGCAATTTGATGCACTTAGAATAATTACATACAATGTATTGATTGTGTGGCATTCGGCTAGAGGTAAAAACAATGGTGACCCAAGCCGCAACGCGTCATAAACGAACACAATCACAATAGGGCACACTAAGGATAATTTGATATCGTAAATTATTTCCCTCTGCATGGCATTCCACTGTACTGAAATACAATGGAGCCCATCCCGACAGCATTTAAAGCTGCAATCCGTGATCCTTTTTTTTTTTTTTTTTTTACATCCTTGTGTGGTATATTCACATACATTTGTTCGTATACATTCCATAACTGTAACTTAATTCAATTGGAACGGATCTATCTTTTACTCTCGGTTTACGAACATAATTGACCTTGAACGAGCGCTTTTAACACTAGCACAGCCATAGAGAAAATTTCACTGATTCCCGCCGGGAACGGGTCAGATGACCCGACAGCTTATATAATAATAATAATAATAATAACTTTATTTGTATAGCACTTTTCATACAGAGGTTGCAGTTCAAAGTGCTTCACAACAGCAAAAAATACAGGCATAAGCGAGCATAAAAAGATAGACAGGTAGAATCACAGTGTTTCACATTAGGATCTAGCATCCCAATAGGCTCTCCGCTTACAGTTTTCAGTAACACAAATAGTAAAAATAGTTTAAAATGATTCAGTTTAAAAATAGTCAAAAAATTCTAAAATAGAACGGACATAAAAAATACAGGCATGAGCAAGCATAGCAAGATATGGCAAATCACAGTGTTTCACATTAGGATCTAGCATCCTAATAGGCTCTCTATTCAGTAATACTCCTGTAATTCATGAACAAATAATCACAGTGTTTCACATTTGGATCTAGCAAATAATAAGAATAGTTTAAAATGATTCAGTTTAAAAATAGTCATCAGTAAGAAGTAAAAAGTGTAATAACCGACACATGAATTTGATAGGCAGTGTATAAGAGTAGGCAGGGTAAGAATAGTGCAGGTAAATACAAGTTGTGTCAGGATATCCCTGATGTTTCCTCTTGCCACTAGGTGGTAGCAGATATCTATCAGTGAAATGCCTGAGCAAAGAGATAGGTTTTAAGCTGTCTTTTAAAGATGTCTAGCGAGTTGGCTTCCCTGATGTTTTGGGGTAGTTTGTTCCATAGTTTTGGGGCATAGTTGATAAAGGCTGCATTACCGATCCTTTTATGACTGCTTCTGGGAGCCTCTAGTAGTCCAGCAGCTGATGATCGCAGTGTTCTTGCTGGTGTGTAATTTATTAGAGTGTTGGTGATGTAGCTAGGTCCCTGTCCATTTAGAGCTTTATATGTAAGGAGAAGGACCTTAAAGTCAATTCTAAATGTTACAGGAAGCCAGTGTAAAGCGGCTAAGACTGGACTAATGTGCTCTCTCCTTTTGGTTCTAGTTAGCAGTCGGGCTGCAGAGTTTTGGATTAGCTGAAGCCTCTCTGTGGTTTTCTTAGGGAGACCTGTGAAAAGTGCATTACAGTAGTCTAACCGGCTAGATATGAATGCATGAATTAGCTTCTCAGCATCGTTCTGATTAATAAATGGTCGTACTTTTGCTATATTTCTGAGATGGAAGAACGATGTTTTCGTCACTTTGCTAATATGAGAATTGAAGTTCAGTTCTGAATCTATGATAACCCCAAGACTAGTGACCTCAGATTTGATCCAAGGGGTTAGTCCCCCCAGGTTCTTTATTAATGTTTCTTTTTTAGTTTTGGAGCCGATAATTAGAATTTCAGTTTTGTTCTCGTTTAGTTTCAGGAAGTTCTTACTCATCCATTTATTTATTGCCAGTAAGAAGTCTGTAATGGAGCTAATCGCTGTATCATTTGGTTCAGCAGATATGTACAGTTGTGTATCATCCGCATGGAAATCTACATTATGTTCTCTGATGATATCACCCAGCGGTAACATGTAAAGGGAGAAGAGTAAAGGACCTAAGCAACTCCCTTGTGCAACTCCATAGTTGTTGTCGTATATATCAGACATGTGATCTCCTAGTATGAGAAATATGAGAAAAATAATATAATAATATAATAACTATATAATTACCTCTGAATATAAAAATATGAGGTTTACCACAATGAAATGTAGGTTTGAGTGACATACATTTTTTCTTTTATATAAAAAAAATATATTATAATTATTATATATATATATTTTTGATGGAAAAGCCACACATTGACGGGCAAAGAGCCACATGCAGCTTGCGAGCCATGGGTTGGCCACCCTTGTGCTAGATGCTCACAAATTGCTGTGACTTTTGTCTGTTCCAACGGCCCATTATGTGGAAAAGTTCTAATTACATTTTCCTGAAGTCATTTTGAAATTTCAGAAACCGTGCCAGATAAAACGGGTACTTTTAGTCATTGAGTGACAGAGCTGGAGCGCGACCGAATGACGAGGATACATTTATTGAAAATGCCTAGGGGTCATTTGAGCCCTTGTCGGCTGTGCTAGTGTTAACGCCATAAAAAAGAGCAAATACAATTGAAATACTGATCTTCTCCTGTGGTCTAGTGTTAGTCCTCACATGGAGAGCAGGATCAGTCACCCGGGCGGAGTGTGAAAACACATCTCCACTCCTATGTCTTGTTTGTTGGCCCTTTTTTGATCACTCATCGGGGCTTTAAGAGTGCTGCAGTAACCATTAATCTAACCGTTTTCATAGGCGTTAAATGAAACAACCCCCAGCTATGCCCTATGATTGTTGTGTCACTAAGGAAGCGCAGTGCAGACAATATTGTTGAAGAATAGTGCATACACTTGTCCCTGTGATAAGCATGTGTGTGTGTGTGTCACAGAGTGTATGTGTGTGTGTCACTCAGTGTGTGTATGTGCACGTGTCACTCAGTGTGGATGTGGGTGTGTCACAGAGTGTATGTGCGTGTGTCACTCAGTGTGTATGTGTGTGTCACTTAGTGTGTCACTCAGTGTGTGTGTATGTGTGTGTCACTTAGTGTGTGTCACTCAATGTGTGTGTATGTGTGTGTCACTTAGTGTGTGTCACTCAATGTGTGTGTATGTGCACGTGTCACTCAGTGTATGTGTGTATGTGCGTGTGTCACTCAGTGTGTGTGTATGTGTGTATCACTCAGTGTGTGTATGTGCGTGTTTCACTCAATGTGTGTATGTGCGTGCGTCACTCAGTGTGTGTATGTGTGTGTCACTCAGTGTGTGTATGTGCGCGTGTCAATATGTGTGTCACTCAGTGTGTATGTGTGTGTCACTTAGTGTGTCACTCAGTGTGTGTATGTGTGTGTCACTTAGTGTGTGTCACTCAATGTGTCTGTATGTGCACGTGTCACTCAGTGTATGCGTGTATGTGCATGTGTCACTCAGTGTGTATGTATGTGTGTGTCACTCAGTGTGTGTATGAGTGTGTCACTCAGTGTGTGTGTGTGTGTGTGTGTGTGTGTGTGTGTACGTGTGTCACTCAATGTGTGTGTATGTGCATGTGTCACTCAGTGTGTGTTAGGGCTGTCGCCTGTCCCCGACTAAGGATTTGGATGGTCGACTATGATTGGCCAAAATTTGCTGTTAGTCGACTATTGGTAAAAAATAAAATAAAAAAAAAGTATAATATTTCCAATATACCTATATATATATATATATATATATATATATATATATATATATATATATATATATATATATATATATATATATATATATAAATATATATATATATGTTTTTTTTTTTTTTTTTTTATCATTCCATTTGGGCTGTGGGGGGTGCTTAATGTCTGAACGAGTCGACTGAAGGCTTCTTGTCCTCTGCAAAAGCATGCAATTGGTCCACTGATGGATACATCTTGATATTTGTCTAGTCTAGTGTGTTCATTAGATGGGTGAAATCCTCTTTCAGTGCCTCTGTGCCTGTTTTCGTAGGCAGTTAGCCTCTGGTATAGTGCCATTAGCGTTAGCCACGCTTCTAGGCCTCTTTTCTTTTGGAAAGAATGATACAAAAACTAAGAGGTTGGCTAGTCGACTATGGCTCCTTTCGACAGATTAATCGACTAATCGACTAATAGGGGTCAGCCCTAGTGTGTGTATGTGTGTCACTCAGTGTGTATGTGTGTCACTCAGTGTGAGTATGTGTGTCACTCAATGTGTGTATGTGTGTGTCATTCAGTATGTAATGTATGTGTCACTCAGTGTGTGTATGTGTGTGTCATTCAGTGTGTGTATGTGTGCAAGGCTGACCATGTATGTTTTTTTGAGTTTGGCTTTGTGTGTGTACTGTGTAAATGTCACTTGGTGTATGTGTGTGTGTGTGTGTGTGTGTGTGTGTGTGTGTGTACACATGAACGTGTGTGTGTGTGTGTGTGTGTGTGTGTGTGTGTGTGTGTGTGTGTGTGTGCGTGCGTGCGTGCGTGCGTGCGTGCGTGCGTGCGTGCGTGCGTGCGTGTGTGTGTGTGTGTGTGTGTGTGTGTGTGTGTGTGTGTGTGTGTGTGTGTGTGTGTGTGTGTGTGTGTGTACGGGTCTCTCTCTGTGTGACCAGTAGAGATAAGCACTCTCTAAGCCGCTGTCGGCTGGCCTCATAGTATCTCATAGTCCCTATTCCCCCCGCCGGCTTTGTGGAGGAACCATGACGGATCAGCACATAGGACAAGTGTGTGATCGGGCCTCTGTGTGTGCAGTGTGTACTGTGTGTGCAGTGTGTACTGTGTATGCAGTGTGTACTGTGTGTGCAGTGTGTACTGTGTGTGCAGTGTGTACTGTGTGTACTGTGTATGCAGTGTGTATTGTGTGTGCAGTGTGTACTGTGTATGCAGTGTGTGCAGTGTGTACTGTGTGTGCAGTGTGTACTGTGTGTACTGTGTATGCAGTGTGTATTGTGTGTGCTGTGTGTACTGTGTATGCAGTGTGTATTGTGTATGGCATATGCAGTGTGTGCAGGCTAGCAACCACAGCTGCTGTGGCACATATGGGCCACGCCGACTGCCAGGGGGGCCTCCTGGTGGCCGTACCACGGTACTTGTGTGTGTTTGTCATCTGCTCCCTTGCTTTTCATGTCACGTCTCATTGTTCATTGTACGTGTCATCGCTAATGAGAATATGTGAAGAATGATATGTATTACCGTGGTATGGGACTATGGGAAGTGGTTAGGGGCATTTCCTGGTGGCATGCCATGTGCCGGCTGTGTTGCGGGTTTCGAACCCATGTCATCCCCTCTTGTTGTTGCCCCCCCCCCCCCCCCCCCCCCACCCTGTCACTTCTTACTGGATGCAGTCAAGGAGGTTTTGATATGGGGTCAAATCTATCTTTTGACCTTTGTTCTCACGTTCTTCCTTTTTAACCCCTCCATCGATCCATCTGTCTGTCATCCGTCAACCGACACCCAGCCGCTAACCCACCTACCTACCTGTCTGTCTGTTTGTCTGTTTGTCCGTATGTCCATCAATCCTTACTTGTCACTATCCACTGTATTGTAATTAACGTGAAATATGATTTTAAAAAAGAAAAAAGAAAATAGCATTTGGCCTCAACCCATGCAGCTCATCCGCTCCAAATAGATTGACATCAAATCTAATAAAGTGGGGTCAAAATCCCAGAGTAGACCCCGTCCATCACATGTGTGTGTATTATATTACTAGGCTTCAGGCCAAGGGAGATATTAGGCTTACTAGGCTTCAGACCAAAAGAGATATTAGGCTTACTAGGCTTCAGGCAAATAGAGATATTAGGCTTACTAGGCTTCAGGCAAAGATATATATTAGGCTTATAGGCTTCAGACCAAGGGATTTATTAGGCTTACTAAGACATACATTTCAGACTAGTCTCCAAAACATCATCTTATTATTTCACAAGGCATTATCGGCAGCCATGATGTTGAGATGTTAAAATGTGTTTGGTTTGGTTCAGTTCAGTTCAGTACTGTATTATCCCAAATGGGAAACTTGAATTGCAGTCAGGAGTTTGGGGAAAAACAACACAATACAAAAAATACCATGCAGGCATAAAAGTTACAGTATAGTAGACAAAATACGACAAACTGTGAGGCCATCACTAAAGTGCTGAGTCAGCCTACATGTGGAAATTAGACAGGGAACAAGGGATTTTTGTGTGTGTGTGCATGTGTATGTGTTTTGCCAAACCATTATGTTGTGTTATGATATTTGCAATGAGCTCTCACTCACAACATCAAGGGGCGACAGTGGCTTGGGAGGTAGAGCAGTCGTCTGGCAATCCGGAGGTTACCGGTTCGATTCCCGCTCCTCCCGCGCAGTGTGTCGATGTGTCCTTGAGCAAGACTTAACCCCTAATTGCTCCCGATGAGCAAGTTGGCACCTTGCATGGTTGCCTCCGCCGTCGTTGTGTGAATGTGTGAGTGAATGGGTAAAATGTGAGTAACATATTGTAAAGCGCTTTGGATAAAGCGCTATATAAAAAAGCAGCCATTTACCATTTACATTGACAACATACCTAATATGATGTTGATAATGAGAGGTTCCATGTTTGGAGGTGTTATGTATCTACCGCTATAGCCCAGAGTAATGCTACCTCACATGGCCCTTCCTTTAAAGGAACACGCCAACGAAGGCTGCCGACAGGTCCAGGATTTTGATTTTATTAGGGATCCCCATTAGCTGGTGCGTTAGCAACCAGCTATTCTTCCTGGGGTCTACACACAAAAAAACATACAAAAACAATCACTATTGCAAAAACAAAATTATTAAAAGTCAGTACACACAATGCATAATGAACCTACTGTAACAATTAAGATAGCTAAAATTACATTAGTGTAAAACAAAAACAAACAATTACTTTACAGTGTTAAAAACAATTTAAAAACAATTTAAGATTATTTTTAAAAGTTAATCTACTGTAAATGCAGCAGAGGTTCCGAGGCAGGCCATTCCAAAGAGTTAATGCTCTAAAAATAAAATATCTCCCCAAAGCGCTGGTTCTAGGACCTGGCAATTCAAGCTGCCCACTACTGGAACCTCTAGTGTAATGCTCGTGCACAGTATTACTAAAAACAATCTGATTATGTATAAAAACAGGAGTTTTACTGCTCATGACCAACTTGAACAGCACAAGTATATTAAAATACAATCTATTTTCAACATTAAGCCAAGAGAGGCGGGCATGCATACGGCTCACATTAGACCTTAGTGAGCAGCCCAGTACCAACCGTGCTGCCCTGTTCTGGACCACCTGGAGCTTCCTGAGGTCACCACTGGCAGCAGATGACCACATCGCAGAGCAATAGTCAAGATGACATAAAACTAAACTTTGCACTATTTGACATAAAAGGGGACGGGCAACAAAAGAAGCACATTTCCTGGAAATACCAATTGCTCTTCCCATTTTTAAAACAATAGAATTAATATGCTGAGACCAAGACAGAGTGCAATCCAGCATCACTCCAAGGAGTTTAGTACTTTCAACTTGTTGAACTGCTGAATTTCACAAGTTTAAATGAAGCTTTGGATTTGTAGATAACCTGTGCCTTGTCCCCAGCACAATACATTTAGTCTTGGAGATATTAAGGACAAGTCTATTACATACTACCCAGTCATGCACAACTTTAAGTTCTCTACTCAAAAGTACATTGCATGATGGTGCAGCGTAATACAATGTTGAATCATCTGTATAAAGCACTGTTGTAGCACATTTGGTAGCCCAAGATAGGTCATTAGAAAATACAGAGAAGAGCAAAGGTCCTAGACAAGGAGAATCAAGACAGAGGAGAGGCACTTTGCTTTTGTTAGGTGAAGAGCCTTATGGCCGCTGTGAGGGCTGTCTCTGTAGTCTGTGGAGTGACCAGTCCTGAAGCCTGACTGATTAGGGTCTAAGAGGTCATTCTGTAAGAGATAAGCAGTACGATGGTTGGATACAGCACGTTCAAGTGATTTAGAAAGGAAGGAGAAAAAAGAGACAGGACAAGAGTTGTCTTGTCATGGTTTTTTTTTTTATGAGCGGTGTGACTCTGGCTTGTTTTAGGGAGGTGGGAACCACCCCCGAGTTGAGGGAGGAGTTGATGGTTGCCGTTAGGAATGGGAGGATGTCTGGTGCTATGGTCTGGAGGAGTGGGGAGGGTAGCTGATCCAGCTGGCATGTAGTCGGACGGTTCGGTGTCTGTAATGGGAAAGAAAGATGACAGAGGTTCTCGATTCAGCATTTGGAATGGGCAGGGGTTGGGAGACGCAGATGTGGATGCTCTCCACAATGAAAAGTACCCCAGTCTACAGCTAGGAAGTGCAAGCACACAGGTGTACTTTCCAAAGAGCTCAGCTGAACTACCACAACAGATTCCCCAGGACCACAGACAGACAAGGAGAGAATGTTTAGCAAAAACAAGCAATACTTTATTACATAATGGTATTTAAGAAAAACAGGCAATACTTTAATACATAAGATACAAATTCATAAACCTACCTAAACACTATTAGACTAGATTAAAATACCCACGCCTCTTAAGCCTAAGGTAGTTTAAAAGGAGGAAGTGCTCCATGCCCCGTAAACCCACCCCCAGACTGTTACTCCCACCCACGTCACCTATCCCCGCCCCTGAGACACTACACACGTGAATGAAAAAGAGTCTGCCCTGCACACGGGTCTATGACTATCAAACGTCAACTTAGAATTACACTATACCACACGGTTCACTGCAAAACATCCTGAAATAAGCATCGATATCACACTATCCCTCGGGGAGCCACGGCAAATGATTTAGGAAGAATATAGGTAGATAAATACACACTAAGTGTTCACACGGTAAATTAAGGGGGTTTGGATAGGATAGTGGGTGTTGTTCACCGCTAGGGGTTGTGACCAGGCCTAGAATACTCCTCCCATATCCTAACCTAGGTCTGGGGCAGTGGAAGCGCTGAGTTACAAACAATACAAAAAAAAGGTTAATGATAACCGGGGCCCGAAGCTGAGGGCCGGAAGGACGCCAGATCCTTCCGCTCCCGTAGCCCCTCTCGGCTTCGGGCTAAAAACTGTTCGGTCTGTACTGGGGTGTTTTAGGCCCTCCAAGCACCAGGCGTGCAATAATGTCCTTCCGCCTGTAATGAAAGGCACAGTCAGTAAGAGCAAAGTTCCCCCCGTTCACGGGTTCGTCACAATGCACAATGGATTAGATATCCTCCATATGATTTAGAAAAGAGAGAAAAGGTAGTTCACAGAGGATGGAGAATCCACAATACTAGGTTCCAATCTTCGACAGTATTACTGGCTTTACTGTATGCCGTTCCGATAATCTTCAGCTTCACGCCACTAATAATATTCCTAATTCAAATGCAGTCACTGTTCGTCTATGTCTTCATTTACCACTCGGGAAAATTGTTTGTTTGTTTAGGCACGTATTCTACTGTCTTGCGTTCTTTACTCACGGCGCCCGGTGTGGCGATAATGTCCCTCCGGTCTGAAGCTCCACTCGTTTCCACTCTGGAGGAAACACTGCAGTCGCCGCTATGAACTGGTTCCACTGGAGGAAAGGTAAAAACACAAAAAGAGCCGTGTGTCCTCGCAGCCCTGCGTCCTCTGCTACCGTCCTGTCGACTCCCGTTTTCGTTCAAGGAAGCAGCAATAGCGCCGTGTGTACCAGCAATATCACCAGTCGGCGTCCTCGGGTTTCTCTTTCCTCCTCTGCTCCGGGTCTTGTCCTTCTGTGTCTCGCGCCCAGCTGACAATACTCACCTCCCTTTTGAGCGAGTTCGCGGGGTTCCAGGGCACCGCCCCTATGCGCCAGCCAGCCAATCAGCTTCCTCCAACGGCACAGCCTGTAACGCAAGAGAGGGAATTCCCATGGGTATATCCCACCGCTCCATGAATACACACAGACACACACATACCCCCACCCGCGACACTCTCCACTTTTTTCTCTCGAAGAAAATCGCAAAGTCTTCGGCAAAGAGAGAGGACAGGGGAGGGGGTGGAGGGGGAGTGAGGAGGGAGGACATAGTGGCGTGCAGTTTGTGAAGGTTCCTAGCCGAGGCCTCGATCTTATGGTGAAAGAAAGAAGCTTTGGCAGTAGTGATGGTTTTGGAGAAAGCTAACGAGAGGTTGTGATAGGTGGTGATGTCACCAGTGAGGCGTGACTTTCTATACTTCCTCTAGGCCGCTCTCAGGACCTGTCTTTCTTCTCTCACTGCATCTGACAGCCATGGACTGGGTGGGGAATGGCGGGCAGGCCTCTCAGCGAAGGGACAGAGCTTGTCGAAGGAGGTTGAGAGGGCTGAAAGGAGGTTGGGAGGTTGCCGTATCTGTGGGGAGAGCAGAGAAAGTCTCACTCAAAGGTAGAGCGGATAGGATGTCAGAGGAGAGGGTGGAGGGGGATAGGGAGCGCAGGTTGCGTCTGACTGAGACGTGTTGGGTCGGGGTGAATGGTTTGGGTTTAAGCATAAAAGTTAGTTAGTTAGTCTGACCAGTTATGAAGAAGTGGTCAGATACATGGAGGGGAGTTACCGTGGTGTTAATGATGCTGGAGTTACGAGAGAATATCAGATCCAAGGAGCTTGGATACAAGTCTCAATCTGCTAGTGGCTTCGGAAAATCTGATCATGCGGCCATCTTTCTTTCACCAAAATATAAACAAAGTCTCAAGCTTGCCCCGGTAGTATCACGAGATGTGTCTGTGGAATCAGAGGAAACGCTACAGGCTGCATTTGAATGTACAGACTGGGGGGTGTTCCGCGATAACACAGATAACATTAATGACTACACAGAGACGGTGCTGGACTTTGTTTGTACTTTGGTGGAAGAAACAATCCCCACTACCACAATTAGAGTTTACCCAAACCAAAAGCCTTGGGTAGACAAATCCGTCCGCGAAGCTCTGAAGGCGCGCACCTCGGCCTACAACGCCGGGCTTGTGGCAGGCAACATGAATGACCATAAGGTGGCGAGATACAACGTTAGGAGGGCAGTAATAGAAGCAAAAAGGCGCTACAGGGATAAAATTGAAATTCAATATGAACAGGCTGACTCTAGAGCTATGTGGCAGGGCCTCAGAACAATGACAAAGGCACCTCCCTCAAACTGAACAGTGACATCTCCTTAGCAAATGATCTCAATATCTTCTATGCAAGGTTTGAGGCTGGGAATAACAACACCAGCCTACAAACCACTGCAATAGAGTGGGGGGGGGCGCTGCTGATGGAGATTCAGTGTTTAGGATAACAGAACATGAGGTGAGGAGGACCTTTAAGAAAGTGAATATCAGGAAGGCAGCAGGACCGGACAGCATCCCCGGCCGCGTCCTAAAAGTCTGTGCTGACCAACTGGCCCTGGTATTCACTGACATATTTAACCTGTCCATACAACAGGCTGTCATCCCCACCTGTCTGAAGAAGTCCACCATTATCCCTGTACCCAAAAAATCCAAGCCTGCTTGCCTCAACGACTACCGCCCTGTAGCTCTCACCACCATAGCCATGAAGTGCTTTAAGAAGCTAGTGAAGGGCTACATCTGCTCCTCCCTCCCCATCAACCTGGACCCCCTGCAATTTGCATACGGCCCCAACAGGTCCACGGAGGACGCCATATCCCATTTGCTGCACACAGCAGCATCACACCTGGACAAGAGGCAGGGGAACTATGTGATAATGCTATTCATCGACTACAGCTCAGCATTCAATACCATAGTCCCCTCCAAACTCATAGCCAAGCTCAGGAACCTGGGCTTGAACTATGACCTCTGCCAGTGGGTCTTGGACTTCCTGACGGGCAGACCTCAGGTGGTGAAAGCAGGCAACTGCACCTCCTCATCCATCACTCTCAACATAGGGGCCCCCCAGGGCTGTGTTCTGAGTCCCCTCCTCTACTCCCTGTACACACATGACTGCGTGGCACAGCGGAACAACAACACAATCATCAAATTTGCTGACGACACAGTAGTGGTGGGCCTGATCTCTGCAAACGATGAGAGGGCCTACGTGGAGGAGGTTAAGGTTCTAGCGGGATGGTGTCAAGAGAACTGCCTCTCCCGGAACGTCAGCCAAACAAAGGAGATGATTGTGGACTTTAGGAGGTCGGGGTCAGGGATTACAGCCCCCTCAGCATCGATGGGGCAGGGGTTGAGAGAGTGAACAGTTTTAAGTACCTCGGAGTCCACATATCCGAGGACTTGACATGGACCACACACATTGACAGTGTTATCAAGAAGGCATGACAACGCCTCTACTTCCTTAGGCACTTAAGGAAGTTCAACATGAGTCAGAAGATCCTCAATAACTTCTACTCATGCACAATAGAGAGCATCCCTGACTGGCAATATCACCTCCTGGTTTGGGAATAGCACTGCACAAGACCGTAGCAGACTACAGAGAGTGGCCCGTTCAGCCGAACGCACAATTGGAGGGGGGCTTCGCACTCTCCAAGGCATTTACAACAAGCGGTGCATGGACAAGGCGAAGAGAATAATCAAAGACTCCAGCCACCCAAACAACTGCCTCTTTGAACTGCTGCGGTCAGGCAAGCGATACCGGAGTCTCATGGCAAGCACAGAGAGACTCAGAAGGAGCTTCTATCCCCAGGCCATCAGGATGCTCAATGAACAATGATTGCTCAATGAACAAGGCTTGAACAAAGAACAATCGTAACAACCATCAAATGCACTCACAGCACACACATCCACACGCACACACTCACTTTAAACAAACAACTCACTGCTGCACCCACTTTACCCACTTTAGAACACCTAAACACACT
Organism: Notolepis coatsorum; assembly: GCF_963971535.1. Lineage (NCBI taxonomy): Eukaryota > Metazoa > Chordata > Actinopteri > Aulopiformes > Paralepididae > Notolepis > Notolepis coatsorum. Next base: position 43,519,237 of record NC_140165.1, read on the forward strand.
TTATATTTATTGGCCAAGAATTTGCACTACAACCCATCATGGCCGCCTAGTTATAGTTGAAAGTGGGGGTGCAAGTATTTTTTTTATTCTTTTTTTTTGTACATTTTTTTTTTTTTTTTTTTTGTAAGTGGTGTTTTTTTTTACATTTAATGAACACCTGTATGTGCAATTTCCTGCAATATAGAGCCTTCAATCTTGACCAAAATAAAGCTGCTCTTTTCACTATAAAACTCAGTTTATATTGCAGTATGATAGCTATAATAATAATAACTTCACTGCGAGGGCTCTTTTAGCTAACGCTAGCTAGGCACGTATGATAGCCAATTACTATTATAATAATAATAATAATAATAACTTTCCCATCCTCCCAAAGCCCCTCCAGCCCCGTTCACATCCGCAGCACCAACAACAACAACAACAACAACAACAACAATAACAACTAATTGACGCTATCAATAGCCCCAGTGAGCGCGGCGGCTGAATGAATGAAAACTTTATTTAACAGATTGCAGAATGGGTACAATACAGTACGGCTCAATACACACAATTGTTAAGGGGATGCAGACCAGAGAAAGACGTTTGTCTTGTTTACATCAGGGTCCCCTTTCGTGACTGTGCTGCACCGAGTGAATCCACAGTCACTTGCTCCCCAATGGGAAACCAACCTAGATTTACCATGAAGGACTGGTTCTGGCCGAACCGTTTGTTATACAAGTATCACAGAGACATTACAAAGGTGCTCACAGTTGCACGAGGGGTTCGCACAGAGATACGGGATGGTTTGAAAGCTCGGCGTTGCTAATAAATATTTTTTATATTTTTTTTATAAACTGCTCAAAGCGGCATTATTTCCGCCGTTGGGTGATCACAGCGCCTGCGCACCATCCTGTATCTCTGGATTCACTCGGTGCAGCAGCGCCGAGGCTCACCATACGAGAAATATTCAGTTTCAATCTGTTTGCGCATTTAGTATACAGTCACAGTGTTCGACTTACGTGATGATTTGCTCCATCTTGATGTAAACGCCGAAGAATAATCCTCACGAGTCACAATGTTATCCAATATCCAGCCTGAATTTTTCAAACGCTTTCGAAAAAGCCGCCTCCCCCAACATGTCGTATACGTCATGCCGACGAACCGTGGCCCGTGGGCACTGGATCAAACCATTAAAGTGGGGGGGTCACACAATCTTTGGAAACTTAAAAACTTGCTATTAAGTGTCATTGCGTATTATTAATTTGATTGAAATTACGTAGTTATGGTTCGATAAGATTTATATATTGGGGGGGACAGGGCCGCCTGGGAGAAATGCGAGGCCCTGTGCGAGATTTAACGCGAGGCCCCCCCCCCCCCCCCCCCCCCCCCCAAAAGGTTAAAAAAAAATATATATATATATATATATATATATATATATATTTTTTTTTTTTTTTTTTATACAGTCAACATATTCTTAAATAATAGCGCTGCCCGAGGCGGGGCATGATACAGTCAACATATAGCAAAAGAGAGAGCGAGAGAGAGCTCCCGTTCTACAGTCAATATATAGTGTACAGAGAGAGAGAGAGAGAGACACATTGGAAAGAAATTGAAATGCTATTTGGCCCTAAACAGAGAGTACACAGTGGCAGAATACCTGAGCACTGTGACTGAAGATCCTTGAGCACAGCCTAGCCATCGAGAAAGGCCGCCATAGGCAGACTGTGTGTGTTAGAAAGAGAGAGAGAGAGAGAGAGAACATGTGTGTTTGTCATGTGTGTGTGTGTGTTAGAGAGAGACTAGAGCATGTATGAGAGATTCAAAAGGACAAAGATCAACACTTAAATCCAAGAGAGAGAGAGAGAGAGAGAGAGAGAGAGAGAGAGAGAGAGAGAGAGAGAGAGAGAGAGAGAGAGAGACACACATTGGAAAGAAATTGAAATGCTATTTGGCCCTAAACAGAGAGTACACAGTGGCAGAATACCTGAGCACTGTGACTGAAGATCCTTGAGCACAGCCTAGCCATCGAGAAAGGCCGCCATAGGCAGACTGTGTGTGTTAGAAAGAGAGAGAGAGAACATGTGTGTTTGTCATGTGTGTGTGTGTTAGAGAGAGACTAGAGCATGTATGAGAGATCCAAAAAGACAAAGATCAACACTTAAATCCAACAAGAAGAGGGTCTATACCAGAGAAACCAAAGCAGCAAGGAGCCAATGGCCGACATCAGCTAAATAGGCTAGCCAGGTACTGTGACACCAGGCCACACACAGCTTTGGCCAACGGCCCAACGCTACCCAAGCTACACAAACGACCATTCACACACAGCACATGTCGTATCTCCAAATGTTGTGAAGTAGCATATGTTTTGCCTGGAAAAAAACATCGTTATTAACAAAACATTCGGGAGGGGAAGGAAGGAAGAGTGGGGTAATGTCATGACATCTTACCTGCACGAGGAACGCAGGGCGAAAGGCCGCGACACAGGTCTCCACGTTGACGAAAGGCCTCTCGCTGTCGGGACAAATAAGCTATGGCCAGAGCCTTGTCATGGTGCAGGCCCGACTACATCTTCTGTCAAAGATGATGTCGTAGTCAGAGTGCCAGGGCCTGCTATTCTCAAGGCTAACTGATAGCATCAAACGAACGTTCCCAGCTGACGCTAAACAGCTAACTGGCTAACAGTTAGCTCAATCAGGCACCTGGCTGTATGTAGCCGCATAGCTTGCTTCTGCGTTCTGCAAGCTATGCGGCTACATACAGCCAGGTGCTCTCACCAGGCACACACCGTTAGCTACTAGTAGTACTATATTAGCTAGTCGACCAGTTTGGCTCCAGAGAGAGAGAAAGAGAGATAGGTCAGGTCCACGGCGGGAATATAATCATAGGTTGACTCACCATAACGCAGTATCAACGTGGCGCCAATGGTAAAGTTGGAAGGAGACTTTCTTGGCCCACGGTGTAATTTCTTCTTCTTCTTCTTCGAGTACTTTCCGGCAGACTGGACACCTTTCGGCGTATTGCTGCCTAACAGATTTATCTGCTCACAAGTTCTCTTCTCCTTCTTTTGAAAAGACATCCACTCGCCTCGCTCCTCTGAATAGCGCTGAATTATCTACCTCGTGTGTCTTCTTCTTATATTTGGTATTACGGCGGTCGGCGGACGGGCCGGAAACACTATCCTAAAATCTGTAGAGCAGCAAATCCGCAGAAACCGGAAAACTGCAGTCTGCAGAGCCGCAGAGGCAGGAAGTCAGACACATTCTACAAACGTGTCTAATGTGAAATATATAAGCATATAAGCAAAACTAGATTTTAGGTCTGTGATGAAAAAGGGCCTCGCGGGAAGGGGGGCCTCGCAAAAAAATTAAAAAAAATAAAAAAAAATAATAAAAAAAAATAATAAAAAAAAATAATAATTTTTTTTTTTTTTTTTTTTTTGCGAGGCCCCCCTTCTTGCGAGGCACTGCTCGCACACCCCCTGAGGCGGCCCTGGGGGGGGATATTTATATCATATGATATGATCAAAAAGTGAGGGAGCAAAGAGACAAGCTTGCTCCCCCAAGTTCAATAGTCCTGGAGCCCGTGCATCGTCTGCTCTGTTAAGTGGGCGCCTATGCAACCCATACCTCATTACACCTTACTGTAAATTGTACCTAAATTGTACCTCATCCCGTTTCTGCATTGTACTGTATAGTATATAGTATATTGTATTGTAACTCAGTTACTTTCTACTCTGCATTGTACATTGTTGAACACTTTTTGTCTATGTACTTGACTTCTATTTTATACTTACTATACTTTTATACTATATAAGAGAAGTAGCCTATTCTCAGTTCTTGCCCCACAATGGTGGAATGAACTACCCACCCCAGTTAGGACAGCCGAATCACGTCCAATCTTTCGCCGTCGACTAAAGACGCACTTCTTCAACCATTATCTGAATTAAAAAAAAAAAAAAAAAAATCTAACCCTAACTAACCGTACTGTCATGCACTTGTCCTAATAAACTAACCTACACTGTAGCACTCAACACTTTGATGAACATTGTTGCTCAGCTGATAGAGTTGTGCCCTTCCTGATGGCTTGTCGTACAGAACTTGTAAGTCGCTTTGGATAAAAGCGTCAGCTAAATGACTAAATGTAAATGTAAATGTAAATGTATACTTATCTATTTTTATCTAGCACAATCTCTGGAGCAAAACAGAAAGAAGCATTTTATATAAAAGTATTATAAATACTTGTGTACTTATAATATAATATGTACTTCTGTATGACAACTAATAAAGAAACTTGAACTTGAACTTGAGCTGCCAGCTTTGTGAGTGGGAGGCATGACAGTGGGAGGCAGGTCAAAGGATTGTATGAGAGAGACCACTGTGTCTGACTGAGATGAGCCAGGCATATTAAATATTACAGCATTACAACATTAGTACATTACACATTACATTTATAATTAACTAGAAGTCTTTATTTGTCATGCAGTTTTAATACACACACGTGAGATGGGCGACCCACAGGAACACACACACATTGAGTCGTAGATGAAATGTCTCTCTGCACTTTTCCCATCCCGTTGTCCTTCCCCCCATGGGCAGCCGGGAGAAGATAGGGCGTCAACGTGAGCCGCATCCCGGGGACCAATCCAAGTGCTCCTGTCCGTCTTGGTCAAGGACGCCACAGCGTTAGCGATCTGTTGTGCATGTTATATTTCGTATTGCATCGCGTCCCGCTCTGAGCCTTACGAGATACTTCTATCTCCTGTGATACCTAATGTATCTCCCACGAACAAAAAACACATGCACCCCACCTGTATGGGGCCCCGCCCCTTATGGTGGTACCACCCATATAACCATGACTCTGGTCATGAAACACCCTTCCTCTATTTTCGTCCCAGCGTATTGGATGCGTGCACCATACGAGCTAGCGGAATGAAAAGATTAAGGAAGATTAATAATGTTGAGGGCTTACCGGAGAGTTGTTTTTCCCTGGATTCTCTGGAGCTTGTTTCGGCGACACATGAGACCTATGCTGGTGGTTCCTCGGCTGACGGCGACGGACCGAGGGGCAGCGTACAAGGTTTGGCTAACGGGTCGGCTTGTACAAAGGTGAGGTCTGTGTCAGTAGGCGTCAATGTCGGTGTTGGTCATGCTGTGGAGTATGTTTCGGCACCAGGGCCGGGGCGGCTTGGCGATCGTTCCACTGTAGTGGGCGATGTCTTGGCGATCCTGGAACATGCTGTTGACGCTAATGCTAATGCTACTGCTAATGCTAATGCTACTGCTGCTTCTTCTGCTAACGCTGATGTTGACGCTGGAATGTCTAATAATCCCCGCCGCGGGATTCCGCTTTTCCCTCCTCTTGCCACCTTCATTGATGAAGGTCAGTCGGTGGTGGGTGTGGGGGGGTTCGCTGAGCTCTATTTACCTTTTTTGCGGGTGAAGGGGCTGACGACGGGGTGCAGCCCGGGGGTACCTTGGCTAAGTAGCCAGGTAGCTTCTTTTTTGTGCCCAGGCGGGGATGAACGACGTTCCGCCCGGCCGTTGCTTGATAGCATGTCGGCTCGGAGGGTGGCAGTATGGACGAATGAGTGGTATACTGCTGCAGGATGGCATTTAGCGGCGGCCAGTGTTGTGGCTCAGCTGGCTACTTTCCTATCCAAGATGGCGTCGGGTTGTAGGTCTTTGGGTCCAACCGACACTATGAACGTGATTCATGTTTGTGGTGTTATAGAGATCTTGACTCAGTCGCAAGCTATAACTGCGGGGAGGATTCGGATGCTATCGACTTTGGTTGTTAGGCATCTTTGGTTGGAGCAGTCTCCTCTTGGGGAAGAGGATAGGTTTTCTCTCCTCACGACTCCTTTTTCCACAGATAGTCTTTTTGGGCGTTCTGTGGAGGCGCAGGCGGTTTTTGATTCGGGTCCTACACCGCCTCACGCTGTGCAGCCAGGGGTGGGAGCACGGTCTCGTCAACGACTGTGGCGAGATCCTCGACAGGCGGCCATGTTTCCCCCGCCAGTGGTGCCCTGGTTGGAGAATCGACAGGGTTTCGCAAGGCCGACAGTCTTGGCGGCCGAGGGATCGGCCATTTTGGGTGATTTCGGGGTTGGTAAACCACCCCGTCGTCATTTTGCCGCGAGCAGCCCGCTCCCCGTTCAGTCCTCTCTCTGGTATCCCCAGAAGCGGGGCTCTGAGTGTTTTCCTTTGGCTGCGGGCCGCGAACCTTCATTGAAGCGTATGCGGCCCCATTCTTCACTTCTCATGGAGACAGGGGCTGACACCCAGTTGATGGCTGAGCCTGGGTCTGTCCGTGAGAATGTTCCGTCGTCGCGTGGTTCCTACACCGCAGGTTGTGGGTGGGTGGAACCTGGTGTTACAGCTGCCACTAGCTCCAGTGGTCAGCAGGGGGACTCGGTGCCTCTTCTGTTGAATGCTCAGCAGGGGTTACCCCGGCTTCGCCCTCGCCAGGCGGGGTATCGCGCTGTTGCCTCCCACTCCCGTCAAACCGGCAGTGGTCTGCAAAGGAGAGGCTGGTGTGATTTGAGTGGTAGCAATATCACTGCAGGGCTTCGGCGTGTAGGAGCCCATGGGGTCCTCAGGCCTTGCGTGTCTGGCTGCGGAACGGCTCCTCAGCGTGTGCTGGAGGGGTGTTCAGGGGGTGAGTGTGTGTCCACAAGTTTGATGACCGCTCCTCCCGTATCAAACCGGCCCTTTCTGTCGGGGTCCCCCCTTGGGTGCTTTGCACGACGGGGGGGACCGGGCCAATTATCTGCTGTTCCTTGCGGCCCAGCGTCAGTTGACGGCGGGGGCGCTGTGGGATTATATTCACATATGGCGACGGGAATGTCTCTTGAATCGGTGGATGAGGAGAACGTTAGAGGCGGGGCTGGTTTTGCAGTTTGCGCGGCCCCATCCTCCGTTCTCAGGTTTGGTGCCGACCCTATTGTTAGGGTCGGGCGCGGTGACAGCCCTGGCCGACGAGATCCAATCTCTGTTGGCGAAGCAGGCCGTCGTTGTGGTCCCGAGAGAGGACGCAATGTCAGGCGTCTACTCCCGTTATTTTCTGGTGCCCAAGAAAACTGGGGGGGTCAGACCTATACTGAATCTGTCCATGTTCAATCGGTTGATTGTAGTGAGACCGTTCAGGATGTTGACCGTCCGACTCCTTCTGCTTGCTGTCAGGAGGGGGGACTGGTTCACCTCCATAGACCTGAAGGATGCGTATTTTCACATACCCATTTTCCCTCCTCACAGGAAGTTCCTACGGTTCCTGTTTCAGGGCGTAGCGTACGAGTACCACAGAATGCCGTTCGGTTATTCTCTGGCTCCCCGCACATTCACCAAGTGCGTGGCGGCTGCTCTGGGGCCTTTACGTCGTCGGGGGATACGAGTTCTGTTCTATCTCGACGACATTCTGCTCCTCAGCCGTTCAGAGGAGGTTGCCAGGTCTCATACTCGACTGGTGGTGGAATTCCTCACCAGCCTGGGTTTTGCTGTGAATTGGAAGAAGAGTACCCCTCTTCCCAGTCAACAGGTGGAGTACTTGGGCTTGACATTGAGGTCGAAGCCCATGCTTGCGACCCTCTCGGAGCAGCGTCGGGGGGATCTCCGTCACGCGCTCGGGGGTTTCCGTCTGGGAGGGACGGTTACGGCGCTGCAGGTGATGCGTCTGCTGGGCCTTATGTCGGCGGCCCACACGGTGGTTCCTCTTGGCCTCCTCTTTATGAGGCGGATACAGAGGTGGTTTCTCTCTTTGAGAATAGATCCGGTGTGGGGCAAAGGGAGACGGTTGACGGTTCCTTTGTCGATATGGGGGGATCTCGCCCACTGGGGGAGGCTGGGTATCCTCTCCGCTGGGGTCCCCATGGGCAGCAGTGGCTCCCACGTCACGGTTTTCACCGACGCCTCTCTCACAGGTTGGGGAGGGGCGTTTCGGACCCACGCAGTGGGGGGCAGCTGGACGGGTCATGCCGACCCAGCTGTCCTGCATATCAATGTGTTGGAGTTGAAGGCGGTCCTCCTGGTCCTCAAACGGCTCGGCCACCTGGTGGTAGGCGAACACGTTTTGATCAGGACGGACAATGTGACGGCGGCGGCATATATCAACAGGCAGGGTGGGACTCGTTCCGCCCGCCTGCTCCGGGTGGCGCGCAAACTGTTGCTATGGGCATCCCGCAGGCTGCGCAGTCTGCGGGCGCTCCACGTTCCTGGTACGGAAAATGTGGCGGCGGATATAATGTCTCGGGGCGGTCCTCGTCGCGACGAGTGGGAACTCCGCCCCGACATAGTCAGACAGATCTGGGATCGGTTCGGGGAGGCCTCGGTAGATCTGTTTGCGTGCCGACGTTCTCACAAGTGCCCCTTGTGGTTCTCGCTCAGTCGAGCGGATCATCCCCCCTTGGGGGTGGATGCCTTCTCGACCTTTCCGTGGCCGCCCGGTCTTCTGTACGCCTTCCCTCCTGTACAGCTGTTGAGTCAGCTGTTGGAGCGGATACGGAGGGAGCGCAGGACGGTGATCCTGGTCGCGCCGGACCGGGGCACGTCAGTGTGGTTCCCGGTCTTAATCCAGCTTCTGGTCGCTCCTCCTTGGGTCATTCCGTGGTCAGCGACGGCCCTCTCGCAGCACAACGGAGTGCTTGTCCAGCCTCCGGTGTTGGGTCAACGCCTGGTGGTGTGGCTGGTGGGAGGGTGAGTCTGGAGAGGATGGATCCCGCAGTGGTTGATACCATCCGGTGTGCGCATGCTCCCTCCACTGTCGCGGTTTACGCGGGCAGGTGGCGTGCGTTCCAAGAATGGTGTAAGGGGGGGGGCTGGGACCCAGTCTCCTGCCCCCTGGATGCTGTTCTGGGTTATCTCCAGTCTCTTCTTGGTAGGCTGTCGGCTTCGACAGTGAGGGTATATGCGGCAGCTATATCCTCCTGTCATGAGGGTTTTGAGGGGACTGTTTTGTTCAGCCACCCTCTTGTGAAGCGTTTCCTGCTTGGCGTTCGATGCGTTAAGCCGGTGCAACGCTCCTTGGCTCCGACTTGGGATCTTCAATTGGTCCTCGGTCGGTTGTCCTTGGCCCCGTTTGAGCCGCTCGAGCAGGCGCCGTTGGGACGGCTGTCTTTCAAGACCGCGTTCCTACTGGCTGTCACTTCCGCTAAACACGTGGGTGAGCTCTGTGCTCTCTCGGTACGTCCAGAGTGCCTGTCTTTTCGGACCGATTGCGGTGCCACTCTGCGACCTAATCCTGCTTTCGTGCCTAAGAATATCCGGAGTTCCTTCCGCTCCCGGGATATTGTGGTTCAGGCTTTTCGTCCTCCTCCTCACACTAGTGAGTTAGTGCTTTGGGGATTTACCTCAGCCGTACTCAGGACTTCAGGGTTACCGACCAGCTTTTTGTCTGTTACGGTGGGGCTCGTGCTGGTAAGGCACTGTCGAAGCAGCGCCTGTCCCATTGGTTGTGCGAGGGTATTGCCCTCTGCTACACGTTGGCTGGGCAGGATCCCCCTGGGGGCGTCAGGGCGCACTCCACTCGTGGGGTGGCTGCCTCTGCCGCTCTCCTGGGTGGGGCCTCGGTGGAGGACATCTGTGCTGCAGCTTCATGGTCCTCACCGGGCCCCTTTGTAAGGTTTTACCTCATGGACATGACCGGGGGTTCTGTCTCCCAGGCGGTTCAGGGGTCTGTGGCCTTTCCTGCTTCCCGTCCTTTGGTCGGGTAGCAGGAGTGTATGGGTATGGGCCGCAGTGTGTTGAGTCACACGTGGTTCCGCCTGTACGGTGTGTTCAAGGGGTTCTGGCTCCCTCTTGTTCGCATTCAGGTGGAGTTGACTGCGCCCCCCCTTCGTTAGGAAGGATGGGGTGACAGGGCTCCCCGCACCCCTTGATGTGGGCTTACGGGTCCTCAGGGGGTACATCTGTCGGGTCTCGCGCCCGCTCTTCCCCATTATCTCGTAAGGCTCAGAGCGGGACGCGATGCAATACGAAATATAACGATAGGTTATGTAGATAACCTAGTTATATTAGTATTGGCTAAGCGTCCCGCTCTGCGCGCCCTGAGTTCCCTCTTGAGGGGTCTTTTCCTGGGACGGGTTTTTGGCGAGGAAGGGTGTTTCATGACCAGAGTCATGGTTATATGGGTGGTACCACCATAAGGGGCGGGGCCCCATACAGGTGGGGTGCATGTGTTTTTTGTTCGTGGGAGATACATTAGGTATCACAGGAGATAGAAGTATCTCGTAAGGCTCAGAGCGGGACGCTTAGCCAATACTAATATAAATCGTTTTTCCATTGGGTTTATCTTATCGGAGGGGAAACCCTTGCGAGCACGGGGAGAACATGCAAACTCCACACAGAAAGGCCTGGGAGATACCCCACCTGAGTACCTGGCATCATGGAAACCTGGTAACCAAGCGGGAATCGAACCCTGGACCTTCTTGCTGTGAGGCGACAGTGTTAACCACTACACCACCGTGCCACTCATTTCATTATCAAAATACAGATTACATGAATAGAGACTACAGCTCGGTCTTAAACAAACGTTCACCTTTAACATTCACTTAGACACTTTAAAACTATTTTAGCACAGGGCGGCTGGGTGGTACAACGGACATTGCGCTCGTCACCAACGCAAGAGACACCGGGTTCAAATCCGGCTGTCGGCATTGCCTCCGGCTTGGGCCGGCCGTCATACTGGCTCAATTGGCAGAGTCAGCGGGTGGAAGTCGATGGGTGGTAATCTGTACGTTGTGGACAGTGACTCCTACAGGTCGGTTGGGGGACGCCTGCACAGCAGAGACAGGAAATGGCGGGGGTAGTGTGAGCCTCCCACACGTTACACCTCACCAATGAGAGTCCACGCTGGCAGGTGAAAAGATGTGACAGGCTGCCTCCTCATGTACCGGAGGGGACACGTGATGCAAGGCTTCTATCCTCCCTACGACCGACCTGTGGAGGGCATATGCGAGCAACGTTCAAGACAGGGGAGGGGAGAATTGGAAACAGCGACATTTATTTATTTATTACAAAAAAGTTGCACTACATCCATACCTACTTTTTGCATTTGCATTTTAAAAAGTTAGCATTTTGTACCTCATTGTTTGCATTTTGTACTTTAGGTTGTACTTTAGTTTGTAAATTGTATATTTTATATAGTGTTTTGTATAGTGTTTGGACTTTATTATTTTTAACTTTTTAATATATGAAGCGTATTCTCAGGGGGCTCATACAGAACCAATGCATTTCACTGTAATGGACACTTTATAGATGACAAATAAAAACAAACTTGAACTTGAAACTTGACATTCTGCCCAGTCCTGCCCCCACAGCACCTGAACAACCTTTCCTAGAGCAACATGTTAATCCCCTTTGGCACCTTCTCATAAATGCTAAATGTGCCCATGTGTATTCCCTGTGCAACTGTTCCAGAGCAGCATAATTCAAAATGACAACAATACGATTCTAAAAGTACCAGTGTTTATTTCCTCTTGAAATGCAAAGACACTACAAAATAAGGAAGGGTCATGACATCAGAATACCAGTGTTCTATGCTCTGCTTCTTAGTGCCAGGCTTTGATGCCAGTTATATTGAAGCCTGTATTAAATATACCAGCTATCTGAGGAAATATATAACCAATATATCAAACTTTAGGGTGGCACGGAGGTCCTGGGTTCGAATCTCAGCAGGAGTGTTCACATGGGTTTCCTCTGTGTACTCATAGGCGGAGTTTGAACTTGACGCCAGGGGGTGCGACTGCTTGGCGAACTATTTTTTGACCTTTATTTTATTATTTTAGCGTTTTTACAATGCCCTAACCCCTAATTTTTTATTTTATTTAGGTAGTACAGCAGCACACACACACACTCACACACACAGCACTACGGGGGATCATTTTTAACTGACTTAGGCTCTAATTATTATTATTCATAGAGACTCTCGAGCAATAATAATTATTACAGCCTCCATTTTTCGTGGACGAAAAATATACCAGGCTATAGATATCAATTTTCCCGAAATAACGCTACCTGCCTCGACAAAATTCGTGCATTTGTTATCCAGATACATTAATTATCATCTCAGAATAAGTGGCTTTGTATCGCGCTGCTGCTGCTGCTGCTGGCCGCGCGTTGCCGTTAACCCTTTCACTGCCACACTACAGAAGGTTCGCCTTATAATGTGACATGATTACTACTATAAAATGAATGTATTGTAAAACAAAACATAATAGAATTCAGATTTGTTTCTCACAATTATTATAATTTTATTAAAATAAAAATTATCTTGATAAAAAAAAAAAAAAAAAAAAAAAAAAAAGGCAATTTCACCCCCGGCCACCAGGGGGTGCAATGCACCCCCTGCACCCCCATAAACTCCGCCCATGTGTGTACTCCAGTTTCCTCCCCTCCCACACCATAAAGACATGCATGGTAGGCAGGGACTATATGGAAACTAGCTAATTAGCTCAAATCTGGCACATTTATATTGATGTGGAAACTGAAGATGATCATGAATTAATGTGCACTGTCCCTGGGTAAAAAAAAGAAAAACGAGCATGCATGTCCTTTTTTATGGTGTGGGGGGACACAGGAGAACCCGGAGGAACATGCAAACTCCACACAGAAATGGCCCCCTGCTGGGGTTTGAACCCAGGACCTCCTCGCTGTGAGGCAACAATGCTAACCACTGCGCCCCCCAAAGTGCACAAGCTTTATTCTCAAAGTTGAACCTATGGCGTTTTCTAGCGTCTATAGAGATGTCATATGTTATTCCTATGATCTCGAAAAGCTCAGTGTGGATCTGTGAACATGAGTGATTCTCTTTTAGTGCAGCAGGGGGTCCAACAGGATTGTGTGTGTGACGGTACACATTGGGGGGATTGTATGTTTGCGGCATGATAGCACATGCCTGGCCTTAAGGCATGAAATGAATAATCTGAAGATTAAAGCTAGTTAGAGACAGTCAGGGGCCATAATTTAAGCATTAACCTATATCATGTTTATTCATACGCATTCATGTTTTGACAAACAGCTGAAGGACAGGCCAGGAGTGGGACATACCGTGCTACTGAGCCTGCAATTATGATATTCTATCTTCAAATGGATTGTTTTCACATAGTGCAAGACTAATATAGACAGTTGAATTAGCTTAACTAGCATCTCAAATAGGCTATGTTCACACTGCAAGCCTTGGTGCTCAATTCAGATGTATTGCTCAGATCAGATTTTTTTAGTTTTTGCTGTTATTATTATTGTTATTCTTTTTAAAATGTGGCCATTATGATTCCGGTGTGAACTGGTCACGCTCCTGAACTGAGCCACATGCACTTAATGAACAATAAAGAAGATGGGTGTAAAAGATTGTGACAAATGTCAATCTAGAGTGATGTCGATTCACATGAATGTTGCATGACTGTTCAGACTGAGGTCGCCTTGCAAAAAATATATATATATAATAATACTAACCTCCGTATTGTCTTTTACTATTATGCACTATGCTACTAAGTAATCTACCGTGCCTATATTACTGCCTACTATGCTAATATGTCTATACTACTATGCACTCAATAATGTAGAACTGAAGTTCAACACTGTTTGATGAACAATCTTACTTACCCTTAGCTGCCAGAAATGTACCCTTCCTGGTGACCTGTAAGTCACTTTGGATAAAAGTGTCAGCTAAATGACAACATGTAAAGGTCGACATATGAAAGTGGCCCAAATTGTCAGAATTTGTGCGAGAAAAGTCAGAATTGAAAAGATCAGATTCCATGTGATTTGTGCTGTTCACACTGTTGTGAGAAAATCTGATCCGAGTCACAAATGAGCAAATGTAGCCACCTGAATATGTCTGGCTATTATTCAGGGTGGCTAACGTTAATCTTTTGCATTTCCTGTGTTCACGAGGACGTTGTAACCAGTTGACCGCTCTTGATCATACCTAACCGGACATGGACACTTAACGTGCGGTTCTCTTTGATCACCCCTCCCCGACATTGACTATTAACTTGCTGCTCTTTGATTCTCTTTCTTCAAAACATTGACGTTTCATAGCGAGATAGGACTACAGGTGCCGGCAGGGGGCGGTGGTGGTCGCTGGGCAGGAAGGACATCAGGCGAAGAAGAATGGGTTCAACGGCAAGTGCAGCAGAGAGGAACTTCCTCTTTGGCGTTCTACACGGAGGAGGAAGGACGTCTACAACGGGAGCACCAGCGAGTCAGCACGCGAGGAACAGACTCAGCTACAAAACCGTTATCCTAGAAATACATGGTAGTTGAGCGTTTGATTAATGCGCCAGATAAACTCAGTTCCACAACGGGTTATCCTAGAAATATCTGCGGTAGCTTAGCGTTTGGTTAATGTGCCAGAGACACTGTGAATGAATCAACAGGCGAGCATCGCCGAAGACCAGGTGGTAGACATTGGCCACCTTGCGTTAGCCGTGTATAGGCGTTATAGCAGGAGGGTTCAACACGACCCACAGTTTAGCTGTGTTTAGGTGAGTACCACAGTTTAGCACGCGCGCTGGCCCACCTCTTCAGCCCAGCAGAGGACGCCACTACACTGCACGCTTCTCCAGCCTCTCCAAGCCGTTGTCCAGCAGCACCTGCCCCAGCGTCTACTCCGCCCCGCTGGCTGTTATCGCGGGACCTCCGTCGGCCATCTTAGCACCCGGACTAGTGGTGCTGAGGTTGGGCCCGCCATCTTTGATAAGTACCAGCGGTGCTCTGGGTGTTGAAACGTGTTCGGTAGACAGTCCACTGTCTGGCGCAGGCTCTGTAAGAGTGAAGATAAACGGTGCTTTGAACGAACGCTGGAGAGCAGTGTATAGGGGCGCCCCAACCATTTCAAGCTGGCTTTAGATAGGACTTTAGATGGGCCCACTGTTAATTTCTTTTGAGTGTAATAATAACGTGTGTTCCTTTATAAAATTCCCATTCAGTAGCCCATACCCCTCTCCCTCTAACTCTCCTAACCCCCCATCTACGGGTGCAAGAACAGGCATTTAACCCCTTAAGGGCGGGTGTCTTTACTGTATCTTGACTAGTGTGGGAAGCGCTTTGGTTCTCCACTGTGGAGTGAGAGCACTAGGTGCCTAGCATTTTAACCCTTCAAGGGACATGTCCCATTACTGTGTATTGACCGGTGTGGGAAGAGCTGTATTTATTGGGTTGTGTAAGTGGGAAGAGCTTTGCTCATGGTGCCTTTTGATAACAATATAATTGTTGTAGTTGTGTTAAGAACCAGATCAATTCGTCAGTAAAGAACACTGGATGGGAGCACTGTGTGTGTCTGTTACTGAGTCTGTTGTCTTAACCCTTTTCTGCCCGGGTGATGCTCATTATTATTTAACCCTTTCCGCACCCCTGTCTATAGTTCATGGTTAAATGTCTCTACAGGTCATTAAGGAAGGTGTCACGTACAAAGGTCTAAGGACCACACAGAATAATAACTGGAGCTGGCTACACATGAGCAAAAGCAGCCTCTCTCAGTAAATGCTTTCAAAACAGTCCCGGGCAGGTAGGTAATAATAAACACAAGACGTTGTTCCAAAAATAGTAAATTATATTTATTATGCCGGGTAGGGATTTAAACCTCCACTGATATTTAAATAGGCAACAAAGGGAAAAAACAACCCACAAACAATTAACAAACAGGGGGAGGGATAAAGGGAGAACACACAAGGTAAGTATAATACAAAGTAAACTAGATAAGCGCCCACAGACACTCACCAACCAGCCAGAGGTTGGTACTGGGAAAACCCCCAGCAAAGGTACCAAAGGTACAATTCCACACTGAGTGGGATTAGGCCTAAAGCCAACAAGAGAATACTAACTCCAATGGAGGAGTGGCGCAGAGGCCAACAATATCTATATACATATACCAGTACTTTAGTCCACCCGAAGCAGTAGATAAGCACAGTATCAATTCCACCACAGTGGCAAACAATGGCAACCTCACTCTACTCTGGTCACTGGCAATTGACAGAATGAGGCGCGCAGACGTGTGTGTGCTGTCAGGTATTTGGCTACCCATCCCTCTCGAGGTGATTGCCATCAGCTGTCATTCATTAGGCAATCAGCACTCTTCAGTGTAGGGATGGGCAGCACCTGACAGGGAGAGAAAAGAGACAGCATTAGCTCTCATGTTCACACACACACACATCACATACAAAACACAACACATTAAATATACTAACCTGATGTTCAGAAGGTGTCATAAATACAGTAATAATGGTAATGACCAACCCACGTACCCAGGTACGTCACAAAGGGTACTGCTTTGGGGAGCGAATACATCATCCATCTTACTGCCATCAGGTGTGGGAGGGCTCAGGAAGTATTGGGGAAGTGGGGGTGTGTGGGGAGCTACTGCTGATCGCCCTGGAGGGCAAGAAGGACCAGAGTACCATCCCTAGGTCAGTGAATCCTAGGCCCCATCCGCTCCTGCTGCTCGACCTCCACTTTGACATTCCTGGCCTACAGTCGGGGATCCAGCTAGACTCAGCTCCGCTGTGTCCCGCTACCAGGTGGCCGTGTACAACCACTCCCATAAAGCAGGGATAATCCACCCTGCTACACAAAGAAATCAGATATGGGCCATTTTCCTCTGAGACGACACACAACAATTAAAATGTTTTATTTATT
Organism: Notolepis coatsorum; assembly: GCF_963971535.1. NCBI lineage: Eukaryota > Metazoa > Chordata > Actinopteri > Aulopiformes > Paralepididae > Notolepis > Notolepis coatsorum. Next base: position 43,535,838 of record NC_140165.1, read on the forward strand.
TTATAATTATTATTTTTCTTTTGTTTTTGTTTGTTTATTTTCTTCCTCTTGTATAGGTATCTGTGTTGGAATAGATGTCAAATATATTGTCTCATTTTACTTTTCTTCTTTTGTTGGAAATAAAAGTAATAAAAAAAAAATTTACTTAAAAAAAAACACGTTCAACAATCAAAACTTCCTCCACTATATTTTGAGCTAAAATACATACAGTACATAATGAATAATTACATGTTTGAGAAAATCTTAGATAGCACCACATAATTCCAAGTAGGTAGCCATCTCTGCAGGAAGGCAAAGTCTTCAGAACAGGCAGTTAATCAAGTTTTCAAAAAGATCAAATGATGGGCTTCTGTTTTCAAAAAGCTGTGTAAAAGCTGTGTAATAATTGACGTGGCTGTGATGAAAGCACTGAGTGTCTGGAACAGGGGCGGGGCTAGGGGGTGGCTACTTGGGCTCAAGCCCCGAATGTTTTCTGAAAAGCCCCAAATCTATTTTCAAAAAATTTAAAAAAAATTTAAAAAAAATTTAATTTTTTTTTTTTTTTTTTACTATTAATCATTGTTACATGAAAATATGTTTGCACCAGATTTAGCAGAAGCTCATTTCCATCTGTAGTCTATCCAGCCGCTAACTGTATTTGAGTGAGTTAAGTCTTGGTGTTATGGTAGACTCAGACCTAAGCTTTAAATCACAATCAAGAAGTTGACAAAAACATAATTCTTCCACCTTAGAAACATAGCTAAAGTACGGCCATTTATAAATCAAAAGGACGCTCAAAACCAGATCCATGCCTTTATCTCAAAGCCGACTCGACTACTGTAATGCACTCCTTACCGGCCTCCCGAAAAAATACGATGATAACAATTTTATTGCAATGCACTATTGCATTATTTTATTCTATTTTACTAACTATTTTATTGCACTGTACTATTTTACTTTGTATCAGTGATAATCAAACCGTAAACAAAGACGCATATTAACACTTTCAGCTCCAGATGGCGCTGTTTACTGTTACTGTTGAAAGGCCAGCGCCTTTTAACATGGGGATACGTGGCTGTGTTTGCAGGCCTAAAGCTATATTATATATTATAGCTATGGATCTAATAATATAGTCGATTGTCATTGAGTTTCTTCCGGTCAAGATGCAAAAAACAGATAATTTTTCCATCCATACATTTCCGTTTTATACCGTTGTGAATATGAGTGTAGTTTCAGGGTGGTCTGGTGTCATTTCCAAAATGACAGACACCAAGCCACATCGTTTCAAATGGAGTGCAATAGCGGCCGCAAGGTGTTAGGAGGCGGTATTGGACTTTGGAGATCTCAGACCCATCCCCCGTGATAACACAGGCTGCCGGCATGTCTTTATCAATGGAAATATCGAATAAAAAGAACAACTATACTCTGGTTTTCGGGGGTCCTCAACGTTCGGCGAGTTAACCCTAGATCTTAGATCCTAATATGAAAAACGATGTGATTTAATGTTCTATGTCTTACCTTGACTTTGTCTATTTTACTGATATCTATTTTATGCTTTATGTCTGCACTTTATGCATTGCTCTTGATCTGCCAATGTTGTGCTCATTTTATGCCTGTCTTTTTGTACTGCTGTGAAGCACTTTGAGCTGCAATTCTTGTATGAAAGGTGCTATACAAACACAGTGTATTATTATTATTATTATTATTATTATTATTATTATTATTATTATTATTATTATTATTATTATTATTATTATTATTATTATTATTATTATTATTATTATTATTATTATTATTATTATTATTATTATTATTATTATTATTATTATTATTATTATTATTATTATTATTATTATTATTATTATTATTATTATTATTATTATTATTATTATTATTATTATTATTATTATTATTATTATTATTATTATTATTATTATTATTATTATTATTATTATTATTATTATAAATTATGATAGTTTGCTTCATTAATTAAAAGGTGTGAATTTAAGTGTTCTCTAATGCCTTTTGTCCGCTTTAAGGTGGTGGTATAAGTTAAAGGTTGTGGTGTTGAAGTAAAAAAAATCCTTGCCCGCTATCGCGGGCACCTATCTGGGCTAAGCCCCGGATCTCCTACAATCCTAAATCCGCCCCTGTTCTGGAAGGTAAGTCCAGGTGGACATCTGTCTGTTCCTGTTACAGCGCAGAGGGAGTGAAATTATTTTTGCTCTCGGCTCCTTGGTCTGACCGGCAGCATTGACATGGAGTAGTACAACAGCCCAAACCCACCGAACGCGGGATGCGGGCGGGTGATCAGCGCTTCACTTTCGCTCCCATGCTAACACGGGCATCGCTGTTCACACCGTGGGCGACAAGCACATTTTTGGTTGGATTCAGAGGCGTGCACCACGCACGTGCATCTTCACAGAAATACACTCAATATCTGCATTATTACCACACATATAGATGTTGTTCAACCAGATAATGTGTCTGTATCTTTCCCAATACAAATAAACCATACTATACTTTTTCAGGAGTACAGTCACACTGATTTCATCATTCTAAATGTATTCTAACATTCTAATTAATTAGATAATAACTGGTTATACATGAAAAATGGACAATAGAACACTGGAACTGGAAATCTTTAAAAAGTCTTCAAACGGGAACTGACTTTGCATATAGACTGGGCATTTACAGCTGTTCCAATGTAAATCTGCTTTCCTCTGTGCGCTTTCGCCTGCTCTGAAGTCGGACTCGGTGTGGACGGCCATGCACGCTGTTCTCGCATGAAACCCGGGTCCCGGAGTAAAAGAGGGGCGTTCCGGTGGCTCACTAGGGTGCGTACCATGTAATAGCAAGTCCTGGGTTTGAATCTGTGGCAGAATAGTACCCCCCCCCCCTCAAACAATCCCACAGCCATGTTTCAACCCCCCCCATCATTACCATTCACCCTTTGGCTCTCACCTTCAACCCCCCTCCAGCCCCAAACCATGCCCCCCCCCCCCCATGTATCTACCCCCTCCCCCCTCCTCCTCCTCCCACAAACTAACCCCCTCTGGGCCATTTTACCCAGAACACCCAGCTCTCTCCCTAAAGAGCCATGTCTGAGTGGACTCTGGAGCTCACCTGCGGACACACCAGTTGGTGTCTCAGTTGGGTCATCCAGGCCATAACTCTAAATAAACCTTTGTTTACCAAGTCTATATAATATCAATGTCCTAAACAATGTAAAAAAAATATATATAAATATATATATATAATAAAAAAGAACAAAGCAATAGATTTAAAGCGGAAAAATTAAGACACATTAGCAGCCTAGCAATTATAAAATAAAATAAAATAAAAAGGAGCACTCACTTACAATAGACACAGTAGTCGCAGTGTGGGTGTGGCGGGTGCAGAGTGGCAGCAGAATCAGTGATGGTAAAGTAGCTCTGGCTGCTTAAACAAACACAGCGTAGGCGTGGTGTGCAAATCAGCAGCAGAAACGGCGGAAAAAAACAACAGCGTGTCACTCCACAGTCACAGGCTCGGTGGCCATGGCGCTGGTGTTGTAGTTACCTGTTGAACCGGCATGTGCTTTTGGCCTCAATGAAACATTACCTAATTTACCTAATTAACACAGTCATTATTTACAAATGTTAAAAGAACATCGTAAAAAAAAACAATAATAATAATATTTGAATTAAGCATGGATAATGTGTGTTTTGTATTTTCCAAATGGAGCGCACACGCCGGGTAGTGAGGCTGCAGCTGCGGAGAGGGTTGCGTGGGCGTTGTTTGGCTTCAGAGGAGCTGGATGTTCCAAACAGTTTTAAACAGCCTTTTGTGCAAACACAGAGAACGAGCAAACACGGTGAACGAGTGGTTAAAAACGTTATTATTTTCACATCCCCAGAGCCATAACATTTTAATTGGCAATAAAGATTTTCCAAAGATAATCGAACGTCACCTTGCATGCAAGAACCTTTTGTAGACTGACATAGACATAGGGTTAACACCCTCTCCACTATCTATCTTTCTGCTGCTAACGGATGGATCTCGGATCTTGATGTAATCAAAACATAGTTTCTGGACCGGGCTCTATTGATGATAAATGGGAAACCGCTATTGTTGGAGATGTGACAATACCGGGGATGAATCCCTAGGGATTATGGGCCCATAAATGTGACAGAGAAAGGGATATTCTATGTCATTGTGAATGGACTGAAGCTCCAGCCCTGGTGTCTATTGAAAATGTCACACTGTTACCGGATTCCGGTTTTTCATTTCATTTTTCAATTACATTTTTTGTAAATTTTGAGGGAAAATCAATCAATTGAGGAGACCCTCATTTTCAATGATGCCGAGTTTTTCATGATGGCATCAACAAATCCAAACATATGTAACCGGTCTCATTTTGACATGCCCCGAGTGGGAGTCAAACCCCGGTCTCCCGCGCTGCGGGCAGCATCACAGACCACTATACCAAAAAGTAAATTCACTTCTTGTTAATGAGTCTGGATGCCTCTGGGGAGTGAGTTTTACTTGCAGTACCGCTTAACGTCCACAGTCACTTCACTACACTGTCCATCGTGACTGTGGATAGACACGCGGTACCTCCGTTACACTCACCCCCCTAAACTCACTCCACCCAGGGCATCTGGGTCACTGGGCACCACTGAAACCGGTCTCCTTTGACATGCCCTGAGTGGGAGTCGAACCCCGGTCTCCCGTGCCATGGGCGACATCGCAGACCACTATACCAAGAGGTGAACTCACTTCTTGGTAATGGGTCTGGATGCCTCTGGGGAGGGGTCCTACTAATCACCCCAAAGTACCAGAAAATACCTTAAAGTACCCCAAAATACCCCAAAGTATACCCCAAAATACCCCAAAGTACCCCAAAATACCCCAAAGTACCCTATAATACCCCAAAATACCCCAAAATACCCCAAAGTACCCCAAAGTATACCCCAAAATACCAGAAGATACCCCAAAGTACCCTAAAATACCCCAAAATACCCCAAAGTACCCAAAAATACCCTAAAATACCCCAAAGTATACCCCAAAGTACCAGAAAATACCAGAAAATACCTCAAAATACCCCAAAGTACCCTAAAATACCCCAAAGTACCCCAAAATACCCCAAAGTATACCACAAAGTACCAGAAAATACTCCAAAATACCAGAAAGTATCCTAAAATACCCCAAAATACCCCAAAATACCCCAAAGTACCCCAAAATACCCTAAAATACCCAAAAGTATACCCCAAAGTACCAGAAAATACGAGATAATACCCCAAAATACCCTAAAATACCCCAAAGTACCAGGAAATACCCAAAGTACCCCAAAATACCCAAAGTATACCCCAAAATACCAGAAAATACCCCAACGTACCACAAAATACCCCAAAGTATACCCCAAAATACCCCAAAGTACCCCAAAATACCCCAAAGTATACCCCAAAATACCCCAAAGTACCCCAAAATACCCCAAAGTACCCCAAAGTATACCCAAAAATACCCCACAGTACCCCAAAATACCCCAAAGTACCCCAACATATCCCAAAATACCCCAAAGTGCCTGGAAATATACCACAAAGTACCACAAAATACCTAAAATGAAAAACTAAAATGTGCACATTTTGTGTAATAGTGTAATAGTGTAATTGTGTAATAGTGTGTAATAGTGTAATACTGTAATATTGTGTAATAGTGTAATAGTGTGTAATAGTGTGTAATAGTGTAATAGTGTAATAGAGTGTAATAGTGTTATAGTGTAATAGTGTGTAATAGTGTAATAGTGTGCTAGTGTAATAGTGTAATAGTGTGTAATAGTGTGCTAGTGTGTAATAGTGTAATAGTGTAATAGTGTGTAATAGTGTAATAGTGTAATAGTCTAATAGTATGTAATAGTGTAATAGTGTGCTAGTGTAATAGTGTAATGGTGTGTCATAGTTTAATAGTGTGTAATAGTGTAATAGTGTGTAATAGTGTAATAGTGTGTAATAGTGTAATCGTATAATTTTGTGTAATAGTGTGTAATAGTGTAATAGTGTAATAGTGTGTAATAGTGTAATAGTGTGTAATAGTGTAATAGTGTGTAATAGTGTAATAGTATAATAGTGTGTAATAGTGTAATAGTGTAATAGTGTGTAATAGTGTAATAGTGTAATATTGTGCTAGTGTGTAATAGTGTAATAGTGTGCTAGTGTGTAATAGTGTAATAGTGTGTAATAGTGTGTAATAGTGTAATAGTGTGCTAGTGTAATAGTGTAATAGTGTGTAATAGTGTAATAGTGTGTAATAGTGTAATAGTGTGTAATAGTGTATATTACACTATTACACACTATTACACTATTACACTATTACACACTATTACAATATTACACTATTACACACTATTACACTATTACACACTATTACACAAAATTACACTATTACACTATTACACACTATTACACACTATTACACTATTACACTATTACACACTATTACACTATTACACTATTACACTAGCACACTATTACACTATTACACACTATTACACACTATTACACACTATTACACTATTACACACTATTACACTATTACACTATTACACACTATTACACTATTACACTAGCACACTATTACACACTACACACTATTACACTATTACACTATTACACTATTACACACTATTACACTATTACACACTATTACACTATTACACTATTACACACTATTACACTATTACACTAGCACACTATTACACTATTACACACTATTACACACTATTACACTATTACACTAGCACACTAGCACACTATTACACTATTACACACTATTACACTATTACACTATTACACACTAGCACACTATTACACTATTACACTATTACACTAGCACACTATTACACTATTACACACTATTACACTATTACACTATTACACACTATTACACTATTACACTATTACACTATTACACTATTACACACTATTACACTATTACACACTATTACACTATTACACTATTACACACTATTACACAAAATGTGCACATTTTCGTTTTTCATTTTAGGTATTTTGTGGTACTTTGTGGTATATTTCCAGGCACTGGGATATTTTGGGATATGTTGGGGTACTTTGGGGTATTTTGGGGTATACTTTGGGGTACTTTGGGGTATTTTGGGGTACTTTGGGGTATTTTGGGGTATACTTTGGGGTATTTTGGGGTACTTTGGCGTATTTTGGGGTATACTTTGGGGTATTTTGGGGTACTTTGGGGTATTTTGGGGTACTTTGGGGTATTTTCTGGTACTTTGGGGTATACTTTTGGGTATTTTAGGGTATTTTGGGGTATTTTGGGTATTTTCTGGTATTTTGGGGTATACTTTGGGGTACTTTGGGGTATTTTGGGGTATTTTAGGGTACTTTGGGGTATTTTGGGGTACTTTGGGGTATTTTCTGGTACTTTGGGGTATACTTTGGGGTATTTTGGGGTATACTTTGGGGTATTTTGGGGTACTTTAGGGTATTTTCTGGTACTTTGGGGTGATTAGTAGGACCCCTGGGGGGTGAGTTTTACTTGCAGTACCGCTTAACCGTCCACAGTCACTTCACTACACTGTCCATCGTGACTGTGGATAGACACACTGTACCTCTGTTACACATACAAGAATGTTAAAAATAAATGTTAATACAGTAGTAGCAGCATTGTACTACTGAACGGAATCAAGGAAAACAACTACAGTCGACAGCCATTAGTCAAAAATCTAAGAGTCCAAGAGAGACAAAGGGAACTCAATCGTAGGTGAAGTAGCAAGCGTTCTATTCCAACGCAAAAAACAGTCTTTCCATGATCAGTACAAGCATAAGGTGCGTCAATAACAGTCACTGGCCATATAATAATGAATTGTATTAAATCGATGCAAGTTATATGAAAATCTGGTATTTTCAGGAGAAAAGTGCATGCAGTGGGTGGATTTTCACGAGACAATAGAGACAATTGGACACTGTTGGCAAACTCCAGGGTCTGTAGCCTATAGACTTTGTGTTATCATTTTGAAACACTGGACGTGTCGACCCCTCCAGATAGCTCAGTAGACTATGATAATTATAGATAGGCATACATATGTTTGCGCTCAGCAAAACATGGCCATTACTACACTATGTTTAATTGTTCTTTATCACCCAGACACCCCCTCTTCCACCAATGTTCATGTACCAGCTATTGTTGTTGTGTGTGTGTGTGTGTGTGTGTGTGTGTGTGTGTGTGTGTGTGTGTGTGTGTGTGTGTGTGTGTGTGTGTGTGTGTGTGTGTGTGTGTGTGTGTGTGTGTGTGTGTGTGTGTGTGTGTGTGTGTGTGTGTGTGTGTGTGTGTGTGTGTGTGTGTGTGTGTGTGTGTGGACACTGGACGAGCGGCTGGGGAGATACGTTTTAGTCAGATGTTATTATCATCCAGGCAGACAGTGGGTCTCATTCTCGAACGAAGTTACAACAAAATATTTTGTCTTAGCCAGATTTCGGCCTATTTAAGACATATTAGGGCTGGGAGTGGGAGTCCTCAAATTTTCCTGAGATCTTATTTGAGAGCAGATCTAAGAGTGCTGAGGAGCACACTTAAATATGCTCTCAGCCCACGATCAAATCTCATGATTGATTGACTAATTTAAAATGTTATTATAACTTGACAGACTGTGTAATCATAGTGATTCCTTCACGTCAACGCTACAGGCCTCCTTGGAATTAATTACTTAATCATAATTAAAATAAATATGACAATATTTGTACAATAAGAAATTACGAATTTGATGTCGGAAAAATAAATAATATGGATTCATCTGATCACAGGGCAGCTGGATTAACCATATCTGAACCAGCTATTTTGGACAAATAATTACTCAGATATTCAAACACAATTATGCAATTATTGTGAAATGATTGAAAATAATAATAATTTAATGCCTTCTGTGGAATTTGTATTTCTTATTTGTTACACATCTGTTTTAATGATTAATTATATACATTTGAAAGAATGCAGGTCAACATGCAATGTATCCCATTGATTGGTATACAATGGGACAGACCTTTGTTTGATTGATTGATTGATTGAAAACTTCATTAACAGATTGCAGAATGGGTACAGTACAGTACAGCTCAATTACATAAGGGGATGCAGACCAGAGAAAGAATTTCGTCTTGTTTACATCAGGGTCCCCCATTTTCAATTCATCATAACATATATGACACACATGACACAGATAGACAGTACTGCTACATCTATACATTTATGACATACCAGATTTGCAAATACAGTACTGTTTGTGATACAAAAAGAGTCCAGAAAAGAGAGTACATTTGACGTAGAAACTGTTGGAGGAGGTTGGGTAGGGGTGGGTGGGCAATAGACTTACACTGTACAAGCAAAACTGTACATTGGAATATTGACA
>NC_140165.1:43550300-43807800 GCF_963971535.1 Notolepis coatsorum
TCTTTCCTCCTCTCTACCCCCCTCTCTCCATCCCTCCCCTCCCTCTCTATTCCTCTCCATCCGTTCCTCCCTTTCTCCCTCCTCCTCTCCATCCCTCCCCTCCCTCCTCCTATCCAGCCCTCCCTCTCTCTTCCTCTCCATCCCTCTAGCATCTCCCTCTCCTCCTCTCCATCCTTCCCCTCCTATCCCTCTCCTACCTCTCTCTCATCCTCTCCCCATCTCCCTTTCTCTCCTCTCCATCCCTCCCCTACATCTCTCTCCTCCTCTCCAGCCCTCCCCTCCATCCCTCCCCTCCCTCACTTTCTCTCTCTTTCTTACCCAGCGCCTCCCCTTCCTCTCTGTCCCCCTCCCCTCTCTCTCATTCTTGTGTACACTTTCTATCCCTCCCTCTATCTCTCCCCTTGCATTGTCTTCCTCAACCACTCTCTGCGCCTCTCTCTCTTACCCAGCCCTCCCTTTCCTCTCTGCCCCCCCATCTCTATCCATTCCCCACTTTATATCCTCTCGCTCTCTGTTTCTCCATTCCTCTCTCCTATTCTTTCTCATCCCTCCTTCTCTTTCTTTTTCTGCCTCACCCCCTACCCCTCTCTCACTCTCTCAAACACTCACCATTTACCGTGACTCAACAGTGCCACCTAGTGTTCCTCCCACACAGCTACACCTATATATAACCATTGTTGATGAGGTTTCATTTTGGCCATCTGCTCGTTCCTCATTCAACCACCCAGCCCACCCCAACCACACCTCCAACGCCCTCGGTCATTAAGGCGGTTAGATGTTATGGATGTGAGATTGGCCCACATATTAATGATTAATATATGTCTGCCCTGACTGCCGTTCGTAATAACTTTGATTAAGTGAACATGGCTTCCTCATCTGAGCCCTGCCTCCTGGACAGTCTAGAGGGGACGTCCGCGTCGCTGAGTGACACGCGTTCCTGGTACCTAATAACAATAGATGTAGGGGTCGGGGTCATCCCCATGTTCCCCGGGTCCTATGTTCCCCGAGACCCATGTTCCCCGATTGATTGAACATTTTATAACATTTTATTATATTATTAATTATTAATGTCCGCCTTGTTTCGAACTGGTTAAGCTTGGCGACTCTTTCGAAGTTGGTTAAGGTTAGTGTTTGGAATCAGGGCTGGTGGTCTGACTATCTATCGGTACCAGGGAACATAGGACCAGGGACAGTGGCGGCTCTACCACTAGGGGCGCTAGGGCGCCGACCCACCTGCTGGCCAGCTGCTGTTAAATCAGAGAAGAAGACAATAAAACTTTTTCGTTTTTGTGTTTTATAGCCCTATAAATAATATAAACATGTTTAAAATTAATAATATTTACTCATTTTAAGTATGTTTGTATTTCCAATGCACAATATAACGTTATTATCTAAATAAAAAAAACATCGTTTTCCAGAGCAGGAAGTGACATCACGTTTTTTTTTTTTTTTTTTTTTTTTTTTCGGCCCGGGCTATACGCGATAGCGCTCTGAGTGCGCGTCACAGTTTGATCGCTGTCTCCGTCACAGCCAATCAGTGCATACGGCGTTGTGCGTTGAAATATGACTATTATGTTGGAATCCGAGCGCGATTTGAAGCGGTCTAGAAAGCAGCGTGAACTTCCGTGAGAATTTCCATAGCCGCATTTCGCGGAGACGCTCTCTGATTGGCCGACGCCAGTATTTTTTTCTATGGCAGAATTTCACAGAGACGATCTCTGATTGGCCGAATCCAATTTCTAATGTTCCAATTCTAGCTTCTAGCTTGGTTCCTAGGACTGTTGTTTGTCTTAGAGCGTGCCGTGCCGTGACTGCAAGTTCTTTAGACTGTTAAGCTTAGGCACTCTTTCAAAGTTGGTTAAGGTTAGAGTTTGTCTTAGAGCATGGCGATAGAACGCCAGGTAGTTTGCAGTCTGTTCGAGCGGAAATTGACAAAGGAATGTACTTGTTGAGTGTTGTGCTAACGTCGACGAGCTCAGCTGAGCTAACACTTGGCTAACAAGCTATATGGCGGATTATACACGTTTATCAAGCTCTCCTGCCCTGGACGTTTCAACTAAACAGTGAGTCTCTCTCTCTCTCTCTCTCTAACGTTAGTAGTACTAGGCTGGTGCGGGCTAACTGGCTATCATTCTGGCAGCTAACGTTAGTAGTACTAGGCTGGTGCGGGCTAACTGGCTATCGTTCTGGCAGCTAACGTTAGTAGTACTAGGCTGGTGCGGGCTAACTGGCTATCGTTCTGGCAGCTAACGTTAGTAGTACTAGGCTGGTGCGGGCTAACTGGCTATCGTTCTGGCAGCTAACGTTAGTAGTACTAGGCTGGTGCGGGCTAACTGGCTATCGTTCTGGCAGCTAACGTTAGTAGTACTAGGCTGGTGCGGGCTAACTGGCTATCGTTCTGGGAGCTAACGTTAGTAGTACTAGGCTATCGTTCCATGATTTGTTTACTTGGTAACACGGGTTGCTAAGGAATTTAGGTTCGAGGTTGAAGAAATCTCTCTCTCTCTCTCTCTCTCTCTCTCTCTCTCTGCTTAACGTTAACGTTTGTAAATAGTTTTTTTTAGGAGCAGTACTACTGCTGGCCATTCATGAAGCGAACCATTGCTGATTGTTTATTTATTTTATAACACAAGACTATGACTACCAACTGCCTAGCCAGCCGTGTATCAATCTTGGATGCAATAATAACGTTACATACCACACTGACTATGTCGATGGCTCATTGATTTAACTACTGCAGCTCTCTCGGATTGAAAATACGTGGATTATGGCTTGTTCAATATCGTCTATGTTTGAATGAATGAATGAATGAGAACTTTATTAACAGATTGCAGAATGGGTACAATACAGTACGGCTCAATACACACAATTGTTAAGGGGATGCAGACCAGAGAAAGACGTTTGTCTTGTTTACATCAGGGTCCCAGATTTTCGATTCATATCGATAGTTTAATAGCTAGCCTTGGCTCGTTTAACAATATGCAAAATATGTGTACAGCCCTGTACTCATACTGAAGTTATTCTTGGTATATAATAGGTCTGATTGTGTAACGAATCGATTCCACGTCGCGCTGTGTGTGAGAGAGAGAAGGAGAGAGGGAGAGATCTGCCTGTGTTTGTAGACGGGCGAGTTTTGTTTCTAACTTTTCTATTTATATATTGTGTTTCAAGTTGTGAATTAGAGTCTAGACTATACTTTATTTGACTGGTTGTGTGTTGTTGTAGTAACAGCTGAGCGACTCGTTCATAAGAGCCGATTCATTGCCGTGAGCGTGAGTCGAATCGCTCACGTCTTGCCATGAGTGTTGCGTGGTACTGTACATGTTTGCATTTTGCAAAATGTTTGGTATAGCGCCCCTAGTGGCGAAGTACCCACCGGCCGCCACTGACCAGGGAACATAAGACCCGGGGAACATAGGCATGCGCCCTAGGGGTCGTGGTGGGAGCTGTTTGGGGGTTGAATAAAAGGCTTCCGTTGTTAACAGGTTGTTGTGAACCTGTAAACCCACATGTAAACAGACGCACGGGGAAAGCCTGCGGAAAACAAATGCATTCCGCTTCTGAAATTACTTGGAGAACAGATGCTGCTGTAATGCGAAACAAATGGAGAACTGATGTAAGTCTTTGACGAGTCTTTCAGACTGCATACATTAACACTCTGAGGAGGGATTTAAACTCCAAATGTAAAATGTTTTAAGAAAAAAAGCTTCTACACCAGTGATTATAAATATGACATAACATTTGAGTCAATTGACCCAAGCGCTGGATGACACACAGAGGATGAGGAAAACCAATGGTGGACATTTAAATGTGGAACGCCCTACCCACAGCTGTAAAGGAATGTGACTACCCACTTTCAAAATCACTCTCAAAGAGCACCTACGGGAGACTGCAATTCGAAACTGGCCCCTGTAAATGTCCTAACCCAACCCCCTCCAATGTACAGTAAATGTCCTAACCCAATAATACACGAGACCCTCTTCTTGGGACCAAGTAAGGTTTCGTTAATCGATAATCCAATGTACAGTTGTACCTCACTGTTACTCATTTGACTCTGTATTGTACCTTTTACTAAGTTTCTTAATAACTTTTTTTAGTTACTTTCTTTTTACTGTATGTAGCACACTCTCAGGGGCTCATACAGAAACAAGCATTTCATCATAAAGTATTCTGTATTTTGTTGTGACAAATAATAAACAAACTTGAAACTTGGGGCCTCTGGTCATTCCCACTCATATAGGATACAAGATGATCAGAACAGGGAGAAGACAAACTGGCTAAACTAAACTGACTAAAGAAACCGGAGAGCAGCAGGCAGGGCAGGAAGAGGCAACATAAACAGAGAGACGACACGACATAGACTGACTGGAGAAACTGACTCAAATACACAAGAGTAAAATAATGAGCAGCGAGGGACAGCTGGGACAGACGGGGCACATAATGAGCGGCGAGGGACAGCTGGGACAGACGGGACACATAATGAGGGACGAGGGACAGCTGGGACAGACGGGACACATAATAAAGGACGAGGTACAGCTGGGACAGACGGGACACATAATGAGCGGCGAGGGACAGCTGGGACAGACGGGACACATCACCACACATGGGAAAACACCATGTGCTGGATGGACCTGGTTGACGACGCAAGAGGAGACATTAGGGTGAGAGAGAAGCAAGAACAGGAACACTTGTTTTCTTATGTTTGCATGATCCCCCGGAATTGGCAGTGTTCGCGCCGGGGGGGAAGCCGGTGGAGTATGGGTCCTGGTCGTTGCAATAGCGCCTCCTACTGGCCAGAGTGTGTGTTCAGCAGGGAGGGCATGTGTGGGAGATGGCGTGAACCTCCGTGCTTGTTACGCTCTCCCAGTGAAACTCCTCGCTGTCAGTAGCATGTGGTAGTCTATACCCTCCCCAGACCGACAGTAGGGCAGCATGTGGTAGTCTACACCCTCCCCAGACCGACAGTAGGGCAGCATGTGGCAGTCTACACCCGCCCCAGACTGACAGTAGGGCATCATGTGGTAGTCTACACCCTCCTCCCAGACCTACAGTAGGGCAGCATGTGGTAGTCTACACCCTCCCCAGACCGACAGTAGGGCAGCATGTGGTAGTCTACACCCTCCCCAGACCGACAGTAGGCAGTATGGCAGAGCGACGACCGGGAACGGAATTGACATAACAACACAACTAGGAATATGGGAGCAAAGAATTATTTTTTTTAATAAATGTTGCAATAATAATAATAATAATAATAAACTTTATTTGTATAGCACCTTTCATACAGAAACTGCAGCTCAAAGTGCTTCACAATAGAAAAAAGACAGGCATAAAATGATCACATACTGTAAAGTGCAGACATATAAAATAACAGTTGTTCACATTAGGATCTAACTTCCCAACAGGCCACCTTGTTTATGGTTTGATTCAGTTTTAAATAGACAATAATAAAGTAAGATACAATAGACAGAGTAAAATAGTGCAATAGTGCAGTGCAATAAAATTGTAGAATAGAATAGATAAAACAATTTTTTTTACAGTGCTATAAAATAGTTCTGTACTACTGTTCAACAGTTCAAAGTCGTCTTTACCTTCTCTGTTTGGTATCCACAGTTTAAAACTTGACAGTCTTCCCTCCTGTTTTATACCCACTTTGGCCCTTCGAACCTCCCACTCAGGGCAAACCTCCCTCTCAGTAATGAATGGACGACAAACAAATTCCCAGTTTTATATACGCTTCATCTATGTTATGTGATATTGCCATCGGCATCTAGTACTGCTGCAGTGGAATGGTAGCCCTAGAATGGCTGATATTCCATACATTGCATGTATTGTATACAGCCATACAACGCTCCATGCAATTTGTTGGGGGCGATTCGCCCCCCCCCCCCCCCCCCCCCCCCCGCGTCATTCCAATTTGTCACGCTCTGTGTTTAACTCACCCAATAACTAATTGCTGCGGCTTGGGGTCGGCTCCCTTTGAATGTTCTAAAGCGTATATTTAGTTAAATATATCCACTTTTCCACGAGATTCACATTGACCACACTCTGTGTAGGTGACGGGTTGTGCTTCTGTTAATCACAAACATGGTGGGGGGTAATTAGGCAATTGTAAATGCACCCGGCTTCTCAACGGACATTGATGTGATTGGTGCTGCTGTGTTTGCCATCCCGTCGCGTTAATCTTGTGGAAAAGTGGAGATGATTGGAATGAGGTGAAATCGTTATCTCATTAGATGATGTCTATATATTTTTATTGTAGATGGTATGTTTTCCATTGGGGACATAATTAATAGTTAATAATAATCAGTATTGTACATTTTGTATATTGTATTGTATATTGTTGTAGCCTATATTCCTCTTTTACTTACTTTTTTTACTGTATGAAGCACACTCTCAGGGGCTCATACAGAACCAAGCATTTCACCGTAAAGTACATGTATTTTATTGTGACAACTATTACATAAACTTGAAACTTGAAAACGAATCAAGTTGCGGTCAGTGTGTGTTAAAGAGGCACCATATAATTTGTTGTACATTGTTTCATATACAATTGGCCAGTTTGTGATGCACACTAAAGAATATGATATGCTTTCATGTAGATTATGTGAATAAATACATAATTCCTGCTATTTTGCCTTTTTATGGGTATTTCTTCTTCAGTTACAGATAATATCGTAATGTATCATAGATTAACTTGCTTGCACTATAACGATTATCGCAGATATTGTGTACGGTGATATTATCATTATTGAGGACCACGGTATCGTATGGTGAGTTACTTATATCATCCCACCCCTAGTAATAACTCTGAATTGCATCTATACATTGTGTCACACATAACCAAATACTAAGCTTCTATGTATGAGTTATGCAGTGATATAGTTATCACAAAAGTAAACAAGACAATACCATTATTGTTATGGTTTGTAACCGACCCCAATCGCACAACACAAGACAGGTATGATGGTTTGCCAAGAAACAGATATTTATTGAACAACAGGGAAATACAGGGAAAAGGGCACTGTCCCTTTAAGGGAGAATCACAAATACAGGAATATAATATGAGGGGAAGGAAAGGTGCCTTTAAGAGGCGGGCAGAAAAAGGGAACACTAAGGGAAAGTAAGGGAACGCCTAAGGGAAGGTTAAGGGAACGCCTTGGGACAGAGGAACTAGAGACTAGGTAAACCAGGGACAAGGAGAACTAGGGAGAGGGGACTAGGGACTAGGAGAGCTAGGGAACAGGAGAAACGGGGACTAGGGGAACTAGGGACAAGGAACTAGGTGGAACTAGAAGGGGAGAACTTGGGACAGGAACTAGGTGGAACTAGAAGGGGAGAACTTGGGACAGGAACTAGGTGGAACTAGAAGGGGAGAACTTGGGACAGGAACTAGGTGGAACTAGAAGGGGAGAACTTGGGACAGGAACTAGGTGGAACTAGAAGGGGAGAACTTGGGACAGGAACTAGGTGGAACTAGAAGGGGAGAACTTGGGACAGGAACTAGGTGGAACTAGAAGGGGAGAACTTGGGACAGGAACTAGGTGGAACTAGAAGGGGAGAACTTGGGACAGGAACTAGGTGGAACTAGAACCGCGGAGGCGGGCTGGGGACAGGGAGGAACTGGGGACTGGTGGGAAAACATCTGGGCCGCTCTGCAGGACAGAGGAGAGAGTTAATGCACAAAAGGGAAAAAACAGAGCAGGTGCAGAACAGTCCAAATAACAAAGTGAACAAAGTAATAATATCTTCGTGTGGCAAACACACAGGGGGAGATGTAAAGTCCAAAAATACTATTCTAAGTGAGAACCAAAAACAGAGGCATTACGCTGGGAGATGAAATGTCCAAACTAACTAACAGGGGCAATACGCTGGGAGAGTGACATCACAATCAAAACTCACCCAGGCGTATGCGTAAAGGTACAGGAACAGCAGCGGGAACGGGGGCAAGAGGCATTACGCTGAGTGAGTGACATCACAATCAAAACTCACCCAGGCGTATGCGTAAAGGTACGGGACAGCAGCGGGAACGGGGGACAAAAGCATTACGCTGAGTAAGTGACATCACAATCAAAACTCACCCAGGCGTATGCGTAAAGGTACAGGGACAGCAACGGGAACGGGGGCAAGGGCACTACGCTGAGTGAGTGACATCACAATCAAAACTCACCCAGGCGTATACGTAAAGGTACAGGGACAGCAACGGGAACGGGGGCAAGGGCACTACGCTGGGTGAGTGACATCACAATCAAAACTCACCCAGGCGTATGCGTAATGGTACAGGGACAGCAACGGGGCGAGGGCATCGCCACCGGGTGGCTGGCTGTCCGAGCCGAGGAACAGAGCGCTGGAACAGCGGCGGTGGCGAGGGCATCGTCCACCGGGAAGCCGCTGTCGGAGCCGAGGAACAGAGTGCTGGAACAGTGGCGGTGACGAGGGCATCGTCCACCGGGTAGCCGCTGTCGGAGCCGAGGAACAGAGTGCGCGCCACACCTTGGTGTGCGCGTCGGAACAGGGAGCTGGAACAGTGGCGGTGGCGAGGATGTCGTCCACCGGGTAGCCACTGTCGGAGCCGAGGAAACAGAGTGCGCGCCACACCTTGGTGTGCGCGTCGGGACAGTGGCGGTGGCGAGAGCGTCGTCCACCGGGTAGCCGCTGTCGGAGCCGAGGAACAGAGTGCGCGCCACACCTTGGTGTGCGCGTCGGGACAGTGGCGGTGGCGAGAGCGTCGTCCACCGGGTAGCCGCTGTCGGAGCCGAGGAACAGAGTGCGCGCCACACCTTGGTGTGCGCGTCGGAACAGAGAGACGCCTCGGGGTGCGTCTGCGAGGAGGAGTGTGCCAAGCACGAAGGTCTGGAAGATGCGCGTCGGCGCGCTGAGGTCTGGAGAGCGTGCCAAGCTCGAAGGTCTGGAAGATGCGCGTCTGTGCGCTGGTACGGAGGAGCGTGCCAAGCTCGAAGGTCTGGAAGATGCGCGTCAGTGCGCTGGGACGGAGGAGCGTGCCAAGCTCGAAGGTCTGGAAGATGCGCGTCTGTGCGCTGGGACGGAGGAGCGTGCCAAGCTCGAAGGTCTGGAAGATGCGCGTCTGTGCGCTGGGACGGAGGAGCGTGCCAAGCTCGAAGGTCCGGGAGATGCGCGTTGGTCTAGATGTGCGTCAGGACGAACAGCTGCGCTGGGGTCTGCAGTGGAGCGCTGGGGTGCCTCCCGTGGAAGTTACAGGGAGCGCAGAACAGTCTCCTCCACAGGCTACGGCGACAGCAGACGAAGGCTGGAGCAAACATCTCAAGGCTGGAGAGATCCATCTTACAGCATTGGTAGACCAGAGGATCTCCCGAAAGAGTCTAGATGTTAGAGAATATGACTCAGCATGAATACAACACGACCCCACGCCGAAACGAGGGGAAGCGCCCTGGTATTTAAAGCCCACAGGGGGACTAATTAGCCTGCCACCACAGGTGCGAGAGATAATAGAATATCAAACAGGTGTGGCCACTAAGGGTAAGGAACGAGAGGGTGGGGGCTAGAGAGAGTGAGTAGGGAATTCCTAACAGTAGGTTTAAAGAAGACAGAGAATAGGGAATTCCTAACAGTAGGCTTAAAGAAGACAGAGAATAGGGAATTCCTAACAGTAGGCTTAAAGAAGACAGAGAAAAGGTAGTGAGCAGCGGGCAAAACCTCACAGTATCCCCCCCTCCAACGGGAGCCACCCGGCGACCCAAAACAAATACAGACAGAGTGGCAGGGGGCAAAACAAGACAAAAACAAAGGCACTGGCCAAGCCAGTAGGGGAAGCCACCACAAGAGTGGGGCTAGCAAACGAAACAGGGTCGCCGAGGGGTAACTAGGGTAGCAGAGGGGCAACTGGGGGAACTGGTCTAGAGGAACTGGGTCTAGAGAACTAGTCTAGCGAACTGGGCAAGAGAACTGGTCTAGAGAACTGGTTTAGAGAACTGGTCTAGAGAACTGGTCTAGAGGAACTGGTCTAGAGGAACTGGGTCTAGAGAACTGGTCTAGAGCACTGGTCTAGAGAACTGAGGGGCAAGCAGGGTAGCTAAGGGGTAACCATGGAAGCACCGGGAAAGGGCTAGCAGAGGGAAGGTTAGCTGCCAGGGCACTGATAGCTACAGGGCCTATGCTAGCCGTACTGCTACATCAACATAGAGGCTGCGCAAGCTGCCGGAGCTAGGCTGGCAGACAGGGCTGGACCAGCATGAGAGCACAAGCTAGCTGGAAGGACAGTCCTAGCTGTGTGAGAAAAACTGACCTTGCTAGCTGAAAGGGCAGTCCTAGCAGTGGGATAAACTACACAAAAAAGTGGAGGCCATGCAGAGGGACCGGGTTAGCTGCTTGGGCCTGGCTAGCTACAGGGCCTATGCCAGCTGCAAGGCTGCATTAACATAGAGGCTGTGCTAACAGCCGGGGCCAAGCTAGCAGACCGGGGCTCTGCTGAGGGACTGGGTTAGCTGCCAGGGCATGGCTAGCTACAGGGGGGTCAAACAGGGCAAAACGGGAAGCTAACAGGGGAGCTAACCGGGGAGACTAACAAGCTAAACAGGGGAGTAACAGGCTAACAAGGGAGCTAAACAGGACTAACAAGGAAGTTAAACTGGGCTAACAGGGAAGCTAACAGGGCTAACAAGGGAGCTAGAGGGAACAAGAAAAAAAAAGGCAAACTCAACATACACCGTCTGTGCTGGCTGGGGTCGTCGATTTGGTGGGGTCGTACTGTTATGGTTTGTAACCGACCCCAATCGCACAACACAAGACAGGTATGATGGTTTGCCAAGAAACAGATATTTATTGAACAACAGGGAAATACAGGGAAAAGGGCACTGTCCCTTTAAGGGAGAATCACAAATACAGGAATATAATATGAGGGGAAGGAAAGGTGCCTTTAAGAGGCGGGCAGAAAAAGGGAACACTAAGGGAAAGTAAGGGAACGCCTAAGGGAAGGTTAAGGGAACGCCTTGGGACAGAGGAACTAGAGACTAGGTAAACCAGGGACAAGGAGAACTAGGGAGAGGGGACTAGGGACTAGGAGAGCTAGGGAACAGGAGAAACGGGGACTAGGGGAACTAGGGACAAGGAACTAGGTGGAACTAGAAGGGGAGAACTTGGGACAGGAACTAGGTGGAACTAGAAGGGGAGAACTTGGGACAGGAACTAGGTGGAACTAGAAGGGGAGAACTTGGGACAGGAACTAGGTGGAACTAGAAGGGGAGAACTTGGGACAGGAACTAGGTGGAACTAGAAGGGGAGAACTTGGGACAGGAACTAGGTGGAACTAGAAGGGGAGAACTTGGGACAGGAACTAGGTGGAACTAGAAGGGGAGAACTTGGGACAGGAACTATGTGGAACTAGAAGGGGAGAACTTGGGACAGGAACTAGGTGGAACTAGAACCGCGGAGGCGGGCTGGGGACAGGGAGGAACTGGGGACTGGTGGGAAAACATCTGGGCCGCTCTGCAGGACAGAGGAGAGAGTTAATGCACAAAAGGGAAAAAACAGAGCAGGTGCAGAACAGTCCAAATAACAAAGTGAACAAAGTAATAATATCTTCGTGTGGCAAACACACAGGGGGAGATGTAAAGTCCAAAAATACTATTCTAAGTGAGAACCAAAAACAGAGGCATTACGCTGGGAGATGAAATGTCCAAACTAACTAACAGGGGCAATACGCTGGGAGAGTGACATCACAATCAAAACTCACCCAGGCGTATGCGTAAAGGTACAGGAACAGCAGCGGGAACGGGGGCAAGAGGCATTACGCTGAGTGAGTGACATCACAATCAAAACTCACCCAGGCGTATGCGTAAAGGTACGGGACAGCAGCGGGAACGGGGGACAAAAGCATTACGCTGAGTAAGTGACATCACAATCAAAACTCACCCAGGCGTATGCGTAAAGGTACAGGGACAGCAACGGGAACGGGGGCAAGGGCACTACGCTGAGTGAGTGACATCACAATCAAAACTCACCCAGGCGTATGCGTAAAGGTACAGGGACAGCAACGGGAACGGGGGCAAGGGCACTACGCTGGGTGAGTGACATCACAATCAAAACTCACCCAGGCGTATGCGTAATGGTACAGGGACAGCAACGGGGCGAGGGCATCGCCACCGGGTGGCTGGCTGTCCGAGCCGAGGAACAGAGCGCTGGAACAGCGGCGGTGGCGAGGGCATCGTCCACCGGGAAGCCGCTGTCGGAGCCGAGGAACAGAGTGCTGGAACAGTGGCGGTGACGAGGGCATCGTCCACCGGGTAGCCGCTGTCGGAGCCGAGGAACAGAGTGCGCGCCACACCTTGGTGTGCGCGTCGGAACAGGGAGCTGGAACAGTGGCGGTGGCGAGGATGTCGTCCACCGGGTAGCCACTGTCGGAGCCGAGGAAACAGAGTGCGCGCCACACCTTGGTGTGCGCGTCGGGACAGTGGCGGTGGCGAGAGCGTCGTCCACCGGGTAGCCGCTGTCGGAGCCGAGGAACAGAGTGCGCGCCACACCTTGGTGTGCGCGTCGGGACAGTGGCGGTGGCGAGAGCGTCGTCCACCGGGTAGCCGCTGTCGGAGCCGAGGAACAGAGTGCGCGCCACACCTTGGTGTGCGCGTCGGGACAGTGGCGGTGGCGAGAGCGTCGTCCACCGGGTAGCCGCTGTCGGAGCCGAGGAACAGAGTGCGCGCCACACCTTGGTGTGCGCGTCGGAACAGAGAGACGCCTCGGGGTGCGTCTGCGAGGAGGAGTGTGCCAAGCACGAAGGTCTGGAAGATGCGCGTCGGCGCGCTGAGGTCTGGAGAGCGTGCCAAGCTCGAAGGTCTGGAAGATGCGCGTCTGTGCGCTGGTACGGAGGAGCGTGCCAAGCTCGAAGGTCTGGAAGATGCGCGTCAGTGCGCTGGGACGGAGGAGCGTGCCAAGCTCGAAGGTCTGGAAGATGCGCGTCTGTGCGCTGGGACGGAGGAGCGTGCCAAGCTCGAAGGTCCGGGAGATGCGCGTTGGTCTAGATGTGCGTCAGGACGAACAGCTGCGCTGGGGTCTGCAGTGGAGCGCTGGGGTGCCTCCCGTGGAAGTTACAGGGAGCGCAGAACAGTCTCCTCCACAGGCTACGGCGACAGCAGACGAAGGCTGGAGCAAACATCTCAAGGCTGGAGAGATCCATCTTACAGCATTGGTAGACCAGAGGATCTCCCGAAAGAGTCTAGATGTTAGAGAATATGACTCAGCATGAATACAACACGACCCCACGCCGAAACGAGGGGAAGCGCCCTGGTATTTAAAGCCCACAGGGGGACTAATTAGCCTGCCACCACAGGTGCGAGAGATAATAGAATATCAAACAGGTGTGGCCACTAAGGGTAAGGAACGAGAGGGTGGGGGCTAGAGAGAGTGAGTAGGGAATTCCTAACAGTAGGTTTAAAGAAGACAGAGAATAGGGAATTCCTAACAGTAGGCTTAAAGAAGACAGAGAATAGGGAATTCCTAACAGTAGGCTTAAAGAAGACAAAGAAAAGGTAGTGAGCAGCGGGCAAAACCTCACAATTATGGCTGCATTCATGGACACAAGTGAATTAACATGGCTGCTCAGACACCGGTAAGTGAAATCATTTAACCTGTCCAACTAATTTTGGTTGGTTTGTCAAGTAGACTCAAAAAGATGGTCAGAAATATCAATATGCGATTGTTAATAATCTCAATAATGATAATTTAGTGAGATATGTTAAGGGAGAATTGTATGAGTATAAGTAGGAGCTCTTTGGGCTGATTGACAGTGTAATTTAACTCTTTGTGTGAAGTGAACATTAATTTACACACTTTGGCACCTACATGATATGTCAGACTGCCAAATTCATACAAATACCAGGCAAAACACAGTTTTCACAATATGTCACCTTTAAGTACAGCATGCTGCATTTAGCAAGGTTCCCACCAGGTGGAGGCATTGAGCTACTGCTGTAAAGAGACTGGTCATTATTCTGTAGCTAAGTAAGAACAGTAGATATTCCTTTATTGATCCCCTTCGGGCAATTCAGGCATCATAGCAGCATGGGGGAGGGGGGAGGCGAGGTACAGGTAGTAGAAGACATGATACAGGTCATACAATTATAGTACAGTGATGTAGAAATGCAGAAAGAAACAACATCCCAATGCCCAAATAGGTGTGTGTGTGTGTGTGTGTGTGTGTGTGTGTGTGTGTGTGTGTGTGTGTGTGTGTGTGTGTGTGTGTGTGTGTGTGCTGGGTCAACAGTACCCTGCAGAGTAGAACAGAGAACACACCAGCTAGAAAATTGCTTCCATTTTCTGCTGTGACGCTTTGTGCTTGAAAGGTCACAGCAGAAAATAGTCCTTTAAAGTCCTTTAATAAACGGGAGCTAGTTGGTGTGCGGACCTCTCTGTTCAACCCTACCTTGAAATGCAATGCATTTTCAGCGAGGTGGCCCCAGTGGGGAACAAACCTATAACCCGTGAGTGTAAGAGTGCCATGCTGTACCAATTGAGCCACACAGGGAATGGGACCCTGTAAACCCCTGTGAGGCCCTCAGTTGTGTGTCGCCAAACTAGACTTAAAGGAAAACTCCAACATTTTGGGAAATTAGCTTATTTGCCATCTACCCTGGAGTTAGACAAGAAGATACATACCTTTTTCTATTCTGTGCATGCAGTAGGAGTAGGAAGACGTTGGGAACTAGGCTAATGGAGGAACCTACTTCCAGTGACTGACGCTAAGCTAGGCTAATGGTGCACGTCTTCCTACTCCTACTGCATGCACAGAGAAGAAAAGGGTATGTGTGGTATATTCTAAGCACATACCTAAGGTTATTTACAGTACAATGAGGTTGCTATCTGGAAGGAGGAAAGATCATAAGTGATAGAATGGTCTCCTCATCTGACTTCAAATATAGCCAGCAAGGAATAAACGTGCAGTCAAGACCACAGAGTTCTAATTCAAACTCATATATTTATTGCTGAGAGGCCCAAAGGTGAAAATACAGCAGTTACATACAGGGATTATTCATCATTTTACATAAGACATGATGTACAAAAGGATTGATGAGGTTTACATAATTATAGCCCATTCACGGTGGCTCTCACATCAAAACAAGTCTGCACATAAAAGTAGTCATGTTTATCAATGGAATAGACTACTCCTTTTGCCACCACATAGTTAAACCTGGTCTAAGATAGGCATCTTACTCTATATCACAACAAACAGTGATTATTCCATACAGTTTACTTACGTCATGGCAAGAGTACAGTCTGTGGAGCTGGTGGAGGCCAGAAAACCCCTGGGGTGGGGTGTATCTGTCTGGCCTCTCTCTGTAACCATGCGTTTCCTATTATATACCCTGATATCCACCAATAATAGCACATTCTAATAATATGTTTGGTCCAATTAGATTTATTGTTTCTATATATGGAGTCTCCTCTGTTCTAATTGGTTCTGGATTCTAAAAACAGGCGTTCTTCTGTTTCTTGGGTCCCAATCAGATGATCTTCTGGGGGGGGGGGGGGGGGTCCGCCCTCCACCAATCTCCTCGTCGTGTGGGCTGTGGCTTCTTGATGACTTGGCATCTTCTTCCCCCCAGAGAGAATGGATTTGCAGTTCTCTTTTTCTTTGGTTTTGCCAGTTGAATACTAGAACCTTTTCTAATTTGTAGCTTTAATGTAATGAGTTACATATATATATTCAGCATTAAACCAATGTGGCGTTGTCTATATTTTAATACCAGATTCCCTATATAAAGTATACTGAATTAATAGTTCTAATGGTTTAGGTTCTAGTGCTTTACAACCAGAGTGAACTGACCCTCCATTACCTTCATAACCAGATTGACATTCTAAATTACATTTAATTCTAATGAGTCAGTTACCTTTTATCTTATTCTGTAATTGTATGGATTTAAACAGTTTTACACATTGGTCTTGTTTCACAGAGGCATATCAGCTTCATTTAGCCTCTTGCTCCCCAGTTCAACCGTCACACCCTAGAAGGTGTTTCTTGTTCTATAGATTAGAAGTTGCTTGAGTGGGGGTTTGGAATGGCTGTCTTCTAAATACAGTTGAGTAATCTGTTTGTGTGGGGGTTGGCCTGAAGACTCTCCCCGGAATGTCACACAACACTGAAGCCTGATACTGTTTGTTCCAAACTAATTTATACATACATGGATTTGTTATGAAATACACAGTCAAGGATACTACATATGCATCTTAACACTCCAACATTTTCCGAACCCTGGAGTTAGACAAGAAGATGCATACCTTTTTCTTCTCTGTGCATGCAGTAGGAGTAGGAAGACGTTGGGAACTAGGCTAATGGAGGAACCTACTTCCAGTGACTGACGCTAAGCTAGGCTAACGGTGCGCGTCTTCCTACTCCTACTGCATGCACAGAGAAGAAAAAGGTATGTATCTTCTTGTCTAACTCCAGGGTAGATGGCAAATAAGCTAATTTCCCAAATATTTTGAGTTTTCCTTTAACATTATTGATTTGTTGAAAATGTATGAGTGTATAGATACTGCTGGGCTGGTTGATATGGGAAGGAAATCTCTCTCTCACACGCAGTACGGCGTTGACTGGAATACAAAAATGTATTGTCCATAAAACCCATCTGTGGCCTCGCAGAGGAAGGTGGTAAATACATGTTAGATATTCCTATGTACAGTTTTGTACACTGTACATTTTGTACAGTCAATGTACCATTGACTCAGAATGGTCTGTTTTATTGAAATCGTCACAGCAGTATAATTTGTTTATACTTCAGAAGTATGATATTTAAACATGGTCCCCAAAATGAATGGAAGCGAATGAGGAGCCTACACCTGGAAGGAATGGGGGTGTTGCAGCGTTGGATGTTTAAAAAATATAATTTAATATATAATATAATATAATAATTTTGTGCTTCACCAAGAAATTTGGTCAGCAGCCGCCACTGGTTTAGGCTATAGCTTCCACTTGTTCTGGAGAGCTTAACTTTATTATCTAAAGATGGCATGTTGTGTTCATTCATAGTTAGAGACAGTAGAGGTTGAGTACTCACTATGAATTGAAAATGGGGGACCCTGATGTAAACAAGACAAACGTCTTTCTCTGGTCTGCATCCCCTTAACAATTGTGTGTATTGAGCCGTACTGTATTGTACCCATTCTGCAATCTGTTAAGCAGGCGGCCGGTTAGCGCAGCGGACTAAGCGTCTGTCTACCACCACAGAGACAGTGGGATCGAATCCAGCTGTGGTGCTTCCGGGTTGGCCGACCGTCCATACTAACACAATTGGCAGTGTTAGCGGGTGGGAAACCCGGCGAGGGTGGGTCCTGGTCGTTGTAAACAGCAACTCCTACAGTTCGGTCGAGGCGCCTGCACAGCAAGGGAAGGATCTAGGAGAGGTAGTGTGACCTTCCACACGTTACACTCTCCCAGTGAGAGTCCGCGCTGCCAGGTGAAAAGAAGCGGTGGGCTGGGTAAACATCTGTCGGAGGAAGCATGTGATAGTCTCCGCCCTCCCGGACCGACGGTAGGGGGTAGAGTGCGCAACGACCAGGAAGGGGATTGGGAATTGGCATAACGACTAACATTGGGATGGGAGAAAAATGGGAAAAGAAGGGGAAAAAGAAAATAGAATATTGTTTTTTTTCATTCATTCATTCATCATTCATACTTTATTATCTAAAGATGGTAAGTTAGGGTGTTGTGTTCATTCATAGTTGAAGACGTATGTCAGGTGTTGTTGTCAATAGGGAGCACTCTGTCCCCTGGACTTGGCAGTAACAATACCCCTGTTATGGTGACAGGGACACCATACAGTTCCGAGTGCTGTCCTTCGGACGAGACATTAAAACCGAGGTCCCGACTGAATTTGGTCATTAAAAAGAACCCAGGGTGCCCATCACAAAGAGTAGGTTCAGGGGCGGTTAGGTGGCCGAGCGGAGATTGCGTTCGTCACCAACCCCGGAGCTGTGAGCTGGATTCGCCAGGCGAATCCAGCTCACAGCTCCGGGGTTGTCACCAGCTTGGCTGGCCGTCTGCACTAATACAATTGGCTGTATTAGAGGGTGGGAGAAGCTGGCAGGGTGGGTCCGGGTCGTTGTAAACAGCGACTCCTACAGTTCGGTCGGGGCGCCTGCTAAGCGTGGATAGGACTTGAGGGGGATAGTGTGATCCTCCCACACGCTACGCCCTCTCGATGAGAATCCGCGCTGCCAGGTGAAAAGAAGCGGTGATTGGCTGGACGTGTGTCGGAGGAAGCACGTGGTAGCCTCCACTCTCCCAGATGATCTGACTGTGGGGGGTAAGTGCGCAGCGACCAGGAAGGGACTGGGAATTGGCATACGACTAACATTGGGATGGGAGAAAATCGGAGGAAAATGGAGGGGGAAAAAGACCAATAAAAAAAAAAAAAAAAAAGTAGGTTCCCTGATGGCCAACTAACTAACCATTCCTTCCCCTTAATTGGCTGATATCAAGCCCTGTCTCCTGTGCCTTTCAGCCATTGTGTAGTGCGATATGTCTGGTGCGTTTCACTGCACAGACTGGAATGTGTTCCGCGACACAGATAACATTAATGTCTACACGGAGACAGTGCTGGACTGTGTTTGTACTTTGGTGGAAGAAACAATCCCCACTACCAAAATGAGAGTTTACCCAAATCAAAAACCCTGGGTAGACAAATCGGTCCGTGAAGCTCTGAGAGAGCGCACCAAAGCATACAACGACGGCCTAGTGGCAGGCAACATGAATGACCACAAGGTGGCGCGATACAACGTAAGGAGGACAGTGTCAGAGGCCAAACGGCGCTACAGGGATAAAATTGAACTCCAGTTTGAACAAGCTGACTCTAGAGCTATGTGGCTCTAGAGCTATGTGGCAGGGGCTCAAAACGATGACAGACTACAAAAGCGCCTCCCTCAAACTGAACAGTGACATCTCCTTAGCAAATGACCTCAATACCTTCTATGCAAGGTTTGATGCTGGTAATAACAACACCAGCTCACAAGCCACGGCAATGGGGGGGGGGGGGGGGGTCGGCTGCTGATGGAGGCGCAGTGTTCAGGGTAACAGAGCATGAGGTGAGGCGGACCTTTAAAAAAGTGAATATCAGGAAGGCAGCAGGTCCGGACGGCATCCCCGGCCGTGTCCTAAAAGTCTGTGCCGACCAACTGGCCCCAGTATTCACTGACATATTTAACCTGTCCTTAGAACAGGCTGTCATCCCCACCTGCCTGAAGAAGTCCACTATTATCCCTGTACCCAAAAAATCCAAGCCTGCTTGCCTCAACGACTACCGCCCTGTAGCTCTCACCTCCATAGCCATGAAGTGCTTTGAGAAGCTAGTAAAGGGCTACATCTGCTCCTCCCTCCCCATCAACATGGACCCCCTGCAATTTGCATACCGCCCCAACAGGTCCACGGAGGACGCCATAGCCCATGTGCTGCACACAGCAGCATCACACCTGGACAAGAGGCAGGGGAACTATGTGAGAATGCTATTCATCGACTACAGCTCGGCATTCAATACCATAGTCCCCTCCATACTCATAGCCAAGCTCAGGGACCTGGGCTTGAACTATGACCTCTGCCAGTGGGTCTTGGACTTCCTGACTGGCAGACCCCAGGTGGTGAGAGCAGGCAACTGCACCTCCTCATCCATCACCCTCAACATAGGGGCCCCCCAGGGCTGTGTTCTGAGTCCCCTCCTCTACTCCCTGTACACACACGACTGTGTGGCTCAGCGGAGTAGCAATACAATCATCAAATTAGCTGACGACACAGTGGTGGTGGGCCTGATCTCTGCCAACGACGAGAGGGCCTACCTGGAAGAGGTCAAGGTCCTGGCGGGATGGTGCCAGGAAAACAGCCTCTCCCTGAACGTCAGCAAAACAAAGGAGATGATTGTGGACTTCAGGAGGTCGGGGGTCAAGGACTACAGCCCCCTCAGCATCGACGGGGCACCGGTTGAGAGAGTCAACAGCTTTAAGTACCTCGGAGCCTACATATCCGAGGACTTGACATGGACCACACACATTGACAGTGTTGTGAAGAAGGCACGACAACGCCTCTACTTCCTCAGGCGCCTAAGGAAGTTCCAAGTCAGTCAGAAGATCCTTAAGAACTTCTACTCATGTACAATAGAGAGCATCTTGACCGGCAACATCACCTCCTGGTTTGGGAATAGCACTGCACAAGACCGAAGCAGACTACAAAGAGTGACACGTTCAGCCGAACGCACAATTGGAGGGGGGCTCCCCACCCTCCAGAACATTTACAACAAGCGTTGCAAGGGCAAGGCTAATAGAATCATTAAAGACTCCAGTCACCCGAACAACTGCCTCTTTGAACTGCTGCGGTCAGGCAAGCGATACCGGAGTCTCAAGGCGAGCACAGAAAGACTCAGAAGAAGCTTCTATCCCCAGGCCATCAGGCTGCTAAACGAACAATGAACACTACACAACAACAACCACCAAACGCACATAGCACACACATCCACACGCACACACTCACTTTAAACAAACACACTGTAGCACCCACTCCACACACTTTATAGCACACACCCACTTTAAACAAACACACTGTAGCACCCACTCCCCACACTTTATATTTATTGATGAAGGATTGCACTACAACTCGTACACCTTACTGTAAATTGTACCTAAATTGTACCTCATCCCATCTCTGCTTTGCACTATATAGTACTGTACATTAGTACACTGCATAGTATTGTATATTATATGGTAACTCAGAACATTGTACATATGTCTATACCGAACACTGTGACCTCATTTTCTTCTTCTAAATTACATGCTATACTATGTTATTTGATACTATCTTGTCTAGCACAGTCTCTGGAGCGTAACAGTAAGAAGCATTTTGTATGAAAGTATTCTGTACTTCTGTATGACAACTATTAAAGAAACTTGAAACAGTTGTAGCCCAAGGTTGGGTGCTACACAGCGGTGGTGAAGGAGGCCATTTCCACCCTACATTCTAAAGCGTTTTGTGTGTCTAGAAATAGCGCTATATAAATGCGATGATCATTCATTCATAACAAGAGCCTGGGCACATGTTTTGGAAATAGTTTCCGGTGGTATTTCCAACCACCTATTAATTCCACTCCAGTTAATGTCGTTCGTTTTGGCAACGCTATACGCAGCATCAGCACAGTGGCATCTCTAAAAGTGCGTTAGCTTATGTCTGTGTACATGCGCGCGTGTGGGTGTTTGTGTGTGTCTGTTTGGCAGCCGACCACCTCTGTCGTGGCTGTGAGGACGTGAGCAGCGTCCCAAGTCCGTCTGTAGTGCCACCGCGCATAGCAGCCTACAATGGTGGTGCCAATCGAGCCCAGGTCAGCAATGCTCCTGCTAACTTTACAGGCAGCGAGAAACGGCCCCGCTGTCAACAGCCTCTCTCATCGTCCTCTCTCTCTCCCGATTCATCTCTCTCTCTCTCTCTCTCTCTCTCTCTCTCTCTCTCTCTCTCTCTCTCTCTCTCTCTCTCTCTCTCTCTCTCTCTCTCTCTTTCTCCATCCTTAGAATATGCCTCTCTCTATTCCCCTGTCTCTCCCCACAGAACGCTTTTTTTCATCACATGTAAAAACGTATTTTGTTCCTTTCTTCTTCAAAAAGGAGTTTCTTTTTCTATTCAAAACGATATATTCCCCTGAAGAGGTGTGAAGCCCCCCCACCGGCACCACCCCACCAGGAATCTGTCCATCTTTGAAGAAGTTATTTTCCCAGAGCCTGTCCCTCCAGGGCTGAGAGATATCCCCAGGGTTTGAGATAGATCTTAATTTTTCTTTTATTAGGAGTGTTATTTCAGGACTAGTGAAACATAATTGGCCCATTATCGATGATTCAGTGTTTTTTGGCCCCCGCCGGGGACCCCCACTGGGCCGAGGCCCCGGGACAGCTGCTGTCTCTGAATGTTTTCCTGGACGGTTTGCCTGGCCACTGTCTCCGTCATTGTGTCTCTCTCTCTTTCATTAGTTAAGTCTTGTGTGGTGTTTGGGTCTGTTGGACCGGTTTCCAATGTTTAGTAAAATACTCATTGGTCTTGGCTCATTTTCTGTGAAGAACATCCAAAAGAACACATTTTCATTGAGTGCACACTGTGCTACACATTTATATGCGTTCAGTAGAAAGCTACCCGGCTGTAAGCTGTAGCCTAGCTTAGCACTAATGACTGGAAGTGAATACGGACCACTAGCCTTTTTGTTCCGAAAGACCAAACATGGAACATCTAACAAAATATGGTGTGCATGTGACGGTGGCCGATTCAGTCACATAGAACTTACTCTTAACTCATTCAGTGCCAGCTATTACCCTCGCCCCTGTAGTCAATGCGCCAGCTTTCCATTGCCTATTTTCACTGTGCGTCACAATGTTTGCAGAGCTATATCTATATTCTATATTATAGCTATGGAGACAATAGTATGGCTCATTTGACAGTCACTATCTCTCGTCCAACATGTCGCTGCTGTCGGGACAAAACCTCATAACTCCAAAAACCCAACTTTTCAGCAGATGAAAAAAACGAACACAGATTTGAGGGTGAATAGAGTTAGGAGGTTTAGACAGATGATCGGTTTAATGCTTTTCCATTGTTTAAACTTTGTAAAACCCACACACACATATGGAGGATGATCTACGGAGTTGATTTATATAATAAAAAAATAAATAAAAAAATGGAGTTATGAGGTTTTGTCCCGACAGCAGCGATGTATACGTTTGCGTGTTATCCCGTGGTGAATATTGTATAGTTTCAGAGTGATCCGGGCTAATTCCTGAAAAGCTGAGTTATGGACCGCTATGTGAATTTTGCTAAAGTAATTAGCGTTGCTTGCCTGGACATGTTACTATTTCAAAATCAAAGGTATATAATAGGTATTATGTTTCATCATGAATGCATCAAAGGGGGGGGGGGGGTAGTTTTTTGATGCTCTGATCGTAAAGCAACGGCATACGTTTTGGAGTATGTTACATAATGATCGTTGCGATTGATGTGAAATCATTGTTGGATCAAAGTAGGATTGATGTCATATAGTCCTTACCTTTACTAGGAGGTATCCCAAATAGAATATTCCAATTGTCTGATCGCGATTTCCAGTATTGATGTCCATCGGGTCTCTGACATGAAGTGGCACACAATAGTGGCGCAGTGTCCAATTAGTGGCAGAAGTCAGTATGTCCGGGGAAAACAAAGTTATTGCACACAAAAGAATAACCAAAATCACAGTAATATGGATGACAAAGATAAATAAGATAGATAGTTGAGTCATTCTACAGAAACGCACACTTTTGGATTAGCAACATGTCTTAAAATGTAGTTATATATCGTATGGCTATCGCGTCCCGCTCTAGCCTAATGAGATACCCCTTATCTCCTAGTACCGACTGTACACCACCATGAACAACTTTATGCACCCATACCTGACCGGGCCCCGCCCCTATGGAAGCGTAGCCTATAAGACCATGGTCATGGTCACCAAACACCCTTCCTCTATTTTCGTTCCATCGTATCAGCTGCGTGCACCGTATGTAACTAGCAGTATGAAAAAGATTGGAGGAATTGTGTAATGTTGAAAGCTTACCGGAGGTTGCTGGCCCCTGGCATCTTCGAAGCATGTTTTCAGCGACACGACGGGCCTATGTTGATGTTTCCTCGTCTGATGGCAGCAGGCCAAGGATCAGCTGTGCAAGGTTGGCTGTCTGGCCAGCTTGCACCCAGGTAGGCCCTGTGTCTTCAGGCATGGGTATTAGTGTTATTAATGCTGGTTTGTTTTGTTACACAACCATGTTGTGTGTCGGCGCCGGGGGCAGGATGGTTTGGTGAACGTTTCACTGCAGTGAACGGTTTCCAAAGGGTCCTGGGCGTGATGTTAAACAACTAATGCTATGCTACATGCTAACGCTAATGCTACATGCTAACACTACTGCTACATGCTAACTGCTACGCTGTTCTAATGTCTCCGCCGTGAGATGTTGTCACTTCTCCCTCCTCTTGCCGGGTTCATCAATGAAGGTCAGTCGGTAGCTGTTGTGGGGGTTTGGCTAAGTCCTATTTACCTTTTTTACGGGTAAATGGGTTGACAACAGGGTAGGCCGTGGCTAGGTAGCCTAGCCAGTTACGTTACCTTTGTGTTCCAGCGGGGTCTGTGGAACGGTGTCCCCATCTGGGGCTGATGCGTGAGCTCGGCGGTGTAGCAGTAGAGCTATATTACTGCAGGATGGGACTTAACAGCGGGTTATGGCTCAGCTGGCTAGTTCCTATCCACATTGGCGTCGGGTAGTGGGGCTATGGGTCCAGCCGACATGGAAACATGTTGCATGTCTGTGCGCAGGCGGTTGTTGATCTGGGTCCCACATCGCCTCACGCTAGGCTGTAGTAGTGTAGTGGGCTACTGTTTCGTTCTGTCACTCTGCTATGAGAAGGTCTGTCTTTGCTACAGCTTTCTCTCCTCTCAACCATTTCATACTGACGGTCAATCGGTATACTGGGGGAGTAGTGCGGGGGGGCTTTGTTTACCTTTTTTGGTAAATGGGCTAAGCTAGGGCTGGTGTGCTGTTGTGAATATTTTGAATGAAGGCGGGACTAGTTCGCTCTGGTCCGCCTCCCCTTAACGTTGTGTATATGGGTTTGCTCATTCTACAGTATTTTGTGGTTTAGTTCTTTTATTCATTTAACCCTTTCATGGTGCACACCACAGTGGAGGTTGCTGTTTGCAACCACCACTGGTGCTCCGTGTTAACATCAGTTCTTTGTTTTTGACATATTGAAACAGTGCCCAGCCCGGCCGACGCCATGGGTGGGTCGGCCTGGCGAGTGGCTGGTGGGCTGTTAAAGCCTGTACCGCCACGGTATGGAATTGGCAGCGATTAGAACTGTGTTCGAATTGCTGTTTTTTTCTATAAAAAAATGGTGTCTGGTGGCGGGGCCTTGAGGGCCAGCCGACGTCGACACATCGCGCGAGGTTGTTGACGTTATTAGCTTTGACCCAGCCGCAAGCTATAACCGCTCAGGGTTCCCCTCTCCGCAGGGGATTTTGGTCTTCTGCTGGAGCGCGGGCGGTATTGTCCTAGGCCCCACACCGCCTCACACCGCGCAGCCAGAAGAAGAGAGAGCACGGCCTCGACAGGCGGCCATGTTTTCCCCCGCCGGAGGTATCCTGGGCGTTGAATCGACAGGTGTCCACAAGGCCGACAGCCTTGGCGGCCGAGGGATCGGCCATGTTGGATGGGTTCGGCTTGAACAACAAGCCGTCACCGTCCTGCCGCGAGCAGCCCGCTCACCGCTCACTCCCTTCCCCAACACCAGCGGAAAAAGTGGGCTCTGATTGTTTCCTTTGGCTGCGGGCCGCGTGCCTTCGTTGAAGCGCGGGCGGCCCCACTTTTCGCTTCTCATGGGGACAGGGGCTGACACCCAGTTGATGGCTGAGCCTGGGTCTGTCCGTGAGAATGTTGTGCTGTCAAGCGGCTCCCACACCATAAGCTGTGTTGGTTGAGCCTGGTGTTACGTCTGTCAACTATAAGTGTTGTCAGCAGGGGGGCTCGAAACCTTTTGAGGCACACAGTGCGGGCTTCCCCGGCCTCGCCTTCGCCAGGCCAGGTATCATGTTGGTGCCTCCCACTCCTGAAAAATTGGCAGTGGTCTCGCAGGCACGCGTGATTTGGGGTGGTAGTAATATCACTGCAGGGCTACGGTGTGTAGGAACCCATGGGGTCCTTACACCTTGCATGTCCGGCTGCAGAACAACTCCTCAGCATGTTCTGGAGGGGTGTTCAGTGGGGGGGCTTTTTTCATAGGAAGCCCCCCGTATCAAACCGGCCCTTTCTGTCGGGGTCCCCCCTTGGGTGCGATTGCCTCGTGGGTGGTGTCAGGGTCAGGTGTCCCGACACGGAACGCTCTGCTCACACGTTTCCAGGGTTGGCTACGCACAGCGGGTGGGACCGGGCCAACTATCTACAGTTCCTGGCGGACCTGCGCCACATGACGGCGGGTACGTTGGGAGTGTCATCACATATGACTACGGCAGTACCATATGTCGAGGTGGATGGAGAGAACGCTGAGGCGTGGACTTGTGTTTACACAACCCCACCCGTTTTCGGGTTTGGTACAGACCCTATTGTCAGGGTCTCCAGCAGTGACAGCTCTGGTCAACGAGATCCAATCTCTGTGGACGAAGCAAGCCATCGTCGAACTCCTCCCGGTGTTCTCTGGTGCCTGAGAAATCGGGAGGGGGGGGGTGTCAGACCCAAGCTGGACCTGTCCCATGGGAAGGTTCAGCATTTTTTGGATCGTCTCTTACCTGTTGAACACTGTCAGGTGGGGGTCTGGTTCTCCTCCATAGACCTGTAGGATGCGTATGCGCATCTCCGATCTTCCATCCTAGGGCTTACCTACTGTTATGTACTATGAGCCTGATCACTCCTGTGTCACTGTGCAGGCAGGCCTGATCACTCCTGTGTCACGGGGCATGCAGGTGAGGGCTGCCAATTAGCCAATTAGTGCTGATTGGTTACCTGCTGGGAGTATCTTTAAAATCAACCCTGGTAACACACATGCAGGGTCGGTGTTTAGAAGAGGTGGTTAACAGATAGATAGTCACGTTCTTCCAGTCCTTATCCTTTAGTTTACACTAGTAATTCCTTAATATAGTAGCACTTTGAGTTAATACACAAGTTTTGGTGTTGGTTACACATAGGTTGCGTACCCATGAGCCAGGGTCGTAACACCTACGCTTCCTTTGCAGGGTTAGCGTATGAGTACCAGAGGCTGCCGTTCGGTTTTCTCTGGCTCCCCGCATCTTCACCAAGTGCGTGGAGGCCGCACTGGGGCCTCTGCGTCGTCAGGGGTTACGGAGTGTTCTGCCCTGACGACGTTCTGGTCCTTCGCGGTCAAGGTGGATCGTCAGGTCTCGTACCAGGCAGGTCTCTACCAGCCTGGGGTTGCTGTAGACTGGAAGTAGAGTACTCCTCTTCCCAGTCAACGGTTGGAGGGCTATGGGCATTGAAAGCCGTCCTTCTGGTCCACAAATGGTGTTGATTAGGACGGACGATACGACGTCAGTGTCGTGTATCGACAGACAGGGAGGAGTACGCTCCCCCCGTCTGCACCAGGCGCCGGGCGGCTGGCTATGGGCGTCCTCCATCTGCGCGGCCTGAGGGCTCCCCACATCCCCGGCAGGGAGAATGTGGGTGCAGGTGTACTGTCGCGGGGCGGTCCTCATCCTGACGGGTGGGGATTATGTCCGGACATAGCCAGGCAGGTCTGGGACCGATGCCGTGCCGCCTGGGATTCTTCCTCATACATCTGTTAGGTCAGTTGTTGGGACGGGTACGTTGAGGGGCGCAGGTTCTTGATCCTGATTGCGCCGGACCGGGGCGCAGCTGTGTGGTTCCCGGTCCTGATCCAGCTACTGGTAGTCTGAAGAGGATGGACCCTTCTGTGGTTGATACCATCCGGAATGCGCATGCTCCCTCCACTGTCGCGTTTACGCGGGCAGATGGCGTATGTTCCAAGTGTGGTGTAAGGCGGGGGGCCGGGACCCAGTCTCCTGCCCCCTGGATGCTGTCCTTAGTTACCTCCAGTCTCTCCTTGATAGACTGTCGGCTTCGACGGTGAGGGTATATGCAGCAGCTATATCCTCCTATCATGAGGGGTTTGAGGGGATGTCTTGTTCAGCCACGCTCTTGTGAAGCGTTTCCTGCTTGGCGCTCGACGCGTTAAGCCGGTGCAACGCTCATGGGCTCCGACTTTGGATCAACAATTTTTTTCCTCTGTCGGTTGTCCTTGGCCCCGTTTGAGCCGCTCAAGGAGGCGCCGTTGGAACAGCTGTCGTTCAAGACCGCGTTCTTGCTGGCCGTCACCTCCGCTGACGCGTGGGTGTGCTTTGTGCTCTCTCGGTACGACCAGAGTGCCTGTCTTTCGTTCCGATTGCGGTGCCACTCTGCGGCCTAATCCTGCCTTCGTGCCTGTAAATATCCAGAGTTCTTCCGCTCCAGGGATATTGTGGTTCAGGCGTTTCATCCGCCTCCTCACGGTGGTGAGTTAGATGCGGGCCTTCACCTGTCATTTCCGGTCCGTGCTTTGGGAATTACCTCAGCCGTACTCAGGACCTCGGGGTCACCGTTCAGCTTTTTGTCTGTCACGGTGGTTCTCATGCCGGTAAGGCACTATCGAACAATGCCTGTCTCATTGGTTGTGCGAGGGCATTGCCCTCTGCTACACGTTGGCTGGGCAGGATCCCCCTGGAGGCGTCAGGGCGCATTCCACTCGTGGGGTGGCTGCCTCTGCCGCTCTCCTGGGTGGGGCCTCGGTGGAGGACATCTGTGCTGCAGCTTCATGGTCCTCCCCGGGCCCCTTTGTAAGGTTTTACCTCATGGACATGACCGGGGGTTCTGTCTCCCAGGCGGTTCTGGGGTCTGTGGCCTTTCCTGCTTCCCGTCCTTTGGTAGGGTAGCAGGAGTGTGTGGGTATGGGCCACAGTGTGTTAAGTCACACGTGGTTCCGCCTGTGCGGTGTGTTCAGGGGTTCTAGTTCCCCCTTGTTCGCATTCAGGTGGAGTTGACTGCGCCCCCCCTGTGCTAGGAAGGATGGGGTGACAGGGCTCCCCGCACCCCTTGATGTGGGCTTACGAGTCCTCAGGGGGTACATCTGTCGGGTCTCGCGTCCGCTCTAACCCATATCTCATTAGGCTAGAGCGGGACGCGATAGCCATACGATATATAACGATAGGTTATGTATATAACCTAGTTATATTAGTATTGGCTGAGCGTCCCGCTCTACGCGGCCCTGAGTTCCCTTTTGAGGGATCTTTTACTGGAACGAGATTTGGCGAGGAAGGGTGTTTGGTGACCATGACCATGGTCTTATAGGCTACGCCTCCATAGGGGCGGGGCCCGGTCAGGTATGGGTGCATAAAGTTGTTCGTGGTGGTGTACAGTAGGTACTAGGAGATAAGGGGTATCTCATTAGGCTAGAGCGGGACGCTCAGCCAATACTAATATAACTAGGTTATATACATAACCTATCGTTAATTTTCCTACATTTAAACTTAAGTTACAATATTGGTTAACCCTTTGACTTTATGAATCCACATAAATGAGAGCTTAATGATTAAAAAAATATATATTTACTTTGACTTAAAGAATGCTTGTGCCATCTTTTTGTCACTGGTGTTACCTCATGCCTTTAACAATATTAAAGTCTTTTTAGAAATGTTTTTTTCACAATCTATTCTGCACATATAGTCAGAGGCACAGCAGGATAATGATAATGTAAAACATTTGGAGATTATGTATTTATTTATTTTAATCAGGTTTGTGAAAAGTGTGATTGTGTGACGTTTGCTTATTAACACCATCATATCTTTGCTATAATAATAACAATATTTGAAGGACAGTCATACAAATTTAATGATAGTATCCTCAGTGGCGTCGCGTGGGTAAAATAACAGGGGAAGCCAAAAAAAATTATTATATTAAACTACTATTAAATATTTTTATTAATAATTTTTTTTTTTTTTTTTTTTTTTTAAAGTCAAGCAGTCACCATGTACACTACAGTATGGCTCGGCGGCCAGTCAAATGTTCTTTTTATTTATTTAACAGATTGCAGAATGGGTACAATACAGTACGGCTCAATACACACAATTGTATAAGGGGATGCAGACCAGAGAAAGACGTTTGTCTTGTTTACATCAGGGTCATTAATACTGCTGGAGCATTGGTTAATTTTTGGTCCGATTTTTCCTTGCGCGATTTTGCGCGCCGCGTGGGAGCAAATTCGAGACACATATTCGGTTGTAAAAAGGTGTCCCACGGTCTCCTCTATGGCCGTGAATATTTTCACGCGGATCGGAATCACGGCGCGCCCGTGGGACACTTTCCCGTTTCGGCGAGTTTATTCCACGCTTTCTGTTTTCCTTTTCTAAGCATTTTAGGGGCTACATGTGAATCA
Source organism: Notolepis coatsorum (assembly GCF_963971535.1). Classification (NCBI taxonomy): domain Eukaryota; kingdom Metazoa; phylum Chordata; class Actinopteri; order Aulopiformes; family Paralepididae; genus Notolepis; species Notolepis coatsorum. The sequence continues at coordinate 43,580,233 of NC_140165.1, forward strand.
GTCAAAGTTGCGGGACGCCCAGATGTTTCTACGATAGAAAGCTCGCGTGGATCCCATAATAGGCTCACTTAATACAGCGTTTTTAAAATCACGCGACATTTTCAGGGTCGCGAGCCGACCTTTTCCCCTCGTTTTCGATGATGGAAGTGATTTAGGAAAAGCTTCGGCACGCCGAGAGGTCCCCGTGGATTTAATCTCGCGAGGATCGGGGCAATATTCGGCCCGTGGGAACAGTTACGGGTTAATACAATGTTCAGAGTGCAGAGGGGAAAATATGCTGAGTGTTTTCCTCTCAGCCCCGTTTTAAACTTTTAGGGTGTGGCAGTCAGCTCGAATCTGATTGGCTAGGATCGGATTTGGACTCTATAATGCTGGAAGCCTGGAGAAAGAGACCTACCATCTGCCTCCTCTCCTGCTGCAGTGAGCATAGTGAGGCTGACAGTGTGTTAGAGGGAGTGAGAAGGAGAAGAGGGAGACATTTAAAAAAAAATAAAAAATTATAACACAGATGCACAGATGAAAAAGAATGTAAACTATATTATTTTTTTTTTTTTTTTTTTTTCATATTTCATATTTGATATTAATTCATATTTTAATATTAGGGAGGCATGGCTTCCGTTGGCTTCCATAAGGATTCGCCACTGTATCCTTAACATCCTAATGAAGCAAAGGTCAATTGATATAAAATCATTTACAAGTCAAATGTGACACGTTTGATTTCATATGACCCAAAAAACACAGTAACACCAGTGACACAATAAAACACCAGTGACACAAAGAACACCAAAGATTGTTTTATTGAATATCAATTACTTATTTGAGATAGAAAATGGTGTATTTAGTACAAAACCAAAGATTATCACTGACATTAAGTCAAATAACTTTAGTTATTTATATATATACATATATATTTATTTATATAATTTATATTTATATTTAGTTGTGATCATGAAATGGGTACTAATGAGTTATATTGTATGCATAACAACTTCTTTAAAAGCTTTTACTAAAGCTTATTTACACAAGATAGTCACTGGTGTTAATTGAAGAGCAGTAACACCAGTGATGGTAACACCAGTGACCATTTTCATGAAATCTGTATTTTACAAAATGGCAGCTACAGTACCTCAAACCACATGTTGCTAATCATGCTAAACTCACTAAAATATGTAATTTAATCAATTTATATTGATTATTGAGTATTGATATCTTCTTTAAAAATAGGCCATACCAGTGACTCTAGCTAAATGTCTCGTATGAAATTATGAGATAAATGAGAACATTTCCAACATTTGAAAAAAGACAGCAGACTGACAATGTACCTTTCTTCACAGTTCTTCAGGAAGTAGGACATAGGAAGTAGGAAGTGATGTCACAAGTTTTTGGATTTTTTCAGAATAGAGATTTTTGTTAAGCGGTAACAACAGTGACATGACACCAGGGGACAGCTATTTCCATTATATTATTTATAATATTTAGTTGGTATTTAATTTTTTTATGTTAGCCACTTCATACATGTGATAGTGGTGTATACATTCATGCATTTAAAATGGGAGAGAAATATATTTGTAAACTGTAAATATGCCCCTAAACCTCAATACATGACATTGGGGACAAGCACGTTTCTTGTACTTGGAATTTCATATAATTGATTAAAAACAAATATTGCCCAATTCTTGCCTCAAATAGGTATAATTGTTCAAAGAACATTTTACATTATTCAAATATATAAATTAAATGTGACTACAAAGTCTGTTTAAAGTGTATGCTTTCTGCAAAGGCTGGGGACAGAAAAGTGTGCGTTTCTGTAGAATGACTCAGTTAGGTAAATATTAAATAAAGAGTGCTAGGCAAAACAACAACCAAAAATAACATTTCTGACACCTGTCACATGCAGCTCTGGTGTTATAGAGAGTAGATGAAAATGTTAACAGGTGTATCAAATAAGGAGGGGTCAGACCAAGGAGGGTTTTGTAAATTAGTGTAAGCCAATGAATTTCTCGTTGAGAGTGTAACAATGGCCAATTTACAAGTCACTGTGATGTGTTGAAAAGGGAGCATTTGTAGCAAACCTATAATTGCTTAGTGATACAAAACATTAAGGTGATTAACTACTGTGCCCTGTCTGACAACAGAGTGCTTACTTCAAAAACATGTAGGCATATTAAAGGTCATTGAACAGATACCGTGATGTACCTTTTTATAGAATGCATACTTTATTTAAGCCAGGAAAGTCCCATTGAGATACAATATATCTTTTTTTCCAAGGAGTTCTGGTCAAGAGTACGTACAGGCCATACCAGCGATATCCACAACACAGGCAACACAGGCATTAAATCCAAATTAGATTAGATTCAGATTAGATTCAAATGAAAATCGATTTGTTATTATCAATATAGTGAATCAAGCTTCGCCCTCTTTTCTTGATACCTGTGAGGCAACAGCTGTGATTGGAGGATGGATAGGGGTTTGAGATCAAGTGTGTCTCTCTGCATAGGAAGCTTACCAGAGTGGTCACCCAAGGGGGCGGAGCGTCCTCACCCACGTCCCCCCATCAGCCCGTAAGAGCAAAAGCAACGCAAATCCAATTACCACGTTTGCTTCAATTAGTTTTCATCTTAATGTTTGGAGGTAAAACTCTCCTCCTCCCTTGTCGCCGTAACGTGAACAGAGTTCAGCGATGGCTCACTGTTTGTCAGGTCTCTCGTGTGATCACGCTTTGTGTGATGTTCTCAAGCAAAAAGGTAATTACTTTGCGTGTCCGTCGGGAATTGAGTTGTTTTGTTGGCGCATACAGCGGCGCCACGGAGGCTGGGATGTACTGCACTAGAGAACAGCAAGCAAAAGATGGTTATATAATTAATAAGGCAGGGGCATCAGTTATTAGTTTGATACACTCCCAAGATGTAGCACTGAACGGCACAGGAAGTCCTTCATTCCGACAGCCATCAGACTATACAATGCATCACTGTGCCTCACTGCATCACTGAGCACAGGGTGAACGTTACCATCTTCCTGGACTTTTACTTTTAAAACAACATTGTCAATATTACACTTACAGTACACTTAATGTAGATCTCTATTTTGTACTGTATATTTATATTAGAATGTACATACATTACATAGGAAATGTGAATCCCGGACCGTATTTTATTTTATTATTATTATTTTATTCTTAGGCTTATTTTATTCTTTATTCTTAGGCATTTTTTTGTTATTCTTATTCGTGATATGTTTTGTCTACCTACATGTTTACTGTGAGCGATTTGTAGTGCCAAATTTCCCTCGGGATGATTAAAGTATTTCTATTCTATTCTATTGCTCCTTGGAGCCATCTGTTCACTTGAGCTGAACACTTAAAGATCCCCTCCAGATATTTTAAACCCTTCAAAATGATCTATCTTGAATAATTTGTATAATGTGTTTTCCATCAACTCGTTCAATGAACTACTGAAAACGGCTCAGCAGCATCTCCATACCTTACCCTCATTAAGAATGCAAGGATCTATGAATATTCAAATTGGCAATAAGTTACATTGCTATTTACCAGGAATTCAAAGGTGGTAGCTTATATTCTTTCAAGACATGTCAAATACCTACTCAGCTTTCTGTGTCTGCTGAAGCTAAAGGTGTCAAGTTACCACATATTGGACCATATAGGTTCAACCTATTATTAACATCACACCTGCAATTCAGATTTGGTGAAGTCAAGGTGCAACATTGGCACAAGAGGTTCTCGGTTAAATTCCAGCTCCTCCCTTTAGCGTGCCGAAGTGTCCTTGAGCAAAGACCCCTAGCCCTTGGCACCTTGCATGGTCAACTCCATGTGAATGGGTGAATGTGAGGCATAAGTTGTAAAGCCCTTTGGATAAAAGTGCTATATAAATGCAGTCCATTTACCATTTGCAGGGAAGCTCTCCCTCTCCGGGGGAAGAATGTGAAAAAGACACTGGTGACAAGTTCTGCACAAAATAGCAATCTGTATAATCAAAGTCACGCCTCCAAGAGGAGTTAACCATAAAAAAAGAAACACATTTCTGAGTGGAGGACATCTCTTAAGAAGGCCTGTGTGCTAAAACGATTGTCCCGTTCTTATCTGAAGTGAAAAAGACAACATCTAGTTGTCGGCCTGAAGCTCGGCTCTGTTGAGTGCAGGCGCTTATCTCACCGCTGGTCTTAAAGGAACACGCCAACATTTTGGGAAATTTGTGCCGGTTAGCCTAGGCATTGTCCAACTAACACCTCTTCCATTCATTGTGCTAAGCTAGGCTAACGTGCAGCCAGATAGCTTTCTACTGATTTGGAAACTGGAAACTGGTATATATCTTCTTGTCTCTCTCTGGAGAAGACGATAAGATAATTTCCCAAAGGGTTGGCGTGTTCCTTTAACACACCAACACAAAGAAAGAACCCGGGAGACAACAGGGTGCCTCTTCAAAGAACTGTCACAATTGATATTCATCGCTGTGCTGGGCAGGTGTGACTTAACCTGAGCGCATCCCAGGTCGTTTTGAGATCTGAAACCATTTAACATTTTATGTCTTGCACTTTTTCATTTATTATGATCATTACCACCTTATAATGGACTCATGAGGTCTATTAACCTTATTAAGACTCTTTAGACGCCTCTAATTTTCACAGCGAGGTCAACCATAGCAGAACAACTAACAAGTCACATTAGCACCAGTTCTGTTGGATTGCACCCCATGCAGTTTGGTTTTAGGGCAAAACATTCAACAGAGACTGCAATCTGCTTCCTCCTGGAGAATATATTAAATCTAAGCTTGATAAGGGGGGAGTTGTTGCAGCCGCATTTTTAGATCTAAAGAAAGCCTTCAACACTGTGGATCATGGTGTCCTGCTCACCAAGCTTTCTCGGTACAACTTCTCCCCTAGGCCTAATACCATCACATACATGAAGTTGTATCTTGAAGGTAGAACTCAGAGAGTAAGGGCAAATGGTGAGCTATCCTCTGCCCTTAGCTGTGGTTTTGGTGTCCCCCAAGGATCTATATTGGGACCGCTGTTGTTTAGTTTATACATTAATGATCTTCCAGCTGTATGCAATAAGTCTGACATCCAGATTAGGGATGTCCGATATTATCGGCCTACCGATATTATCGGCCGATATTGGCATAAAAATGTGATATCGGAAAATATCGGTATCGGTTTTAATTTTTTTTAATTTTTTTTTAATTCTTTTAATTTTTTTACATTTATTTAACCTTTATTTACCCAGGCAAGCAAGTGTAGCAGTCTGGAAAATATGGTATATTATTCAGAACTGCTGACTGTGTTTATATCCCTTTTTGTACACAAAGACATTCTAACTAGTGTCATTGATTCACACGAGCAATGACACAAACGTCCCCTTCCGAAGAGCATTGGACTACGGATTATAAATAACAGTACTGATTCATGTTCTACAATGGGTCTCCCCTTGTGACTGGCAGGCAGGACCTGCAGGGGGCAGTAGCAGGCAGAGAGTGGCGGAGAGAGCTGGGAGATGATAAAGGGAGAAGTCCAGCGGAAGTCGCTCTCTTCAGCAGTGAACTTGACAACGAGTAGTCGCAGCTAACGGGGCTCTAGATAGCCCTGTTGCTGACGTTATGCCAGGGGGCCCCGTAAGAGGACAACGGGTGATAACGAGTACTGGCTAGTGGACACGATATCCTAGCAGTACCAGCGGTATTATATGAACAATGAGTGCAGAGCCAGGCACTAGCAATCGAGTTATAGCAGTTACAGTGTGCGGTATAGGTAATGTGTGGTTAAACAATTATCCAAGTCTTTAAGTACCGAGTTATAGTAGCTACAGTGTGCGGTATAGAGCGCGTGCCCCAGGACGAATGTGGGCCAACAACCAGTCTGCTCCGGCTGACTTCGACCAGACCTGCGACCGGCTGCCTGCGTTCAGCCTGCCCCGGAGGACTTCACACAGATCTGCACCAGGCTGCCTGCGGCCGACGGGAGTTCCGCCCATCCAACAGGGGTCGCCATCACTCAGTACATGCTCTCAGCCGGCACTGCCTCTCTGCCTAGCTCCGCCTGCTGACATCCTCACGAGAGCGGTCGACGCCATCTTGCCTCCCGGACAACAGTGGAGTTGCGAGGCGGCCATTTCGGATGAGTACAAATGAGCATTGATGCTCCCGATTCCATATACAGTACACAGTGTGGTGCAGCCCACGGGCGAAAGTAACGTTGCTACTACCAGTTCATAGGGGTACCCCGAACAATATATGCCGGCATTAAGATAGGACTTTATAGGTATTTTGTGGGCTCACTCTTTTATTTCATTCCTTTTCTTTGAGCGTGATAAGGCGTGTATTTCATAAATAATTCCCGTTCAGTGAATCCCTTTATTCTCTTCCCTATGCTCCCCCTTCCTTCCCCATATTCTCAACCGGGGACAGTATGAGTGTAATTCCTTAGAGAAGGTAAATACTGTGTTCCGCCCAGACGTGGGCAGCGTTTAGTCTGGGTACCTGAGAGCACTTGGTGCCTGGGTGTAATACGATAATTGATTCATGCCATTGATTCATGCCATTGATTCATGCCATTGATTCATGCCAGTGTAATTATTGTATGGATACCCATGGTGCAGTAATCACCAGACGTAGCATTGTTGTAACTAGGCTGAGTTACAATACATTCATCCAGAACGGGAGCACTGTGTGCGTGTCTTTTATTATTCCTAACCCTAACCTTAACCCTTTGATGCGGGTAATATATTTAACCTTAACCCCTTCCTATTCTACCTTCCATTTCTATTGTAAGGTTTCTGGTGTCACTAAGGGAGGGTACTGCTTGCGGGGGGAACCAAGTTATTTCTCTACCATCCGGTCATTAGGTGTGGGAGGGCAAAAGAGACAATCGTGGAGGGTGAGGGTGTGTTGGGGAGTACTGCTGACTGCTCCAGAGAGAGGGAGGAAGACCAGAGTACCGGACCAGGTTTGTAAATCCTGGGCCTCATACATCCCCATTGCCAGCCTCCAGTTGACACTCCGGACCCCAAAGACGGAGGTGCAGCTGGCCAGAGTGCTACTGTGTCTTGCTACCTATTGACCGCACACCACAGTTCCCACGAAGCAGGGATAATCCACCCTGCTACACAAGTAAGAACAAATTATTATTTTATTTATTGTCAAAGTATGCATAATGTTGTGTTAATTCCAGGACAAGAGATATGTAATGTTAATTACCTGAAATGATTCCGTTTTTTGGGGAGGTAACCCTGCATATATTGGTATCGGTTGATATCGGTATCGGAAATTAAGCGTTGGACAATATCGGCATATCGGTATAAAAGCCAATATCGAGCATCCCTAATCCAGATGTATGCGGATGATACGGTAATTTATGTCCATGCAGAAACCAAGCAGCAAGCTGCGAACAAGTTAACAGCGGTAATGATATCGGTCACTGAATGGTTGACTAACTCATCTCTGAATTTAAACACCAAAAAAACTGTTTGCATGTTTTTTACAAAGAGGCTGATGAATACTGTCTCACCTGATGTCTATGTCAGAGGAGAAAGGTTGACAGTTGTGTCCGAAAATAGATACCTTGGGATAAAAATGGACTCCAATCGTACATTTAAAAAACAAATAAAATCGGTAGTAAACAACGCAAGGTTTCACTTATCAAACTTCTGTCACATCAGAAACTCTCTGTCAACAAAAGCAGCAGCACTGTATTTTAATGCCATTATTATGTCACATTTAACATACTGTCTGACTAGCTGGACACACGCCTCCTGTACAACACTACAATCTGTACAGGTAGTTTACTGTTACATCCCAATGTATATATTGCCCAGTGTGTGTCTCCATGTGTGTGTGTTCTCCATTTTGTTTCCTCCCTCCAGCCATTGTTCCCGTCCCCATTGGTCCCTGCCAGGCCAATCCTTCCATTATTGCAACACAGCAGTGATTGGTGGTTGGCTTTCCAGACTCCAACACTCAATCCACACCCCCCAATCATGGATCACCCCACACCTGTTAAAACATGGCTTTCTCCCTTCAGTCTTTCTCTCTCTCTGGCATGAGGCTAGGCCTAGTGTTATTTTGTGGCATTGTACTTTGATAATATCCCTTTTTGTTTATAGGCCTTTGTAATAGTGAAAGTGCCTTTGTGATTGTATGGCCACAGAGAGAGCATTGTTACCTATAGATTGTTTTGTTATGTTTCCATTTTGTTGTATGTATCATTCATGTGTTTTTCTCCTCCTTTCTCAGGAAGCACAGATGGGGTGAGCTGCCATTTCCTTTGGATATTGTTTTCTCCTGTTTTGGTTAGGTAAGAGTAGTTTAGGTAATGTAATCTATTTTACCATAGATTAGATTGTGTTTATTTGGAGTATAGTGGTGTTTGTTTGTTGTTTTGGCCTGGGCTCACCCCTGAGCTACATGTGCTTCCTTTGCATTTACCAATAAATATCATTGTTGTTTACAAACGTGGTCCATCTTTTCTGTCAACCAACTGTTATGTTACAGCCCTTTACCCTTAGACACACAGGGGTCGTAACATAAATGGGGGCTCTGCCTGGATTTTGTAACCCGTGTTCAATTGTTGGTTGATGGATTTGGTGAACTGTGTTTGTTTACACTTGTATAGTTATTAATTCATTTGTGTAAAAATGGCATTTGTGTAAGAGAAAAAATAATGGCAGTTAGTACTTTTGATCTGGGGAAATTCTTGAGCAATCCTACTTGGGAAGCGCTAGATAGCTGCCGCAAGGCAGACTTAGTGGAGATTGCCACACATTTTCAACTCTCGGTTCAACAAAAGCATCTTAAGCAGGATATCAGGTGTCTTGTGGTAGATAAGCTGTTGGAGCAGGGGACGCTTGTTTTACCTGCGGTCTCTGATGAACATGCAAGTCCTCCTGGTGAACCTACGGAAGCACCGCCTTCTGAGGAGCAAGCCCATGGTGCTGAAAAGGCAGGTGTGAACGTCACATTGCCACATTTTCACTTGACCTCTCCTGTGTCAACTGGGTCTCGAGAAGGGGCCCAGGTCAAGGTTAGAATAGCACGTCTCCAGATGGAGGCTCAGGAGAAGGCACAAGCACGTGAGGCGGAGTATCGGCTTCGTAGAATGGAGCTTGAGGCAGAAAATGAAAGGGCTGTTAACATTCGTAGGTTGGAGCTTGAGCATGAGGTGGAAAAAGAGCTCAGACTGCGGAGGTTGGAGCTGGAAGTCCTAAGGAGTGGATCCAACTCTGCTACACCGACTCCTCCACAAGGCCCGGGTATGTCCTCCTCCACAGCTTATTCATCACACACTTTTGATATAAGTAAACACATTGCTTTGGTGCCTCCGTTCCGAGAGACAGAAGTTGATACTTATTTTAATGTGTTTGAGCGTATTGCTGCTTCATTGCGCTGGCCAAGAGAGGTCTGGCCTTTGTTGCTTCAATGCAAATTGACTGATAAAGCCCAAGAGGTTTGTTCAACACTTTCCCTAGAAGATAGTCTATTGTATGATACTGTGAAGGCTGCCATCCTTCGTGCATATGAGCTTGTGCCCGAAGCTTATAGGCAGAGGTTTCGCAGTCACAAGAGAGCTGTCAACCAGACCTTTGTAGAGTTTGCTAGAGAGAAGGGAACTCTCTTTGATAAATGGTGTGCAGCAAGCAAGGCCTCAGATCTTAACTCTCTCAGAGAACTCATTCTATTAGAAGAGTTTAAGAATCGTTTGCCAGAGCGTATTGTAATTTACCTGAGTGAGCAGAAAGTGTCCACTCTGCAGCAAGCTGCTGTATTAGCTGATGAGTTTGCGCTAACCCATAAAACTGTGTTTGTTGATAGGCGTGACTCGTTTCCCCCCCATGATTTCTCTCAGAGACCTTCTGTCCCCAACCATTCAGAATTCACACACCCCCGACCAAGAATGTCACCTCCACGCTCAAAAGAGGAGCGGACATGTTACTACTGTCATAAATCTGGTCATGTTATTTCTGACTGTTTAACATTGAAACGTAAGCAGCAACCGTCCTCTCAGAACTTTAGGCAACCCAAAGGGGTTGGTCTGATTAAAATGGCACCTGATTCCGATCAACAGATGCACAATGATCAGGATGTTCTCGATCCTTGTTTCAGGCCATTTACTTCCAAGGGTTTAGTTTCCTTGACAGGGGATCCAAAAGATCAGTGTACAGTTCAGATCTTACGAGATACTGGAGCCTCACAATCCTTTATCCTCTCTGATGTACTACCTCTGTCTGAGAAATCTTCCTGTGGTTCTAGTGTCCTAGTTCAAGGTATTGAGATGGGTTTCGTGCCAGCCCCGTTACACTGTATTCATGTACAATCTGATTTGGTCACTGGTTTCTTTAAAATAGGGGTGAGACCTTCCTTGCCAGTTAAAGGCATTTCCTTTATCATGGGAAATGATTTAGCTGGAGGACAGGTGAACGCTGTGCTGGAAGTGTTGGATCACCCAGACACAGATTCTCTGCCTGATGACTTGTCACAGAACTTCCCTGAAGTTTTTTCTGCAAGTGTTGTCACTCGGGCTCAATTGAAAAAGAGAGGTGATGAAATTAATTTGTCTGACTCTGTTTTTGCTTCAGCCTTTGTCAGGGAGGAGTTGCTGGCTCCAACTTCTGATACCGCTGACAAACCACCGACTCATAGTAAGGTACCCCCACAGACAACTGTAACTAGTTCCGACGCTTTGAAGTTACCCGTTACTCGTGAAAAGCTAATTACTGCCCAGAAGGCTGACCCTTCTCTTGCAAAATGTTTCTCTTCTCTTGAAACAGAACAGAGGAGAGGGTTGCATTCTTATTTTGTGGATGAAGGAGTTTTGATGCGTACATGGAGGTCCCATGGTACTAGACTGGCAGAGCATGCACAATCGGAGATAGGGCTACCAGATCAGGTACCAGACTGGAGCACTGTTTATCAGATTGTTGTCCCTGCAGTTTATCGTCAGCATGTACTGTTCTTGGCCCATGACCACCCTTGGTCTGGACACTTGGGAGTCACTAAAACGTACAACAGAATACTTCAACATTTCTTTTGGCCCGGTTTGAAGTCCGATGTAGCACAGTACTGTCGTACCTGTAGTACTTGTCAGATCACCGGAAAGCCAAACCAGGTAATTCCACCTGCTCCCCTCTGTCCTATACCAGCGGTCGGTGAACCATTTGAACATGTCATAGTTGACTGTGTTGGTCCGTTGCCAAGGACGAAAGCCGGCAATCAGTTTTTGTTGACAATAATGTGTACCGCCACCCGTTTCCCTGAGGCTATCCCTCTTCGCAGAATTACAGCGCCTGTAATAATTAAGGCTTTGACGAAGTTCTTCTCCACGTTTGGACTGCCTAAGGTAGTACAAACGGACCAAGGCACCAACTTCCTGTCTAGGTTATTTGAGCAAGTGTTACAGTCCCTGGGTATCCGACATATAGTGTCCAGTGCCTACCACCCTGAAACTCAGGGGGCTCTAGAACGTTGGCATCAGACCTTAAAGTCCATGCTGCGTAAATATTGCTTAGACACAGAGAAAGATTGGGATGAGGGTGTCCCCCTTGTTCTATTTGCTGCGCGAGAGACCATACAGGAGTCTCTTGGTTTCAGTCCTGCTGAGCTCGTTTTTGGGCACACTGTAAGAGGGCCATGATGCAACAGGAGGTTGACTATTTGTTAAAACATGGTTTAGCCAAGCCAAGTTGCAGTCCCTGGAGTTCACCTTGCTTGTTAGCTCCCAAATCGGATGGAACTCCTAGATTTTGTACTGATTTCCGAAAGGTAAATGCTGTCACCGTGCCTGATTCCTTCCCACTGCCCCGCATGGAAGATTGTATTGACAACCTTGGATCTGCCACCTATGTTAGCAAACTAGATTTTTTTTTTTTTTTTGATCCACTTTTTCTCCCATTTTTCTATATTTTCTCCCATCCCAATTTCGTATCATCCAATTCAACCCTCCCCTGTCACGAACGCTGTTTCTTGCCTCCCACAAGCCGGCTGCAATGTGGACTAAGTCATACATAGCACAAGTCCCCTCCGGTACTTGAGGTAACAGCAGTCGCATCTTTTCACCTGCGCAGCTCGATCTCTCAGTGTCGAGGAGTAACGCGTGGGAGGCTCACGCTGCCCCCGACACTTCCTGATTCTACTGCGCAGGCGCACCAACCGACTTGTAGGAGTCGCTTGTTCACAACGCCCGATCCCCACCCTTCAGTTTCCCTCCCCGTAATACGGCCAATGTGTATTACTGCGGACGACCAGCTAAACTGAAAACAATGTGGAGAGCTGGATTCGAACACGCGAATCCTAGCGTCTCCACACTGGTGGCGAGTGCCTTGCCCACTACACCACCTAGCCGCCCTCGCAAACTAGATTTGTTAAAGGGTTACTGGCAGGTCCCTTTGACCCCCCGTGCCTCGGAAATCTCGGCGTTTGTTACTCCTGACAATTTTTTGCAATATACTGTAATGCCTTTTGGAATGCGTAATGCCCCGGCCACTTTCCAGCGACTGGTGACCCTAGTCCTGGCTGGTGTTCCAAATTGTAATGCCTATCTCGATGACCTGGTTGTCTATTCGACCAACTGGCGTGACCACATGACAACCTTGCAAACTGTCTTTGACCGCTTAGCTGGAGCCTCCCTGACCCTTAACCTTGCCAAGTGTGAGTTCGGCAAGGCTACGGTTACCTATCTTGGTAAGCAGGTAGGACAAGGCCAAGTGCGTCCGGTGGATGCAAAAATATCTGCAATCACAACTTTTCCAGTGCCTACTACTAGGCGGGAATTGCGTAGATTCCTTGGGATGGCTGGGTATTACCGTGGTTTTTGCCGGAACTTTTCTTCTGTCGTCACTTCTCTCACTAGCCTGTGTAGCCCGTCCAAACCATTCATTTGGACAGCTGATTGTCAAAATGCATTTGATAGTGTTAAAGCTCTCTTATGCAGTTCCCCTGTTCTCTCTGCTCCAGATTTCTCCCTGCCGTTCCAGCTGGAGGTGGATGCCAGCGGGGTGGGAGCTGGAGGGGTGTTATTACAGGAAGATCACGATGGTGTCAGTCACCCGGTTTGTTATTTCTCCCGGAAATTTAACAAACATCAACTAAACTATTCCACTATTGAAAAGGAGACTTTGGCTATGTTGTATGCGTTGCAACATTTTGAGGTGTATGTCGGTTCGAGCGTATTACCAGTGGTAGTATACACCGACCACAACCCATTGGTTTTTCTGTCGCGGATGTACAACCACAATCAGCGCCTCATGCGTTGGGCGCTCATAGTGCAAAATTATAACCTCAGCATAAAGCATAAGAAGGGGTCTGATAATGTGTTGGCGGATGCTCTGTCTCGTAGTTGAATTCTCTGTTGCTGTCGACTCGTTGTCTGTTGCTGTCGACTCGTTCTACTGTATATTGCTGTCGACTTGTTCTATTTTGCTGTCGACTCGTTCTACTGTATATTGCTGTCGACTTGTTCTATTTTGCTGTCGACTCGTTCTACTGTATATTGCTGTCGACTTGATCTATTTTTTCTGTCTACTCGGTCTATGTTGCTGTGGACTCGTTTTATGTTGCTGCTAGTTTTTTCATAGCTCTTTGTTTTGGAGTGCATGTTATCTCGGGGATGTTATCTCGTTGTTAAAGAAGAAAAAAAAAACATGTTTAGTTGGTAGTTTATGTAGGCATGTTTTTTGTCTTATGTATGGGGGTGTTACATCCCAATGTATATATTGCCCAGTGTGTGTCTCCATGTGTGTGTGTTCTCCATTTTGTTTCCTCCCTCCAGCCATTGTTCCCGTCCCCATTGGTCCCTGCCAGGCCAATCCTTCCATTATTGCAACACAGCAGTGATTGGTGGTTGGCTTTCCAGACTCCAACACTCAATCCACACCCCCCAATCATGGATCACCCCACACCTGTTAAAACATGGCTTTCTCCCTTCAGTCTTTCTCTCTCTCTGGCATGAGGCTAGGCCTAGTGTTATTTTGTGGCATTGTACTTTGATAATATCCCTTTTTGTTTATAGGCCTTTGTAATAGTGAAAGTGCCTTTGTGATTGTATGGCCGCAGAGAGAGCATTGTTACCTATAGATTGTTTTGTTATGTTTCCATTTTGTTGTATGTATCATTAATGTGTTTTTCTCCTCCTTTCTCAGGAAGCACAGATGGGGTGAGCTGCCATTTCCTTTGGATATTGTTTTCTCCTGTTTTGGTTAGGTAAGAGTAGTTTAGGTAATGTAATCTCTTTTACCATAGATTAGATTGTGTTTATTTGGAGTATAGTGGTGTTTGTTTGTTGTTTTGGCCTGGGCTCACCCCTGAGCTACATGTGCTTCCTTTGCATTTACCAATAAATATCATTGTTGTTTACAAACGTGGTCCATCTTTTCTGTCAACCAACTGTTATGTTACAGCCCTTTACCCTTAGACACACAGGGGTCGTAACATTTACCATCAGGCTGTGAAAGTTCTAGACAGGAAAACAAACAGCCACCACCATTGTAATAGCATAACAAACCAGAACCTACTGAGCTGGGACAATCTTGTCAAATTAATAGATGCCTGCCTTACCTATAAAATCCTACATGGCTTGGCTCCTCCCCCCTCTGTACTTTCATAAAACAGAAAACATCTGCTGTCAAGTCAAGTCAAGTCAAGAGTTTTATTTGTCACGGCATACAAGTATACAATGAAATGCGGGTGGTCTTGCCCGCAACGATGTGCAATACAGTAGTAACAACATATAATAGAATCCAATAAACAACATTGTGCAATAACAGTAACATAGTAGGGCATATCGGTATTTGTACATAAGTTATTTACAGAGCATGGAGGACATGCTAGGTCTCCCTAGCATCTGCTGACAGATATACCAGGTCTGTAGTCAGAGGGGACTGTGTAGTCCCAAACAGGAGGTCTGCTTTTAGTCAGGCAGCCTTTTCCATGAGAGCAGCCCACACCTGGAACAGTCTGCCAATACGGCTCAGGGAGTATCAAAGTTACATTTAATTTAAAACTAACTTAAAATCATGGTTGAGAGATGGTCAAGTGTGCAACCATTTTAACTGAGGGGTTGTGATGTATTGTAATGTATTTTAATGTATTTATTTGTATGTATTTTAGTGTATTGTAACCAATACTGATTCCTACTGTGTTTTAATTATTGTACTATGTCTTAATTATTGTAGTGCTCATGTCACCTGCCCCTGAGACTACAGTTGAAAATTAGCCAACCTGGCTAAACTGGCATATTTGGAGTAAAATGTGCACTGTCTCTGTATTTTAAACCAATAAATACAAATTGGGTTAATTAAGGAAAACCTGCTGGGACACGGTGGTCACAATTCCCTCACAAGTCATTATCAATCTGTTCCATCTCATCCCGGACAGCACACAGAGCGCAGAGAAGTTCAATTGTGGTTTAATCTCTCTCTCTTTCTCTCTCTCTATCTCTGCCTCTTTCTCTCTTTCACTCTGTCTCTTCCTCTCTCTCTCGCTCTCTCTCACGGTCTCCCTCTTGGTCTCTGATGCGTATAAAATAGATTACACAAACTACTTTCCTCATGATCATATAAAATGTTAATCACTTCATGACAAACATCTTTTTTTATAAATGTATTTATTAGTCGTCAAAGGTACAGTGGAATACAATACACATTGAATGGCATTTTTGTATTTTCGCCCTCGCCCCTCCCTTTCTCCCTCCCCTGTCCTACCCAATCATATGTATACACAACATAAAACAGAGAACATACAAACACATATCTCTCTCACTCATCCTTCCTTCTCATTGTCCTATAGTGTCTTTAGCTTGGCTATGTAACCAATAAAAGGGCCCCAAACTATTTCAAACTTTTCCCTCAAAAAACCTTAGGTTGTATTTAAGTTTGTCCCAATGTGCGAGCACGGGGAGAACATTTCAAACTCCACACAGAAAGGCCCAGGAGATACCCCACCTGGGTACCTGGCAACGCGGAAACCTGGTCCCCAAGCGGGAATCGGACCCTGGACCTTCTTGCTGTGAGGCGACAGTGTTAACCACTACACCACCATGCCAGCTAGCTTAGCTGAGGCGCTACTTGCACTAGTTAAAGTAGTTGGTTGTTTCTGCTTTGGAAGGTCCGATTTAGAAAGTTTAAAGAACGTTTTAAACATAGCCTCTCATTAGCGCGTCTGCTCACTGATACATCCTCACTTCATGACAATTTTACAATGCTATGACATTATGATATAACACCAACAAATCAATGATTATTAAGTAGTGGTAAATATAATGACAAGATAATTATTGTAATGGAGAGACTGAATTAATTGATACCCAACTCAACTATTAATTGACTTAAGCTACTTGACAAACACAGAACGGAGAGACAAGAGACTTTAGTTTCACCCAGTATGTCCAGGACCTGGCCTGGTCGTCTTCCAAGTTCCAAGTTCTTCCAAGTTCTGTTTATAAAGTTAAGAAGGTCATGTGACCAGAGAACCCAATGTCTCCCAACACCCCACCAGCTGTTTATAGTGGTTCTTTGTACCTCTCTAGACTCTGACCACAGCCGTTATCTCCAAAACACAACTATGTTATTGCCCTTCCCTCCATACACCTAATTTTCCCCTCCAGGTCACACATCCCGTGCCTCCAAATGACAAGATTATATAATTCTATGGTGAATTCTGTCACACATCTCTGTGTGTCTCTCTCTCCCCCCCCCCCATGTAATATGTATCACTGAATGTGCTTATTTCCCTTTGATTGCCTTGCCCAACAATGATATCGAATGAAAAATGGGATTTGGACACAATTACACATTGGCTATGGGCTCAGAAATGAACGATCAATCTTTACTAATTTGATGGCTGAAATAATCAGTCTAAAAACGGCGCACTGTGTGAGGGGCGGGTCGTTATCAAGTGGCGGTTCATCATTAAGCAGTTATTCATTATCCCCCTGAAGTGTAATCTGTGGTAGGTCGGTGACTCTAAACACATTCAGTAGAGATCATATGCCTCAGTTAGCAGACGCTGCATTCTTTAGCGCAGACTTGTAGCGACATTAGCGTATTAATGTGTTCAGATAGTGCTTGGAGTGTGAATATTAAACTTTGGTTTAAATTAAAGGAACACCCCAACATTTTGGGAAATGATCTTACCGTCTTCTCCAGAGAGAGACAAGAAGATAGATACCAGTTTCCTCTGTGCGTTCAGTAGAAAGCTATCTGGCTGCATGCTAGCCTAGCTTAGCACAATGAATGGAAGCGGACATGACCGGTTAGCATTCGGGAGAGGTGTTAGTTGGACAATGCCTAGGCTTCCATTTATTGTGCTAAACTATAACAACATAAGAATATATATATTATATATATATAAAGACAAAATTATATATAATTATATATATATATGCTATATACAGCATTTTTGTACATGCTATCATACAGTAGTATTATGGGTTATATGCAGGTGTATAAGTAGGTATATAGAAGGATTATATGCAGGTATATTCAGACAGATATGGATATATATCTGCATATATATATGCATGTATATATATATATATATATATATATATATATATATATATATATATATATATATATATATATATATATATATATACATGCAGTAGATATGAATGTATATATATTCAGCACTGTTGTACATGCTATCATACAGAGTGATTAGGCCTACAGTGTAAGGTAGTGGTAGACAGTGCAATATTTCACATCCTAACCACTTACATCAGTTAGGGGTTCAGTATCTTTCTCAAGGACACTTCGAAACACTACTGGGAGCAGATGGGAATCCTGCCCCCCTCCCCCCCCCAACCCCCTATCATACAGTAGTATTATGGGTTATATGCAGGTGTATAAGTAGGTATATAGAAGGATTATATGCAGGTATATTCAGACAGATATGGATAGGGGTTCAGTATCTTTCTCAAGGACACTTCGAAACACTACTGGGAGCAGATGGGAATCCTGCCCCCCTCCACACACACACACTCACTCCTCCTATTACTGCTCCTCTCTCTTTCTCTTCTTCTCGAGTGTTGACCTCTTATCAGATATCAAAGAGCGAGGGGGCGGCGATGAAAAACAGAAATGAAAATACTAAATAGTGTGTGGGCCATTATCGTCATCTGGCAATCTCCACACAGAGCAGAGGAAGTGTGGAGGAAGAATAAGAAGGATTTCCGAAGTGGAAAATCCCCCAAGGACGAGTGGGTTCTGTGAGACATCAGTTAGACGGCAGTTAATGTTGGAGCCTCTGTGGTTTAGTCGAAGCTACGTCCAGATCTATGAAAATTACTCCTGAATTGTTGGGTTGGATAAGATGGTTGTTGTTAGATTTGATTAAGTCCCATAATCAAACAGTCTCACAAGTCAACAGTGGAGAAGTGAAAGCTATGATCAGAAAAGTTACTATTGTGTCGATTTTTCCAGGAACCGCTTGGGACCTACTCAAGCTGATGCAATTGAGGGGATCATCCCTATGTTCCCCGGGTCCCTATGTTCCCCGGGTCCTATGTTCCCCGCTTAATTGATTAATAGATTGAACATTTTATACATTTTTATTATTTGATTAATTATTAATGTCTGCCTTGTTTCGAACTGGTTAAGCTTAGGCCCTCTTTCGAAATGGTTAAGGTTAGAGTTTGGAATCAGGGCTGGTGGTCTAAAATTTTCAATCAATCAATCAATCAAAGCGGGGAACATAGAACCCAGGGAACATGGACCCCGGGAACATAGACATGCTCCCCAATTGAGTACCTCAGACAAAGAACCATAAGTCAGGTTTAAGTGTTCACACTTTATGATCTAAAGGTGGTGAGTTAGAGTGTTGTGTTCACTGATAAATTTGTTAAAGACAGTAGAGGTTGAGTACTTTATTATCTAAATATGGTAAGTTAGCATTTTGTGTTCACTCATAGTTAAAGACAGTAGAGGTTGAGTAGTGATATATCATGTTCACTGCTGATATATCTGCAGTACATCACCAGCGACCATGCATTTCACCAGGCAGTGTCTCAGTGGATGTATTTGTGGTGTTGTGAGAGGATCCAACCTCTGCACTTTTTCATTAAAAACACATAAAGGTCTGGAGGTTGATTCGAGGACAAAGACACTGATGAATTGCGATGATACACGAGTGTAAATTAATATTGCTTTGCGGGAGGGTAAACACATCAGTAATCCCCATCAATCTTTGAAACAAATTAGGGGCCGTGTTCATTTAAAATCCAATTATCACCACGTTATCAGCGTTTGATGCATGTTAATGGCGCATGAAATAGCAGACCGCACTTAGGGAGCCTGTAGTAGCCAATTATGTTGCAATGACATACGTCTACCACAGGATGGCGAAATTGTACCACTTCTTAATTCTGGATGGCACAAGCAGAAAGGGAGGTATGTCAAAAGAAGAAGTACTCAGATAACTGAACAAATTTATGACAACTGATGCAAGTGGTCATCATGTTGATAGATCATCAGCTGCTCTGGCAATACGACATTTGTCAGAACCAATGGCATAGTTTGATTTCAGAAGTTACTCAAAACATCCAAGAATTACATACTTTTTTCACAGCTTTCTGGGTTAATTGTGTAATTCTGCTTCCTCCGTTCACCACCCTCACCTCAACAACCAGGGCCGTTGAAGATAAATTCTTGGCCCTCTGCACAAAATATGTCATCGTCCCCCGTCCCCCCCTGGGGTAGTTCACTACCCGCCCCCCTACTTCCACACCCCTGCCTACAACAACAATTTTAATCCAGTAAGAAGTGTTATATAAACAAAACACCAGAGATGAGCTATAGCATGGCATTTTAGCATTTCAAATGGGGCTGTCAGAAGAGTCCGTGGTGAGGTTTAATTTTGGTGTAAATTGGTTTGAACTTTTTAAAAATGTTTTTTTTTACTGGGTAAG
Source organism: Notolepis coatsorum (assembly GCF_963971535.1). Lineage (NCBI taxonomy): Eukaryota > Metazoa > Chordata > Actinopteri > Aulopiformes > Paralepididae > Notolepis > Notolepis coatsorum. The sequence goes on from NC_140165.1 coordinate 43,600,135, forward strand.
AAATACAGGCTTTCTTATTCAAACAATAAAATAAGTACAGCGTGTAAAAGTAAAACTCACTAGCAATAGGAAAAAAGCACCACAGGCAAGGTGGAGGAGAGAAACCTTAGAAGGGCCGTTCAAGGGGGGATCCTCCTTCTTGGATGTCGGTGATAGTAGTGTTGCTAAGGATGATAGATGGGTGGAGAATAAAACAGGCAAAATAGTTGGTATGTATGTACATATACGTGTAATAAAACACAAATATATACATGCAATAGCAACTAGGGTACATAAGAACATTTATGAAAGATTTAAATAGAATAGAGCTAAGAACAACAACAACAAAAGAGAAGGCATAGAGAAAACACAAAGAGAAAACATTAAACACTTTCTACATGCTGATGCAACGTCCTGTACGCAGAGCCCATGGTTCCCATGGGTATCCAGACGCCTCATTGCTGCTCAGCCTGTGACTGAACTCCAATCAAAGATCACCCACCAAAAATACTTCAGCAGCTTCACAATAAGAGTTATTTACTGCTACAGACTCCATGACTGTTTCTACTGCAGGGGAGGGGGGTTTCCAGAGTCCTAAACAGACTCATTATCATCCGGACGCCAGGCCACATCTGCCGCATTCTCCTGTAAAGATCCCCCGGGTTACCCGAGAAAGCAAGGGGGGTAAACATCAAAGCGAACATCGGGAGGGCCGCTTTTGTGGCGGGACGCCAGCGCTGACGGCGTTCCGTGTACGTTATTTCCAATCAGGGGAAAGGAGGAGAGGGGATTAAGAAGAGATCCAGCGAGGAGTACGGGGCTATAAACGCTGTGCCAGTTACAGCGTGACAAATAAGCGCAGGTCCCGTCTGGGTTCAGCAAAACACAAAAAGGTCATATGAGCCCCTTCCTGACTGGTGGGACGAGAGCTGCGCTACCACTGCCAGGGTTAGTGGTTCTGTTCCTAGTGTGCCCTTTTTTTTTTTATGATGATGATGATGATGATTTTTTTGTCATTATATTGCTTTATTGGACAGACCCGGCAGAGAGGAAGGATAGGAGAAGATATGGGAGGAGGACATTCGGCAAAGGTCGCCGGGTCCGGGAGCCAAACCCGGGACGGCCGTGTTGCACTGCAGTGCGTTACGTGGTGCGCCACTCTGGAGCCCCGTTCCTAGTGTACCTTGCGTGGCACTATCACTGCCAAGGTAAGTGCTTTGTTTCCCAGTGAAGCCTAATAGACACGCACCAGGCATTCCCATGTACCACACAATGAATGGAGAACTACACTATTACCAGGGGTGCAGCTTTTGCAAAAACATGGGAAAACATATTTTTCCTCTTCACCCAGACTGCTGTCTAGAGTTTGGGAGAGATCTGCTCTAGAGCCACATGGCATCCCAAAGCGCCAAAAGAATGAAGTTGGAAAACATTTTCTTTCCAGAAATCACAAACACGCTCACTCAACTACTATCACCGACATTTAAGAAGGGAGATCCCCCCTTGAACTGCCCTTCTAAGGTTTCTCTCCTCCACATTGCCTGTGGTGCTTTTTTCTTATTGCTAGGTTTTTTTGTGAGTTTTTCCTTACATGTATGGTGTACCTTCGCTGGAGTATGTCTGGGAGTTTTGCATTTATTTATTTATTTTACATTTATTTAGGATTTTATGGTGTTTTTTGTTTTGTTCTTGATTTATTGTGATGTTTATTCTTGACTTGTTTAAAGAAGACATGTCCGGCCCATGGGGACATTAACGTATGTTGTCGGGCCTTACAAATACATTTGATTTGATTCAAGATAATCCAAAGGCCTCGTCGTGAACAGTTTCACGTGGAATTATTTTCTACCGGCATGCACCCGCCATGTGTTATTATGGGGAGGTCGTACTTCAGTAGAAAATAGCTCCTAAATGAAAAATCTGCTCCATTGCATTGGATCGGGGGCAGACGTGTCCAAGGCAGATATCTCCAAAAGTCAGGAAAATCACTATCTGCATGGATAGATAGCCCTACGGGCGAGAGGGAATATATGCTCTTCCCTGTGTGAGCAGAGCATTGCATGAACACCGGCCGGTTAAAGGTGGCAATTCCCCGCGTGGCGCCTGTATGTCGAGCAGCATGGCATTAGCGGCACCTGGGTCAGGGTCTCCGTTCCCCCGTGAAGCTCACCGGGTGGATTGTGCCACTGACACCACAAGGGTTAGGGGTTTCGATTCCCTGTGTAGCTAGGAAGGGCGTGCCACTACCACCTCCAGGGTGAGGGGTTCTGTTCCTTCAGAGGATTTCCTACGTAGAGCAATAAATAGAGAATTGCCACTAACACTGCCAGGGGTCAGGAGTTCGATTCCCCCGTGTGGCTCAATGGGAAAAGCAAGGCACTCACACACTGCCGGAGGTTAGCAGTTATTTTTCTCCATGGGAGGAGGAGGGGGAGCAAACCGCTCCACTAAGAAGCATATTTCACACATCAAGACTTTGTAGTGCAAATGATGCAACTGCAAGAAGTCCACTGCAAGATCAGAGGCACAATGGATTCGCTCGCTCCCTGGATATATTATTGTCAGAGGGGTTCCTCATGACCATCCTAAAGTTTTGACTCAAATTGTATTGTCGAATCACATTGTTCTCATTAATAATGCATTCATGTATTATTATTGTAAACATCACAGGTATTCAAATGAGGTATTTATGTGTTATTATTGTAAACATAATCTATGGTATTTTCCCATTGTTCTCATCGGAAGCCAGTCAAGACACTCCAGATAAGAGCATGCGACGGAGGTGGAATTGTTATTTGTGAATTTGTCACAGTGCATACCATAATTGCCTTTGCTCCCCTGCCGAACATCTCACAGCATTCTTTGTCATGTCATAATTGTTGTTCAGCAATCTGTCTGTAATTCCCTCCATGTGAAGATTCTGTCTACAAGTGGCCCTCTGTATCTTTTTGAGCCAGGTTCCATGGCGCAAATTAATGTGAACTCTTCATCCAAGACGTGCTATTGAAACAGGTGGAATACATCAATGTATAGATTGTCTGTCTCTTTTTTTTTTTTTTTTTTTTCTTCTTTTTTTTTTCAATTTTTCTCCCATCCCAATTCCAATGTGCCAATTCTTCCCTCCCCTGTCTTGAACGTTGCTCGCATATGCCCCCCACTGGCCGGTTGTAGGGAGGACATAAGCCTTGCATCACGTGTCCCCTCCGGTACACAAGGAGGCAGCCTGTCACATCTTTTCACCTGCCAGCGCGGACTCTCATTGGCGAGGTGTAACATGTGGGAGGCTCACACTACCCCCGCCATTTCCTGTCTCTGCTGTGCAGGCGTCCCCAACCGACCTGTAGGAGTCGCTGTCCAGATTACCACCCATCGACTTCCACCCGCTAATTCTGCCAATTGAATTAGTATGACGGCTGGCCCAAGCCGGAGGCAACGCCGACAGCCGGAGTCGAACCCGGTGTCTCTTGCGTTGGTGACGAGTGCAATGTCCGCTGCGCCACCCAGCCGCCTATGATTGTCTGTCTCTTTATGGCCCACGTTGGTCATTGAGAAAGCGTTACTGTAAACCAGGGTCATACAGTAAGCCCATCTAGCCTCATATTGTCTTGTATGATTCACACAACCAGGTCAACATCCATTAGTGAGTGGTGAGAATCTTCTAAACCTACTTAATTTAATTTAATTTCAAACCTTTATTTATACTTGTGAGGCACTGATGTGTCCCTCATTTACAGTGACAATGAGTTACATACAGAAAAAACATAACATACATACAGAAATTGCAAGAAGGACAAACAAATAAATCAACTAAAACAGGTACAACTTGACAGACAGTGGTTAGAAATCAACTAAAACAGGTACAACATTATAGGCAGTGGTTAGAAATTAACTGAAACAGGTATAACTTGACAGACAGTGGTTATAAATAAACTAAAACAGGAACAACTTGACAGACAGTGGTTATAAATAAACTAAAACAGGAACAACTTGACAGACAGTGGTTAGAGATCAACTAAAACAGGCACTTTATAGACAGTGGTTAGAGATCAAGGTTGCAAACTCGTCGTTCTACAATTCCATTCCAACAATGTTGTGATATAAGGAGGTAGCTTATAAATAAGGTCCTTGAAAATAAACAAAACAATGGACCTCATGGTCGAAAGTGTGCATAACAAATGTATCATCATGCTTCAGCTTCCACCCTGAAACCATTGGACTCTGCGTACCACTCTGCACTTAGATTTATTACTGGAGATAGGTATGATACACAGCATTGTATCCTTTACAGTAAGGTTGGTTGGCCATCCCTGGCAGCACTGCGAGACTATCATTGGCTCTTGTACATTTTCAAGGCGTTGACCGGTAAACAGCCACTGTATAGCTGCCCTGTTGGACAGGAATGCTCCAGCAGCCCATCAAACATGATATAGTAACTGGATCACACTTAAAGTTCCACGGACTAGTACAGGACTCGACAGGACTTGTTTAGACTTGTGTCATACTTGTTCTTCTGCTGCTATTTTCTGAAGAAGCATTTGCATTGGCTTATTGTCACTTGTTTCTTTCTGTTCTGGGCAGAATGTAGAAGTGGATTCTGCCCGTTGCAATGTACATTTTTCCTTGCAACGTATCCTTTTCCTGCATGTAACTATCACTTGATTCACTTTTGAATAAACGTCTGAAAGATGATTTCTATCCTTTCATTATATAATATTATCAGATGAACGCCACACTAAGCTAGCTGTGGCCCAAAAACACATCTCCCAGAGTGTTAAATTAAGCTAGGCTAGTGGTCTGTATCTGCTTCCATTCATTTGTGGTAAGCTAGGCTGTTTTATTTTTTTTACTGGCAACAGGGTCTTTACCCACAAGGAACACAGTAAATCATGGTAGGGATGGTGTTAACACGAAGGGCAACGTGAAAAAAGTTATTGCTACCAAGCTCTGCTAGCTAGAAGACATGTTATTAGACAGGACACAAGGGTCATTTTGATGAGAACAACGAGCAGTGGAGTAAATATATGTGGAGAGAATAGAGCGGTTTTACTGCAAACAGCATCAAGGAAGAGACAACGTTATCCGTGCTGTTGGGACTACAACTTGTGGAGTGCTACAAAGTCTAATTTCCCTGCAGAACTTGAATATGAGGACATTGTAGAAACTTAGCAGGCACTTTTCAGCCAAAACCACTGATTGTCTAGAGTTTGTTTCCACAAGTGAAATCCAGAAGAGTGGGGAGACCATTATACAGTACAATAGTGTTGAAATGCTACAGACAATGTCGGAACATTGTGAGTTTGCCACTCACTTGGAGGAAGCTGCGAGGGACAGATCTGTCTGAGGTGTAAGTAGCGAAGAGAGAAGGCTCTGACTTTCAATAAAGCAGGGGAAACAGCAGCGTCACTGGAAACCGATGCGGAAGAATCCGAACAACTGAGCCTCTCTGTGAGGGTAAACCTCCTCTCAGAATACGCCTGACTGCAATCACTGTTGGCCCATCAAATCATAACCAACAAGAGTGCAGGACTGTCATGTCTGTGGAACGACGGATCACATTGCCTGCGCTTGCAAAGTAAAGAAAGAGGGGATGGGGGAGTGCATTACAAGATACAAGATACAAGATACTTTAATGCCACACAACGATGGTTGGTGGTAATTGTTTTTGGTACAGTTTGTTAAAAGCACTGGGACATCAACATGAAACATCAGACATCAAACGCCTCCCCTCCCACCTCCCAATCCCCACAATAAATACATAGATACATACATACATAGAGGACAGTCACATATAACAGTGGAGGGAAAGGGATAAATGATCCAAAACAAATGCCTAATGCCCTACTAGCCCCCCTTCTTATGCTCTGCTCTGTCCATAGGCGTATGTGGTCAGTGGCCAATCCAGTGTGAGACACCTGGGTCCTTTCCTATGATCCAGCTTGGACCGGGTCCTCGAGGATGCATAGAGTTATGTAACAGGAAAATGCACAGGCATCCAACCCTGGACTGACCAGCCACCTTTCTGCCCCTTTAACCTTGGCCTAAAAAGCCTCTCAATGTAAAAAGAAAACCGACTTATATAATGTCCTCAAATGTATATGATACTGATTGTACTGTAATCCTATTTATCAATGACTTTTAACTTAATCAATGTTCCTAATTAACATATATATATATGACATAAGCCTAAAGTCAGCCTGACTATTTTTCAAGTCTGACGTTAATTTCCGACAGTAGTGACTCTACTGACTCAAATAGAAACTCAGTCAAAAGAGGTATGGTAGTGAATCTACTGACTCAGATAGAAACTCAGTCAAAAGAGGTATGGTAGTGAATCTACTGACTCAGATAGAAACTCAGTCAAAAGAGGTATGGTAGTGAATCTACTGACTCAGAAACTCAGCCAAAGGAGTTGACATTAAAGGACATTGAGGCAAAAGGAACTTTACAAGCAGATCACAAACTTAAGTCCTGCTGCCCATGTCAAGTTTCTTTATAGTTGTCATACAAAAATACAGAATACTTTTATATGAAATGCTTCTTTCTGTTTTGCTCCAGAGATTGTGCTAGATAAAAATAGATAAGTATAAAATAACGATAAAATAGAAGTCAAGTACGTAAACAAAAGTGTTCAATATACAAAAGTGTTCAATATACATATACAATATACAATGCAGAGTAGAAAAAGTAACTGAGTTACAATACAATATACAGTACAATGCAGAAATGGGATGAGGTACAATTTAGGTACAATTTACAGTAAGGTGTGATGAGGTATGAGTTGTAGTGCAAATTCTTTACCAATAAATATAAAGTGTGTTAAGTGTCTAAAATGGGTAAAGTGGGTGCTGCAGTGAGTTGTTTGTTTAAAGTGAGTGTGTGTGTGTGTGTGTGTGTGTGTGTGTGTGTGTGTGTGTGTGTGTGTGTGTGTGTGTGTGTGTGTGTGTGTGTGTGTGTGTGTGTGTGTGTGTGTGTGTGTGTGTGTGTGTGTGTGTGTGTGTGTGTGTGTGTGTGTGTGTGTGTGTGTGGATGTGTGTGCTGTGAGTGTATTTGATGGTTTGTTACATAGTGTTATTGTCATTTAGCATCCTGATGGCCTCAGCTTCTTCTGAGTCTCTCTGTGCTTGCCATGAGACTCCGGTATCGCTTGCCTGACCGCATCAGTTCAAAGAGGCTGGAGTTTTTGATTTTTCTCTTAGCCTTACCCATGCAACACTTGTTGTAAATGTCTTGGAGAGTGGGAAGCCCCCCTCCAATTGTGCGTTTGGCTGGAAACAAAAGACAGACTGGAAGCACTCCACTCTTTTTTCTTTTTTTTCTATTATGTTTTTGGTAGATTTTTGTATTTGTTTGTACTACCGGGCAGTCCGGTAGAGGGAGAGAGAGAGGAGGAATGGGAGACAGAGCGGGGGAAAGACATTCAGCAAAGGACGCCGGGTCCGGGAATCGAACCCAGGTCGGCCGCTTCGGGTGGGTGGGATGGGTCGCCACTTGGGTGCCCAGCACTCCACTCTTGATGAGCTAAATAAGGCGGGGACCTCCTGACAGGAAGCAGAGACCATTGTGCAGAAGAGAGTTAAGTGTAGATCCACGGTTGACGCCCTACGCTCCCAAGGGGGCTAAAAGGATTAAGTAAATTAAGTCATTGAATCTGGACGCTCTACGCGCCCAAGGGGACAAGAGGGTTAAGTCAATTAAGTAATTGAATCTGGACGCTCTATGCTCCCAATGGGTACAGGAGCACCCGCACTGGTCAAAGGAGTGTGCTGCTGCATTCAGAAGTTGCAAAAGAGCAACTTGTGTCACACAGCAATGTGTTGACACACTATGACCCTGAGCTCAGGACACATCGCCTACCTGAGCATCGTGTGTGTGCCGTTTGCTTTTTATGTCTGGGTTAAGAGGTAAGAGCAGCGTGGCTCAGGTGCGTCTCCAGCCGCGGTGCAGCAGCGTGTCGTCTAGAGTTCCAATGTGGAGACAAAAAATGTTCTGTGCTGGTGGTTCTCAGCAAAAATAGACAGTGAAGTGATCTGTGGCATCATATTGACATCATACCAGCAACCTTACATAACTGACACCTTCCACTATACAGTAGTTCCAAGTGTCTATGTGTAGAATATGTCAGTCATGAAAATATATGTGTGTCTATATGTATGTATATTAGGGGTGTAACGATGCATCGATTAATCAAAATGCATTGATTCTAATGTGTTCGATTGGATGCATCGATTTGAATATATATGTAATCGTTTATAATCGAGAAAGAAAATTATGTTTTTTTTGTGTGTATTGTTTTTATTGACCTATAGTCCATTCATGCTGAGTGAATCAGTTCCCCCAGCCACATTTGTGTATTCAAAATTTTTTGGGGAATTGATACATCGAAAATGTATCGAATCGAATCGAATCGTGGTCAAATGAAGAGATTTCATCATGCATTGAATCATTGCCTGATTGATTGATTGATTGATTGATTGAAAAGATTATTAACAGATTGCAGAATGGGTACAGTACAGTACAGCTCAATACATACAATTGTTAAGGGGATGCAGACCAGAGAAAGACTTTCGTCTTGTTTACATCAGGGTCCCCCATTTTCAATTCATCATAAGTTTCAAGTTTCAAGTTTCTTTAATAGTTGTCATACAGAAGTACAGAATACTTGTATACAAAATGCTTCTTACTGTTACGCTCCAGAGACTGTGCAAGACAAGATAAGTATGAAATAAAATAACATAGTATAGCATGTAAATTAGAAGTAAAAGAAATGAGGTCACAGTGTTCAGTATAGACATATGTACAATGTTCGATGCAGAATAGACGTAACTGAGTTACCATATAATATACAATACTATGCAGTGTACTAATATACAATACTCTTTACAATACAATTCTGTTTTGTCCAGAGATTGTGCTAGATAAAAATAGATAAGTATAAAATAACGATAAAATAGAAGTCAAGTACGTAAACAAAAGTGTTCAATATACAAAAGTGTTCAATATACATATACAATATACAATGCAGAGTAGAAAAAGTAACTGAGTTACAATACAATATACAGTACAATGCAGAAATGGGATGAGGTACAATTTAGGTACAATTTACAGTAAGGTGTGATGAGGTATGAGTTGTAGTGCAAATTCTTTACCAATAAATATAAAGTGTGTTAAGTGTCTAAAATGGGTAAAGTGGGTGCTGCAGTGAGTTGTTTGTTTAAAGTGAGTGTGTGTGTGTGTGTGTGTGTGTGTGTGTGTGTGTGTGTGTGTGTGTGTGTGTGTGTGTGTGTGTGTGTGTGTGTGTGTGTGTGTGTGTGTGTGTGTGTGTGTGTGTGTGTGTGTGTGTGTGTGTGTGTGTGTGTGTGTGTGTGTGTGTGTGTGTGGATGTGTGTGCTGTGAGTGTATTTGATGGTTTGTTACATAGTGTTATTGTCATTTAGCATCCTGATGGCCTCAGCTTCTTCTGAGTCTCTCTGTGCTTGCCATGAGACTCCGGTATCGCTTGCCTGACCGCATCAGTTCAAAGAGGCTGGAGTTTTTGATTTTTCTCTTAGCCTTACCCATGCAACACTTGTTGTAAATGTCTTGGAGAGTGGGAAGCCCCCCTCCAATTGTGCGTTTGGCTGGAAACAAAAGACAGACTGGAAGCACTCCACTCTTTTTTCTTTTTTTTCTATTATGTTTTTGGTAGATTTTTGTATTTGTTTGTACTACCGGGCAGTCCGGTAGAGGGAGAGAGAGAGGAGGAATGGGAGACAGAGCGGGGGAAAGACATTCCGCAAAGGACGCCGGGTCCGGGAATCGAACCCAGGTCGGCCGCTTCGGGTGGGTGGGATGGGTCGCCACTTGGGTGCCCAGCACTCCACTCTTGATGAGCTAAATAAGGCGGGGACCTCCTGACAGGAAGCAGAGACCATTGTGCAGAAGAGAGTTAAGTGGTGATCCACGGTTGACGCCCTACGCTCCCAAGGGGGCTAAAAGGATTAAGTAAATTAAGTCATTGAATCTGGACGCTCTACGCGCCCAAGGGGACAAGAGGGTTAAGTCAATTAAGTAATTGAATCTGGACGCTCTATGCTCCCAATGGGTACAGGAGCACCCGCACTGGTCAAAGGAGTGTGCTGCTGCATTCAGAAGTTGCAAAAGAGCAACTTGTGTCACACAGCAATGTGTTGACACACTATGACCCTGAGCTCAGGACACATCGCCTACCTGAGCATCGTGTGTGTGCCGTTTGCTTTTTATGTCTGGGTTAAGAGGTAAGAGCAGCGTGGCTCAGGTGCGTCTCCAGCCGCGGTGCAGCAGCGTGTCGTCTAGAGTTCCAATGTGGAGACAAAAAATGTTCTGTGCTGGTGGTTCTCAGCAAAAATAGACAGTGAAGTGATCTGTGGCATCATATTGACATCATACCAGCAACCTTACATAACTGACACCTTCCACTATACAGTAGTTCCAAGTGTCTATGTGTAGAATATGTCAGTCATGAAAATATATGTGTGTCTATATGTATGTATATTAGGGGTGTAACGATGCATCGATTAATCAAAATGCATTGATTCTAATGTGTTCGATTGGATGCATCGATTTGAATATATATGTAATCGTTTATAATCGAGAAAGAAAATTATGTTTTTTTTGTGTGTATTGTTTTTATTGACCTATAGTCCATTCATGCTGAGTGAATCAGTTCCCCCAGCCACATTTGTGTATTCAAAAAATTTTGGGGAATTGATACATCGAAAATGTATCGAATCGAATCGAATCGTGGTCAAATGAAGAGATTTCATCATGCATTGAATCATTGCCTGATTGATTGATTGATTGATTGATTGAAAAGATTATTAACAGATTGCAGAATGGGTACAGTACAGTACAGCTCAATACATACAATTGTTAAGGGGATGCAGACCAGAGAAAGACTTTCGTCTTGTTTACATCAGGGTCCCCCATTTTCAATTCATCATAAGTTTCAAGTTTCAAGTTTCTTTAATAGTTGTCATACAGAAGTACAGAATACTTGTATACAAAATGCTTCTTACTGTTACGCTCCAGAGACTGTGCAAGACAAGATAAGTATGAAATAAAATAACATAGTATAGCATGTAAATTAGAAGTAAAAGAAATGAGGTCACAGTGTTCAGTATAGACATATGTACAATGTTCGATGCAGAATAGACGTAACTGAGTTACCATATAATATACAATACTATGCAGTGTACTAATATACAATACTATATAGTGCAAGGCAGAAATGGGATGAGGTGCAATTTAGGTACAATTTACAGTAGGTGTACGAGTTGTAGTGCAAATCCTTTATCAATAAATATAAAGTGTGTTTGTGTGATCTAAAGTGTGGAGAGTGGGTGCTGCAGTGTGTTGTTTGTTTAAGTGAGTGTGTGCATGTGGGTGTGTGTGCTGTGTGCATTTGATGGTTGTTGCATAGTGTTTATTGTTCGTTTAGCAGCATGATGGCCTGGATATGACATACATGACATACAGATAGACAGTACTGCTACATCTATACATTTATGACATATCATATTTGCAAATACAGTAATGTTTGTGATACAAAAAGTATCCAGAAAAAGAGTGTATATACATTTGACGTAGAAACTGTACATTGGAGGAGGTTGGGTGGGTGGGGTGGGGTTGGGTGGGTGGGTGGGGGCTGTACATTGGAGGTGGGGGAGGGGACACTGTACACTGTACATTGGAATACTGACAAAGCCATACTTGGTCATTTACTGTACAACTGGGTTAGGACATTTGTAGGGGCCAGTTTCGAATTGCAGTCTCCCGTAGGTGTTCTTTGAGAGTGTTTTTGAAAGTGGGTAGTGATTCACATTCCTTTACAGCTTTGGGTAGGGCGTTCCACATTGATGTGGCATAATTGCGAAACGTGTTTAGTCCCTTGTTTGAGCCGAATCTGGGTTTAACATGATTTGTGGAGCTCCCTCTGGTGTTGTGATCATGGTATTCACTGACCTTTGGGAAGTATTTTGACATGTACATGGGTACCTTGGTCGCGTAGTGCAGCGGTTCTCAACAGGGGTTCCGTGGCACACAGGGGTGCCGCGGAGAGCTGCCAGGGGTGCCGCGAGATGCCTGGCAATGTTTCTTTAAAAATATAGAATGACAACAGTCTTATTTTGAAAATCCTATAGCGGGTCTCTTTTCTGCCCACGCGCAGCTCCAGCTATAATAACTAGGCTCCGACAGCTAGCAACGTTCAGGTCATTATGATACTCTTATTTTGAAAATCCGTGGTGTCGTGACTCATATCCGCTCCAGCACACAGCCAATAGGATGCATCTCCACACAGCAGTACTAGTAGCGTCTCAGCAGCAGTCAGTAGCGTCTGGAACAGTGAACACGCACATTGCAACAGAGCAAGGATAGTGTTTTCGCGACCCAAAACAAATCCCTGCTGTTTTATTCCACAACGGGTCAAATGCATATAACATGCTTTGCAATCGTTGCCATTCCTTTATGACCACGTCGTGTTTAAGACCGGAATTAACGCCCCGTTAGCATAAGCTAACAAGCTAAAGCCCTGTTCAGAGCGACAGAAAACAGCAGAGAGGGGACTTGGAAGGAGGACTGGGAAGGAGGGGGGGGCATTCTCCCTCTGTGTGTGTGCGTTTGAAAAGATATGATGAAGTCAGACGAGTATATTATATTGATAGTAAATGTACTGAGGGTGGACAGACAGATGATGTTGATATTTAAACATAAAAAATACAATACATAATAAATGTATTCATGATCATCATGCAACATAAAACAATTGCAGGAACGGTTTGGGAGAGGAAGGGGTTGCGTGTTCCAAAAAATTTACTTAAAGTTTAGAGCTCAATATATCAAAACGTGGCACTTTATAGTGAACAGGGGGTCTATTTGTATTAAAAACAATAAATTGTTTTTAATTTAAATGTCTGGAAGAGCTAAAAAATAATTGTAATGTTTGTAATGTAATTCCTTACACGTAACGTGTCTGGCTGTGTGACGTCAACTTGTCAGCATGAAAATGACAGCCAAACATGGCACTGCAACTAAATAACACAAATACAATAGGCACATTTGTGACTGTTACAAATATAACACGTTTTATACTTGTGCTACAAGATTTTGGCCTGTGCTACAAAACTATCAACCTCTGTAGCACCAGTGCTATGTGCAAAAAAAGTTAACGTACAGCCCTGCAACTATTTAACTAAACAAATAGTCTATCTAGTGCTTCAAGTGTATACAATAATTGCCTAATCTAATAACATGAACTAAAAAAGAAATCGATCACACGTTTCGTAAAGTTATTATAGAAACTTCACCAACTTTACGTCCGCGGCAGGCGTCATTACTTTTACCAACAGATTTTCCAACGCATTTCCAGAGCAGTCCTATGTCCGTTATCAAGGAAATGCAAAGTCGCTATCGCAATCGTCGTTGTGATAATAATCACTAAATGCATTCAGTGCTGGATCTAATCAAATGGATTTATCGAGACACGTTATGGAAAGTTCAAGACCGGACCACACAGCTTACAAGTGAGTGTATCAGCCGCTGTGTTATGATTATTATGATACAAAATGTAAATGAATGAATGAATGAAAACTGTATTTAACAGATAAACAGTAAAAGGCACTCTGCAGGGATGTGATGTCATAATCAATCGTCACCTCACTAGAATAATATTTCCAACGTGAACCGCAAAGCTGAATTTTCACACAAAATGGACAAGTTTTTAACTCGTCCATCGAAACAGGTTACAGTTACCAATACCAATTCAGTACCTTCCAGTACCAATTCGACCGCTGAGATTGCCCCAGTCAAACAGTGCAGCTGCAATGTTGTGTTCTCATGCTAAACCAGACTGGTATCATGTTGTGTGATCCTTTTCTGTATTTAAAAAAAAATACATGATTTTCTGTTTGAGAAATGGTCACACTATTGCTATTTATTTATACATTTAGACCTGAAACGCCTGCTAATAATGCATTTATATAGCCTGCATATACACACAAATGTGTTTCCCGGTTTCAATGGGTTAAACATTATTTTGAAAGCAAGCACTTTTGTCATCATTGTAGCAAAAAAGACAGGGCCGGAAAAGTCTTTATCGTATGTAGGGGTGCCCTGGAATATTTTATTCGACATAGGGGTGCCTTGGCAGCAGAAAGGTTGAGAACCCCTGGCGTAGTATATCTTGTAGACCAGGCCCATTGCAAGTTGCTGTACCATTGCTGTCACCCACTGTAACCAAGAAGCCGTCGGTCTTGCTGAGTTTGTTATTTGAACCGAAGAGAATGGACTCTGTTTTGCCCATGTGTAATGATAGTTTATTGTCGGCGAGCCATATGCAGATTTTGCCTAGTTCCGAGCTGAGGGCTTTTTCAACCTGTAACTTGTTCTTGTCAGAGACCAGCAGGGCTGAGTCGTCCACAAACAGGAACAAGTTGCATTCACAAGCTGACGACATGTCATTTGCATAAATTAGGAATAGTAGCGGTCCTAGTATGCTTCCTTGTGGAACACCACAGCTCACTGTGAGGGGGGGGGGGGGGATAGGGTACCGTTTACCTCCACCATCTGTTCTCTCCCCTCCAGGTAGGATTGTATCCAGCTCACTGATAGACTATCAAAACCAATTGCTTTTAGCTTGTCAATCAGAATGGTGTGATTGACAGTGTCGAAGGCCTTTTGTAGGTCCAGCATGACCATGCCGCAGTATTTGCCCGCGTCCACCTCTTGTTTGATGTGGTCGTTCAAATAGAGAAGGCATGTGTCAGTGGAGTGGGATGTTCTGAAGCCAGATTGGAATTCGTAGATTCGATTTTTTTTCGCGAGGAACTTTTCGATCTGTTCGTATACTATTTTTTCCATGACTTTCGAGATGGATGTAAGGATAGAAACAGGGCGGTAGTTGCCTGGGTCTAATTTGCTGCCCTTTTTGTGCAGGGGTATTACTCTCGCAATTTTGAAGTCCTTCGGGACGTGTCCCTGTTTTATGGAGAGGTTTATTATGTGTGTGATGTTGGCGGCTGAAGAATCGTAATCGAATCGAATCGTTGTGAGGTCGAATTGTTACACCCCTAATGTGTAAATATATATATATATATATATATATAAAACCATTTTAGTAACTGCATGTTATATATTAAAGGAGAAAATGGAATGTACTATATAGTCATAGCAGAAACCCCATGTTATAATTATATTATGTTAATAATAATAAGTTAACAGAACATCAGGCGAAGGGCAGTCGTTCTCCATTTATCTCTCTCTCTCTCTCTTGCCGAAGACGCCTATAATGTCAATTACATTCCTGGCTAATTCTCGATAAGACTATTTTGAAGTTTAATTTGGATTAGCCAGGGTTTTGTGCAAGGCGCCAGCACAGTCCATGGTGAAACCCCAAGTTCTGATTCGGCACCTCGGACACCGCCGGGCTGGTCTTTAATTAGGAGATTGTGCACACGCCTGGCAGCCAAGGAAGCTGCTTCAAGTAGCTCCTTTTGCCATGAATGCGATTGTTCCACCTCCCTTTCCCCTAATAATCTGAATTGTGAAATTGTATTTATAATGGAATTAAACATTCTATTATTGAGGGTTGTCAGGATCTAGCAGTTCTTTTTTGCTAATGACTATCCATCAACGTATTGTATACCTCTCTGTAACTTATGCGTGGTCACTTTGAATAAAACCATTGAAAGATGCTTTACATTTCATTATTGGATATTATAATAACCATGACAATTTGGATATTGAATATAGTCAGATATACGAGTCAATTTGGGGTAAGGCCTGACTGGATTATTTGACCATTTATATGTAAGCAAATATCTCACAGGGTCTAATCAAAGGCAAACTCAATGTAGGCAGGAGCAGCGCCGCAGTGGTAATGCTGTCTGTGTGACACAACACATGTGTCACATAGCTGTCACACACAGGTAAACGTAAGCTGTGTGGACATAGCATCGGCCTCAGACTGCCATGTGATGCATCTCCCTATGCATCGTAGGGGATGTCCAATGGAGATGAGAAGCATGTTGCTTTTGCATCAGTGGAGATGTGAAGTCTCGGATGCCCAATGGAGATGTGAAGCCTGTTGATTCAATGGAGATGGGGAGCCTGAGATGCTCAATGTAGATGAGGAGCCTGTTGCTTTTGCATCAATGTAGATGAGGAGCCTGTTTCTTTTGCATCAATGTAGATGAGAAGCCTGTTTCTTTTGCATCAATGTAGATGAGAAGCCTGGGATGCACAATAGAGATGAGAAGCCTGTTTCTTTTGCTTCAAGAACATGAAAAGTAACTGCACAGATTGAATGGGAGGCCATGGCACATTTGGTGTGAAGAAATTTCACCGATACCTATGTGGCCATAATTCACACTTCTCACGGATCATCGCTCATTGACCACAGTCCTGGGGCCTCGTCAGGGTTTGCCATCCATGGCAGCTGCTAGGATGCAGCACTGGGCCCTTATAATTGCAGCTCACAACTACCAGATTGAATAGAGGAAGGCTGAACTACATCAGGAACATGGATATAAGTAAAGATACTTTGCCCACCAGGAGCAGGGATTTAAGTAAGAGTGAGAAGAGACCCTGTGCTCTCACAAGTGCGTGAGATGGTAATGAGAGGGATCCCCACATCCAACGGAGGCCAGCCATGGAGACGTCGCCCCATTTGTAACTAAGTCTAATGACTAAGGGTGCTTGATGTGGTCAGCAGTGGTGGGTCCAGTGAAGTTTTGGAGGAACTGCACAGAGGGCACCCTGGATGAAGGCTCTGACCCGTAGCTACTGTATTTCCTTTGGCCAGGAATGAATGCCTATGTGTGTCTCTTTTGTATGGTAAAGTGCTTGCATTCACTTCAGATAATGTCGACCGTCAAGCAAGCAACACCGTTGTAGTCTTCGTCATTATAATGTATATTTACAGTATAGTAATATAATTAACAAATAACTTAACAATAAATATCAGATTTTTTTTTAATAATACTAACCTTCATACTATATTTTACTATTATTGTCCAATTCTACCCTCCGCTGTCTCGAACGCTGTTGGCCATGCCTCCCACAAGCCGGCTGCAATGTGGACGAAGCCTTGCATCACGTGTCCCCTCCGGTACTCGAGGAAGCAGCCGTCGCATCTTTTCACCTGCACAGCGCGATCTCTCAGCGGCGAGGGTCTGCGTGGGAGGGACACGCCGCCCTCGTCGCTTCCTGATTCTACTGCGCAGGCGCACCAACCGACCTGTAGGAGTCGCTGTCCACAACGTCCGATCCCCACCCACCAGCTTCCCACCCCCTAATACTGCCAATTGTATTAGTATGAACGACCAGCCAAGCTGGTAGCAACGCAGAGAGCTGGGCTCGAACCCAGCGTCTCCTGCATTGGTGGCGAGCGCCTTGCCCACTGCACCACCTAGCCGCCCCTATATATTATATTATATATTTTACTATTATGCACTTTGCCACTAAGTA
Source organism: Notolepis coatsorum (assembly GCF_963971535.1). Classification (NCBI taxonomy): domain Eukaryota; kingdom Metazoa; phylum Chordata; class Actinopteri; order Aulopiformes; family Paralepididae; genus Notolepis; species Notolepis coatsorum. Next base: position 43,617,595 of record NC_140165.1, read on the forward strand.
ATCTCCCTTGCCTATTACTACCTACTATGCTAATATGTCTTTACTACTATGCACTCAAGACTGTGGCACCCACGTTTCAACACTGTTTGATGATCATTGTTACTGCTGACGTGTTGTACAGACAAATGTCAGCTACATGTAAATGTAACGCAAATACAATGCCGGTTTACTGAGCCCACATTTTAGAGGAAAACAAGTTATCTTCTCTTTGTGTTTTCGTTGTTATGTTGCAATAATTTCTATTTGCAATGGTTTGCACAAGTCAAGTACATGTTAAGTACCACTCGAGGCCCACATGGGTTAATGTCCATGGGATTATAGGAACTGCACATTCTAATGAGGGTGTCACCCTTGGCCATTGGAAGCTATTGAGTGGAAACTTTCTGAGGTAGAACTTTGAGAAAACCTTCCAAACAACTTACACCTGAAAGGGTTAATGCCCTTGGTACGTAATGCATTCTCCACCCCAATCTCCCCTATATCCACACTATAGCTCAAACCATTCAGTGACTAAGCACCCCCCGAGCACCTGCACTGAATAATGTTCAAGCATCTGATGTTGACATCTGAAACACCCTCTGGCAATCTGTCATTCTGTTTCCCCTGCAATCTACAGTATGTCGCTCTGTTTAAATTTTTTATTTATTTACACCCTCATATTATACTTTTTATTTGATTGAATTGCTGTGTTTCTGTACGAACCACATATTAAAAAGAACAAATGTGTCTGTGTGGCACTATGCTGTTGTTGTTAGGTTTGATAAACATTGTCTGTAAATATTTAACTACATGTTTTCTATTTGTTCCGCTCATGGTAATGCAGTTCCAAAAAAAAAAAGTGTTTCATGATCAAAGCACGTCTCAATTTGCACATTCCATGACTGAAAAGGAGCAGGGAGAAGAAAGTATTATTTTGCCTGCCACTTACTCAAAACATAAATAAACATAGATGGTCTGTCAATTACAATAATTTAACAATCAATTGATACATAATGGTAACATAGAACCATACACCATATACAATAATGCCTGTATTACTAAAGAAACCCATTACCCCTCAACTTCATAATGACATGTTAATAATCAGAATGATTAATATGTGTTCTTGAACTGAAGTATATTTATGCAACCATTAAGAATTTTTGGTAGAAAGGTATAGAATTCCACAGTTTTACACCACATACTGAAATACACATCTGCTGTCTGCATTTTTTGCATACTGGTGCTAAAAATTGCATTTCCTTCAATGGTTCTCATCCTCGGAGATAACAACTTCTGCAAGCTTGCTGGTAATATGTATTGTTTTGTAGACCACCGCAACACTTCCGGTATTCTGAAATCATGGGAGGGAGAGCGGGGGGAGAAAATTAATGAATGTGGATGAGAGCCTTGGCATTAAGTGGTTGTAGCTACGGCTGTTGGAGACATGATCCAATATAGATTACTTGTATATGCCTGAATCTCCTGAATACGGAGGGACCAGTCCCAAGTCGATCAGCACTTTCTCGGCCAAGCTATAGTCACATTTCCGCACCTACTCCTGAAGTCTGCATGCGCAGATTGATAAACCTAGATCTCTGGACAATCCAGAGAGACTCTGTGGGCAATCTGTGCATGCAGAGTTTGGGAGTAGGTGCGGAAAAGTGACTATAGCTCGGCCGAGAAAGTGCAGATCGACTTGGGACTGGTCTCTCCGTATTCAGGAGACTCAGCCGTATAAAAGTATATTGGATCATGTCTCCAGCACCCCCACAGTTGTAGCTACAACCACTTAACACTAGCACAGCCATGGAGAAAATGCCACTAATTCCCGCCAGGAACGGGTCAGATGACCCGACAGCTTATATGAGAAATATGAGAAAAATAAACAGTGTAAACTATATAATTACCTCTGAATATAAAAGTATGAGGTTTACCACAATGAAATGTAGGTTTGAGTGACATAAAAAAAATGGAAGAGCCACACATTGATGGGAAAAGAGCCACATGCGGCTCGCGAGCCACGGGTTGGCCACCCCTGCCCTAGACGCTCGCAAAGTGCTGTGACTTTCGTCTGTTCCAACGGCCCATATGTGGAATAACGTTCTAATTACATTTTCCTGAAGTCATTTAGAAATTTCAGAAACCGTGCCAGATAAAACAGGTACTTTTAGGAAAAGTCATTGAGTGACAGAGCTGGAGCTCGCCGAGTGACGAGGATACATTTATTGAAAATGCCTAGGGGTCATTTGACCCCTTGTCGGCTGTGCTAGTGTTAATGCCAAGGCTCTCATCCACATTCATTCATTTTCTCCCCCCGCTCTCTCTCCCATTAGCTCAATGTAACACGGAAGTGCAGTGGTCTATCAATGCATATGCATACAATGCATATGTACAATATGTAATAATACCCACCACATCACCATAATGAGATATCCAAAATGTTTACAGAAATTGGGTCGATGTGTGGCAGGATTGTGCAGCTATATAATTGCAGATGAAAACTGCAGTGGCCAAATGTAGGGATGATAACAGTAGTAATAATAATAATAATAATAATAATAATAAATTATAATAAAAAATTCTAGCTTTTTCTAGAACTCAAAGTGTCTTACACTACTGCTGATACTGGTATCAGATATTCAACCAGGCTAAAATAATAATCAGTATTGCGAGAATTTCCCAGTACAAAAAAGTTTATACCAAGAAAGCTGTGTGCAACTTGTGCAACTAAGTAAATCAAATAAAATATATTTCTGACATGTAGAATGATATTAGATCTATCTGAAAAAGTATATCTGAAAGAGTTAGATAAGAGAGAAATCTAAAAATATTTTGTCCGATTGACCAAAAACTAAGTCTACACTGTTTAGTAAAACTAATGGATCATATCAGAGTAATGGATCAGAGTTGAGGCAATTGTAATGTGTCACAGTTGTAACACACGTTTTCTCTTGCTACGTAAATGTCACCAGGACGACAGCACGTCAGCATCTTACTGGTGAACACCAAAACATTCCTGAGAAAAATCTGCACGATTCGTCCACCGTGTGGGGAATGGCCTCTTGAAAACCGGGATTAAGGTCAATTCCAGACCCAGGAGAATTTTTTTAATATCAGGTTGTGTTTGTATGTTGTGGAGCTACAGTGGATCTGTTCTATGACTGAAAGCATAGTTGTCATGTGTCATGCATGCTAGTTATCGGCGGCAACGGACGCCGAAGAGTGGGTGTGACTTGCGGGTCATTTATAACACATGTTACAATTGTGATTTCCGAGCACTGGTTTATTAATCTTTCCCTTTTGCTTGTGCGGAGGAATCCCTTTGTTTGTTCTAACAATAGTTTGAATCTCACACCTAGAGAGACAATGTTCCCAACCCCCCCCCCCCCCCCCAACCCTCACCCTTCTCTATGAACAAGATAGCTGGATCCCTTTCTCCCAGGTGGTCAGTGGAACACTCCTCTCACAGCCAGCTCATTTAACTTAATGTACTTTGTACTATGTGTTTCTCTATTAAATCTATATTGATCATGAAGATCCATCTACGACATAATTGATGAGTCCGGTTGCACACAAAGACTGGTCTGTCTTTTCAGGAAGAGAGGGTTGGTGCCCAGGGATGTGCTACTGTAGCAGAATGTCCTGAATATGAAGTGTGGCAATAGCTTACTGCTGCATGCCATGTCACACTTAACCGGCATTGTCAGGCAAGGACGAACCTGGAGAAGAGGTGGAGCCTGGAGCGACAACGTCAGGATATAATAGTCATGCTAAAGTATTTTCAGAAGAGCAGGAACAAAGACTAGTGACTTATTTGATGAGGGCAACTGACCTTTACTTTGGATTATGCCCTGAGAATAGATTCAAACTGCAGCTAGGTCATTATACAGTACATTCAAATAAAAGACGGTTGATGTTGTCATGGCTATTTCATGATTTTGAATTCATATGTAAAATGGTAAGTCCATTAACATAAGAAATCCATGGTCTTAAAGAGGAACTACAGCCAATATCAGAATTCATGCATGTTATTCCTGTGGTCTAAGATGGTCCAAAATATGACCATGAACCAAAAGTGAACATAAATTCTCATCATTCTGAAAATATCCAGACTTGATACCTGATGATGATACTCTCTCTCTCTCTCTCTCTCTCTCTCTCTCTCTCTCTCTCTCTCTCTCTCTCTCTCTCTCTCTCTCTCTCTCTCTCTCTCTCTCTCTCTCTCTCTCTCTCTCTCTCTCTCTCTCTCTCTCTCTCTCTCTCTCTCTCTCTCTCTCTCTCTATCTCTCAACACACTGGAGCAGAGAGACAACACACTGGAGCACACTGGAGCAGAGAAGCGTTGAATGGTTTGTGGGGAGGACTTTGTTTCATGGAAGCCTGGAGATGTGTTGCTGCAATGCTGGAACTGTAGCGAGTGAGAGCACATAAGGAGTGCACAGAGGGAGGGGAAATACAGTTAACGCTGTAAACCTACAGCTCACAAGACCTGATTGATTAGCCAACCAGTCGGTTTGGTCTTAGTCAACCAAGATTATCTTAAAGGGGCACTTCACCAAAAAATAATAACGTCACACACATCCAAAAACTCTAAACCGTTTTGAGAACATTCATTTAGTTTGACATGTTATTGAGAGTAAATGTGATTGAATATGGCCACCAGTGATGACATCGGAGACATTGAATCATAGCATTGTTAATCACAGCTTAATGAAATTATGTCGATAGACAAAATAATAATAAATAATAATAACTTCATTTTATATAGCGCCTTTCAGAAGACCCAAGGTCGCTTTACATAGGGGGGGGGGGGGGGGGGGGCGGGGGAAATAACAAAGTAACAAACATAGTGGACAGACACAACATATACATATAAAGTGAGAAATTAGGGGTTAAAGGCCAAGTTGAAGAGGTGGGTTTTGAGCAGTTTTTTTAATGAGTCCAGAGTTGGGGCTGTGCGGAGTTCTGCGGGGTGGGAGTTCCAGAGGGTGGGAGCTGCCACACTGAAAGCTCTGTCCCCGAAGGTCCGCAGTCTGGTTCGGGGGATGGAGAGCTGACCAGTGTCCGTGGATCGCAGGGATCGTGATTGAGTGTAGGGGTGGAGGAGGTCAGTGAGGTACTGAGGTGCCAGAGCGAGAAGGGATTTGTAGGTGAGCAGGAGGGTTTTGTAGGTGATGCGGGATTTGATGGGGAGCAAGTGGAGGTGGATGAGGGTGGGGGTGATGTGCTGCCAGGGTTTGGTGCAGGTTAGAACCCTGGCAGCTGAATTTTGAACATACTGGAGCCTGTCCAGGGTTTTTCTTGGGACCCCGGACAGGACCCTGTTGCAGTAGTCCAGGTGGGAGGTTACAAAGGCATGGATGAGGGTCTCAGCTGTGGAGTCGGAAAGTGATGGTCGGAGTCTGGAGATGTTTCTGAGGTGGAAGAAGGCGGATTTGGTGTTGGAACTGACATGGGCTTGGTGGGAAAGGGTGGAGTCCAGGATAACGCCCAGGTTGCGGACCTTTGGGGATGGGCAGATGGAGCAGCCGGCTATGTTGAGGGTGAGATCCCCAACATTCCGGAGCAGGGCCTTAGGTGCCATAGGGACTGCTACCTTATCCTTTCATTGAGCTGCTTTATGGCTGTGCCTCTGCTGCTACCCTGCAACCAGGCATGCGTTGGTGATTTCAACTCTGGTTGCACGCGTTTTATTGATGTCACGTGCACGCGCGCACATGTGCATACATTTTCCCTCGCGTGCGCACAGGATGTAGCCTTTAATATATAAAGAAATTATATTTTATATATAGTGGAAAAACAAACAATGTTTGAAATGTAATTGTAGTTACATTGTTAATTTTGTTTGTATTTACTTTTCTAGTTTAAGTTAATTCAATTAAATAAATTGTTTTACACACAAACACAAAAGCAAACTTAAAATAATCAGACAACTTGTGTTTACTTGAAAATTATTGGTGATAATTTGATTCATGGCGCTGAATCCCATTTCACATTCTGCAGTGCTGCATGGAATTACTTTTGTGCATAAGTATTTTACTGTCGTGTAGTGGTTGGATAGGATAGGATGGAATAGACACAGAGCTCCCTGCCCCCTCCCCCTCAGGTTTGGTGTGAACGACTCAGGCAGAGCACCGTTCACACCAAACCTGTGAATGTGAATACCATGAAATGGGTTGCATTCCATGCGCTATTGTTATGTTTATGCAAGGTAGCCAGGTAGCCAAGGTAACCGAGTCGAGTGCAGTGTGTTCATGAGCGCATGCGCGCGCACACATCCGTGCATGTCCGTGCACGCGCTTCTGCTCACAAAAGCTTGGTTGCACGTCGTGCAACCCCGTCCCAAGAGCAACGCAACACTGCAACGCTTCAGTGCAGTACAGAATGTGGCACCTTCTCAGCCAGGGGTGCAGTGCTGGGCACACGCGGTCAAACAACGTTTGGGCTTCGAAGTGCGCGCATCCTATTATTATGCAAAGTTTAGGTGATAAGTGCCTAGACTTTGCATTTTTTGGCCTTCGCCCATATTACGACTGCACCCCTGTTCTCAGCAAACACCAAGCACACTTATGTCCTTGGCCTACAGCATGGATAAGGATGAGATTTTTTGAAGGCTTCGCTTTAATGAGCATTACAGTTGGAAGCGATACAGGAGAGAGAGAGAGAGAGAGAGAGAGAGAGAGAGAGAGAGAGAGAGAGAGAGAGAGAGAGAGAGAGAGAGATGAAGGAGGGCGTTGACAGGATTCTATTGGACCCTATTGAAGATGGTGTGATTCAATTAAGGGAGATAGAGAAAAAGATGTAGCAATTTGTGACTGTGCGGTATTCTCTTATGTAAGCTAATACCAACATCCAATAACGCAGCGTGCGTTTATCTAGTCTCTAATTGGATTTGAGCCCACAACATGGTGAGCACACGTCTTAGCTCCGTGAGCCACTAGGAGAACCGTGCAGGGTCCATCTGGTAACAACTGATGCGGTCCAAGAGACCCCCAAGCCAGCATTCTCATATTAGGAGCGCTGGTCAGGCCTCATTGACCGGGAATACTTGTGGCTTATTCATGACCTTATTCATGATTACATGAATGGAGGGGATTCTCAAAGTGCTCCGGCGTTGCGCATATTGACCCTGGACTCCAGCACAGTGCCGATCTAGTACTTCATATCACCGGTTGTTTCCAATGTGCCTCTCTCTCTCTCTATCTTTCATTCTGCAGAGATTTGAATTAACTGTGACATCAAATCCTGTTTGGCACAAGAAAAGTATGTGGGCGCCTTGCTGGTTCTTTGTTCCGCCCACATCTGTGTGTGTCCATATGTGCCATTGTGTTGCTTTGTGTTTGTGCGGTTGTGTGCATGCCTGTGACGGTCACGGTGTGTGTGTGTGTGTGTGCACATGGTTATGTGAGTGCATGGGAAGCGCACACCCCGTTCCGTCTCTGTTTAAAAGTGTTAATTATTCATGTGTGACTCGTCATCACGGCTCAGTATATTTTCTTTTGCTAAAGGTCACTGAAAGGTCAACATTGAGGATGACAACGTGCACCAATTAATGATGTAACTGTATGAAGCAAAGCCCAACCTCTCTTTTTTTATTTTTACATTTAATTTACTCAGGGTAAATAGAAGACTAAGCAAACGTGCTTGTTTTCAACTCGCACAGTAACACACATGTCACACCTGGTGGTGGCTGAGTGCCTTGCTCATGGGCACTTCGACAACAGTTACTGAGGGAGGATAGTATGGAGGCATCCATAGGCATATTTTTAGGGGGGTTGCAGGAGACATGTCCCCCTCAATATTGAGAAGAGGTCAATTTGTCCCCCTTACAAATTAAATTAAAAAAGCTAATATGAAAGACAACCCCCTCTATCAAAAGAGGAAAAGGATAAGGGGGTCAAAACATTTATATATCCTTCTTAGCTGTAACTATATATTATCCAACCATTTCAGACACCCCTACAGGACCATCTCAACCTTGCAGATGTGCCGTTCATAAAAGTACACCAAAATGCAGGAATTTAAAATAACCAATATACACCAATATTTTGGGAAATTAGCTTACCGTCTTCTCTAGAGAGAGACAATAAGATACCAGTTTCCTCTCTGTGTGTTCAGTAGAAAGATATCTGGCTCCCTGTTAGCCTAGCTTAGCACAATGAATGGAAGCGGACATGACCGGTTAGCCTTCGGGAGAGGTGTTAGTTGGACAATTTTGTTAGACTGGCAACCCTCTCAGATCGATTTGAACCATCTGCTCCTCTTTTCAGGAAACTAAACATTCTGACTGTCTGAGATTAATTCTTTACAGATATGTATATTTGTGTACAAATGCATGTATGATCACAATCTACCAAATGGTTTTAATAGTTTTTTTTCTTTTAATTCAGATGCATACTTATTGTGGTACTTCACTTCGGCAGTTCTCAGTGAGGTATAGAGGGTCCAATCTTTGGAATGCAGCTGATCCTATACTGAGGAAATCACCATCTCTGCTTATTTTTTAAGCAAACTACAAAAAATGCTCATATCCAAAAGTAGTAGATAGATAAATATGTCATACATGTAGGTATGCATTTGGTTATATGGGTGGGTAGGTTTGTAGGCAGGTGGGTGGGTGGTTATGTATTATTGCAGTATACAGTATATGCATGTATGTACTGTGTATGTATGTTTGTATTAACACGTATCTTTTGAATGTATTCTGGTATTTTATAACGTGTATATTTTTGTATTTTTGTATGTTTGATTTTACAAAACAGGGGAAGTTCTCGATAAGCCTCTAGGCTTCTAACTTCTCCTTCACAATATGGTTATAACTTATTATGTATTTATTTTTACTTTTGTTTAACCACCCGTGGAATATTTTCTGAAAATCCGCCTAAAATATATACCTCGGTAAATGGAATATTGCTCCCCTTCTACAAGGTCCATTTGCATATTATTGGTATCTAGGGACATCTATGGACCTCAGGGAATGTATTCACAGTGTCAGAAATATTGTGTCTATTACTAGGCTTGCTTAAATTGTGATGAAACAAAGGAGAATATGAATTATGATTTTTCTTTGCATCTTTGACAGTGAATTACACCATGCTAATAATGACCAAACATTAAAAACTGCCACTGATCTCGTTCAGTACCTTCTTGAGATCATGTGTACAAAAAAATCTAAGGGAATTAATAATGGGAAGATGATTAAACAGAAGGTTCTGTAGATACAGTACTGAATTATCCCATCCGGACCAATGCAATTTGAAATATTATTATAGAATATAGAATAGGAGGTTTATAAATTACCTTATTATAGCCAATTTGCACATTTATATATATATATATACATGTACTTTCAAATGCCCGAATTCAATTTGGATTTAGTATCACCAGGCGTGCATAAGAACAGATAATGAAATCTACTGTAATCTACTGTACTTTTTTATTTCCCCCACATTAATTTCAGATCTAATTGTTCCTACATGTTAACAATAGGGAAGAGAAACTTGAAAGCCTTTCAATATTTGTCAAAAACGTTACCTTTTGTGGCTTATTATCCCGAATATGAACAGTTATTGAAATAATTCATACAGAACTCTGAACCTTGAACCCCATAAAATCTTCCAGGAAGTGTAGATTTAAAAACTTTTAACGCAGAACGATATCTGTGGAACTCTGCTACAAAATGGCCGCGAAAAGGTTCCATGGTTCAAATTTTCCAAAATGGTCGCCCTCTCGGAATAGACTTCACCAAATCGAAAAGTTAAATCTATCTAATGACACTTTTAACCTATTGCTAAACTAACGTATTGAAGATAATATACATTCTACATGCTGTTGTGACATGTTAGTGATGTTAATACTTGAATACGTTTGAAATTAAAATCGCTACTTTTATACAACAGTCTAAAAAATATTGATTTATGACCAGATGTCATTTCGGTGGAAGAGGTTGTGTTAATAAATAAATACAAAAAATACAAATACAATGCCTAGGCTAACCGCCTAGGCTATGTCCGCTTCCATTCATTGTGCAAAGCTAACATGCAGCCAGATAGCATTCTACTGAATGCACAGAGAGGAAATTGTTATCTATCTTCTTGTCTCTCTCTCTAGAGAGAACGGTAAGCTAATTTCCCAAAATGTTGGCGTGTTCGATGTTTGATGCTCAACATTTCCAGAGGGCGAGAGGTGCGGCACCAGATCCCACACTTAACTCATTCCCCGCCAATGACGAGTTTACTCGTTATTGGGTGGCAATCGTTGAACGCCAACGATCGAGTATACTCGTTATTTGATCGTTATTTCTTTTATTCGATATTTCTATTCATTACAGGCACACAGACTCGGGTTAACATGGGGAATCATCCTGAGAATGCCAAAGTGCAATACCGGCCGCATCACGCTAGACGGCGGTATCGAGCACCCTTTGTAACCTTGTATCTTGGCCTATGGAATGGCCAAATGTCTCGGGTTTAATTTTTCCTTGACGGGCGAGGCGAACGGTTCTCCCGGTTCCATTGAAGTGCGTCAAATATCCCCGATCCATATGATGTGGTGGATTATGCCGTGGACCAAATGGACATTGGATGTACCAGATGGCGATCAAACAATTGGAATATTATTTTTGGAATACTCCCGATCATAGGTAAGGCTGATTTGACGTACATTTTTTCTTGATCCTGCAATGCTTTTATACCGATCGGGCTGATAAGCGTTTTTAGTAGAGGTGGGCATAGATAAATTTTTTTAATCTAGATTAATCTATCTGCAATCCTGGATTTAATCTAGATTAATCTAGATTAAAATGGCCCAAAAAAAAAATAAAAAAACTGCAGAAGGCATTCAAAATATGTGTGTTCTACCCAAATAATGACCAGAAGTAAGTCCTTACTTTTTCTTTCCTCCTTATGTTTCTCAGGCCAGGTGGCCCATTACACCATGAGCCCATCTCCCGTTTCCAAAATGCATTACAGACTGTTTGAAAAAGCTGTTTTGCTATGATAATTGGTAATGAAATATCAAAATAATGTTCAATAAGATGTACTTGTGTTTAATAAGTTGTTTTATTCAGAAGTTAACACAAATAAATAATATTACCAGTACAGTACAGTATCTAGCACTCTCAGGAGCAAAACAGAAAGAATCATTTCAAACTTGAACTATGTGACATGGCTTGAATCAACTGCTCCAGTGGAGTTGCTCAGTGGCCAATGGTGTCAACTGTGGTTGTACTAGGCAGCTCCCAGGTGTGAATGGAACTGTGTGAATGTGAAGCAGGGCGTTCCTGAAAAAGAGCATCTGTGCTCAGCGAACCTACCCTGGGTAAATAAAGGTAAAAAAAAAAAAAAAAACGTAATTTTTTTTTTTTTTTTTTTTTTTTTTTTTTAGATTAATGCGTTAATTATATTATCGCGCGATACTAGTATAGCATTAACGCAGCACGTTAACGCCGTTAACGGCCCAGCTCTAGTTTTTAGTGTTTAATACGAATGCCGTTACTGACAATCAAATAATCAGAAACGACCCCCTCCCCCCATTTCATGCATTCATGATGGAACATAATACCTATGATATAGATTTGATTTCGGAATAATAGCGTATACAGGCAAGAAATGGAAACGTCTATAGTGGAATTGACGTATACGGCTATAACTCAGCATTTCGGGAATTACCCTAGTCCGCTCTAAAACCATACTTATATTCACCATGGTATAACACGGGAACGTATGGATGGAAACATTTATTATTTTTCACATATTGAACGATTGATAGGTGGTGTCAAATGGGCCATAGTATTGTATCCATAGCTATAATATAGAATATAGTTATAGCTCTACAAAAAAGGTGATGCAGTCCTATCTTTAAAGCGTGGCAGTGCTAGCGCAGGGCCCTGTCTAATTCCCGGCAGTCAATGAGTTAAAGTGAATGTTGAAACTAAACCTACGCCTTTGGAGGCATCACTCATTCACGTCCCCCTGGCCAGTAAGTCAAGTCACGTCACGTCAAGTGTTCCTTCATTACTCTCCTCTGGGATGTGAACCGACGTCTCTCCGGCCACGCCTCAGACGCTTCTCCTAACTTTAGACGACCCTTTGTGGAGGTGAGTTCACTTGAAGACATTTTCATTTCAGAGCAGGAACGTTTCAGAATGACAAATAACTTGTTCTTCTTCGCTGTTGAATACAGAGGCGATGAGTTATTATTCACAATTCATTTAAATTCCAACCTTTATTTAAACGTATTATTGAGGGTCACCATTTACAAATATGGTGAGTAATTGTCAAACATCATACTTAAAGGTGCGTATCGCTGGTTTTAATCCCTGTTCTGTTGTGGGGAGGATCATCTTGCTATGTGTCTCGAGCAGCTCAGACATGTTGGGTTCATGCCAACCGGTATGCGTCTATACTTTCCACAACAAATGTGTGTTTCCGCGTTCGAGTTTTGCGCTCTGATTGGCCAGGTCATGTGACATGTGCGCCAATCGTGGGACGGCAAGTTCTGCGCTTATTTCCGGGTCGAACAGCCTGCAAACGACCTAACGCCTAGTTTATCACTGGTTAAGCTTAGGCGACTCTTTCGCAGTCGATTAAGGTTAGAGTTTGGAATCAGGGCAGGCGTTCTATTGCCATGCTCTAAGACAAACTCTAACCTGAACCAACTTCGAAAGAGCGCCTAAACTTAACCATCCAAAAACTTGCGGTCCCATGATTGGGCGTAAATGTCACATGACCTGACCAATCAGAGACGCGGAAACACAACTTTGTTGTGGAAAATATTCAGGCAACCGGTATACATTCCAGAGAGAGCTGGCCGACAGGTCGGGGATCTCTCAACCAGCCCTCATAGCTCCGCCATGCCGGTCGTCTTGGATGGCATAATTAACCTGACAAGTTGGTGCATTAGGTTTCCTAACAGGTTAACATCAAAAGGCAATATGCAGCAATGACCGGTTTCCCAAATGTAATCAGTGTAATTGTGGTTTATATTTCCTATTTCATTGAGCCAAGATTGGACAGAGGCTTGATGTTTGATATCTGTTCTAAATTAAACAAGATGAACCTGAATAAGAGTGTTTACATTTCTGACCTGTTTCCTTATAATCATTCCAAGTCCTGCATGGAGATACTCATCGTTAAAGAGCATTTTAGCAGTGCGTAATGACTGATTTAGCACTATTGGATACAGTATGCCTACTTTGATGAAGATGTGGAATTGAGATGATAACACTTTTCTGCTTATTGATGATGTGTAACAAGGTCTCATCAGAAAAAAACGTTAATAAGTAACACCATAACATATTTACATATTGTATTCGCAAAAGTCCAAAACTAAAAATAAATGGGAGTTGAACCAACAATCATTGCAGTCATGGAGAAGTAGGTTACTCTTATCATTACACTACAGTACCCACACACTAATACTGTGGTTATGGTTACTGTTACAATCACTTAATGGTGATGGTTCAGATATAAAGGATGATGATGATTCAGAGGTTTACTGCCACTATGGCTTCTTGTCAATTTTATTAGTATAGGTTGATGCCGACAAGCCTTCAAAACGATATCGTATATAATCAGCTTCACAGTTGGTGAAGGAATGTTTAATCAGCTACAGTAATAGGCCTACTGACATTATTTCCAGAGTCATATGCGTTCTTTAAATTTTTCCAACACAGCCAACCAGACCGCGATATTGGCTTCATTAACACCTATGACACGTGCAGTGGAAATCTCCAAATAAATAATATCAAGATAGGTAAGAATCCATACCTTCGGACATAACTTATCTGGTTGTATCCAGCGTGAGGCAATCAGCTTTTTGGCAGCCGTCAGGCCAGCCAAAATGAGTCTCTTTACATGTACAGAGGCCGGTAATTGAGAAACATCATTTAACAATAAAACAGAAGGCAAGGCCGGTATGGTTAAAGAGAAAATCTCTGATAACTGAGTGGTAACCTTTTCCCAGAAGATCTCAACAGGAGGGCACTCCCAGTACATATGCATATATGTTCCAATGGCACCGTCTGGACACAAGGTACATCGAGAGTCAGGTCTGAGACCCATTAGGTTCAATCGCCTGGGGGTCAAATAAGTCCTATGAACAAAATTTTGATGAATCTGTTGGTGATCTGGGTTGCGTGATGATAGCCTAATATTTTCCCAGACTGCATCCCAATCAAAATCTATATCCAACTCAGGGATATCCTTTCTCCAAATCGTATCTAAGGGTAGGTCTTTATATGAGGATGTAAGTAAGTGCCGATAAAAGTCAGAGACGAAGCTTCTCGATGTCTCTCTGTCATAAAATAATTTGTGAAACCGGTGTCGCTCTAGTGGAGCGTCCCATGGGATTCCATGAGCCTTCAGAGCTGCCCTAATTTGTAAATAAAAGAAAAAGGAGTTTCTGGGGAGATCAAATCCGTTGGATAGGTCCTGAAAAGACCGGATACCAGAGTCATTGAAAATATCCCCCAGTGTATGGTTGCCTTTCCCCTCCCATCTAGGGTATCTAATGGGTCGTTGTCCAATAAGGAGAAAATTGTTATTGAATAGTAGGAATGCGTGTGCCATTTATGGCGGTTAGTGCATGCTTTCTGGGTGTCACGCCAAATCTGGATCACATGTGTGATCAGAGGGCCAAATCGTAATTTGCATTGTTTAATTGAAATGTTGGTATACACTACATCTTGAAGTCTATGTGGGGACACCATCTTCTCCTCCAATGGTCGCCAGGACACAGCTGCTTGAGCGTCAAACCAAGTGATAAGAGGTCTCAAAGAGTAAGCTTGAAAATAATACTTGAAGTCTGGGAATGCTAAACCCCCATCTAGATTACTCCACTGTGCAGTGGATCTCTTTAAGCGTGGGCGTTTGTTATTCCAGACAAATTTATATGCAGCAGAGTGCAGTTTTTGCCAGTAACCAACAGGGGGAGACAACGGTAGCATGAAGCTGATAAAATTAATTCTGGGTAAAACATTCATCTTAATTATTGAGGCGCGGGCCTGTAATGCGTTTTTTCATTTGGACCACCTGTCAAAATCCTTCGTAATCCTGTCACCCAAGCTGGAGTAGTTCTCTGGGTGTGCTCTACCATGAGTATGTTTGCTGGAAGGATGGTTGCCTTCGCAGTCTCGTTGAGTGGAAGGAAGACTGATTTTGGCCAGTTGATCTTAAATCCAGATAGACTGCCAAAGTCATCTATTACTTGGAGAAGATAGGGCAGAGAGACGGCTGGGTTCTGTATAAATAGGAGTACATCATCCTCGTATAAGCTGATATGGTGATGTGTGCCCTTAATTGACACAGGGGATATAATCTGGGATTGTCTTATGCAGTGATGGGAATAACGGCACTATAAGTAACTTCGTTACTAACAGCGTTCGTTTTTTCAGTAACGAGTAATCTAACGGATTACTCTTCCAATCTTAATAACGTCGTTACCGTTACTACAAAAAAATGCGGCGCGTTACTATGAATGAACCTGTTTCTTTCATCAGACATATCTCTGCGCCGAGAGGCAATAATATGTTCTTCCTTGTTTAGTGGACAGTGCGCGAGCCAAGCATACATGCTGACGATTGGCTGAGGTTGAATACAATGTCATGGTAAGCCAATCAGAGGTGGAGGTGGGCGGGTGTCTAAAGCATCCAGAATCTGACACACAGCGCGACAAGACAAGCGATCACTGATCAGTCAGCAAGAGTCAGCGGTCCGTGTAGTGTACGTTTTGAGCTCAAAAACGAATCCAACGAACAACACAAGCGACTCAGTCAACATGAGACCGCGGGTCCATGAGCGTTTTGTGTTCACTCTTTGCAGCGCAGGGCACTGAGTGGCTCTACTGCAGTGCTGACAGCCTTATCAACAGTGCTGCACTTCCTGGTTTAATAGCACAGGCTTCAGGTGCTCAGAGATATATATATCTCTGTATGTCATGCATGTCTTAAATGTAATGATTAGATTCGTTTAGATGATTCGATTAGATTCTTATATCTGTATGTTGTGTATGTCATTGATTGATTGATTGAAAAGTTTATTAACAGATTGCAGAATGGGTACAGTACAGCTCAATACATGCAGACCAGAGAAAGACTTTCGTCATAAATGTCATGAATTGAAAATGGGGGACCCTGATGTAAACAAGACGAAACTCTTTCTCTGGTCTGCATCCCCTTAACAATTGTGTGTATTGAGCCGTACTGTATTGTACCCATTCTGAAATCTGTTAATTAAAATGTTCAATCAATCAGTATATATTTGTTATTTATTTTTGGTATAGTGCTTAACAAGCATAATTTAATGTTGCCCAGTTTTGGCCTGTTGAGGGGCAATACATATCAAAAGTTCCAAAACATCTATTCTGTTTGTATTTGTATGATCCACTATATAAACATAGTAATTATAATATCTACATAGCCTACATGGCATTTGATTGGAGGCTAGTCTCACTTTGTCCCACAGCAACATTAAAATAGTTTAGATTTGTGTATGTTGTTTATGTAAAAAAAAATCTTGAAAGTAACGCAATAGTTACTTTCTGAAGTAACTAGTTACTTTTATAATTTGTAACTGAGTAAGTAATTTAGTTACTTTTTGGAAGAAGTAAATAGTAACTGTAACTAGTTACTTTTTTAAAGTACCTTGCCCAACACTGGTCTTATGTACTGAGCTAGAGGTTCGAGTGATAGAGCAAAGAGTCCTGGGCTAAGAGGACAACCCTGTCTAGAAGAGCGCGAAACAGCGAATAGTGGTGAGCAAAGCTTCCCTGTCAAGATCATGGCAGAGGGAACTGTGTAGAGGACTTTGATCATGTGAATGAAACCCTCGCCCAATCCCATCCTTCCTAGTACTGCCCATAACTACGACCACTCCAGTCTGTCAAAAGCCTTCATCGCATCTAATGACATGACAGCCATAGGGGTTGCCACATCCTTACTGGCATCAATCACATGCAGTAACCGCCTTAGCATATAGCTTGAGATCGGCTCCGAGGAGACTTAAGGGTCTATAGTTGCCACATTCGGTGGGGTCCTTATCTTTCTTGAGTAGAACAGATATAAGTGCCATATTGACATCCCTGGAAAAATTGCCCTCCTCGACTGAGTGTAAAATCATTGAAAGTAATAAGGGACCAAGTATATCCCAAAACGCAGTATAGAGTTCCGGTGGAATGCCGTCCCAACCAGGAGCCTTGCCCCGCTGCATGTCAGCAATTGCTTCCCTGAGATCATCTAGTGTGATAGGTTCAGCTAACCGTTTAGCGTCCTCCTCTGAGATTTGTGGAAGGTTAATTTGACTAAGATAGTCCTCCAGCTTGGCGTGATCAAAGATCACTTCCGACTCGTACAGGTTGGAATAAAACGAGCGAAATGTATCGTTGATTTTGTTGGGGTTGGTGGTTATCTCCCCCTGCTGGTTCTTAATGGCAGGGATATCTGCAAATTGATCGCTGGCCCGTATCTTCATAGCCAGTAGGTGACTGTAGTAGTTGTCTTGTTCTGTGCATTTGAAATTCAGACTGTTGTCTTAAAATGGAGTTAATCTCCTTTTTCACCACTTTAATTTGGAGTTCCAGTCGGTTAGAGTATCTGTGCTGCATAGAAGACATGATTGTTTTATGCAGCTCTTCCAATTCTACTAACTTGGAGAGACGCCCCTTGCGGAGATTGGAAGCAAATAGAGTGGTATTACTCCTAATAAACCCCTTAACCGCATTCCACAAAATTCTGGGGTTATGTACCGATCCAGCATTAAACTGCAAGAATTCAATGAGCTTCTCCTTAAATTGTAGGTTAAATTCCTCGTTCTTCAGCAGCGTTGAGTTAAAGCGCCATCTAGGGGCACGAGACGTCATTTTGCTGAGTGAACCGTTAAGGAGGATGTATTTGTGGTCTGACAGTGCAATGGGCTTCAAGTCAACGTCAAAGCTATCGAATTGTCTAGTGGAGGAGAAAACATCATCAATTCAGTTTTATGTCTCGCGGAGAAAAAAGAGTAGTCTCGTGAGGTTGGGTTGAGTAACCGCCACATATCAATAACCCTGTGTCTTTAGACCAGCCACGTAGGGCCGCGGTAGCTTGCTTCTGATCGTGGGTTACAGCATCTCCGGATTTATCAATCAATGGATCCCACATGGCATTGAAATCAGCACCCACTATGAATGAGTACTCAGGTAGTTTCAGCATCTCTGTAGTGAGTGCAGTATAAAAGTGCGCGTCATACACATTAGGGGCGTAAGCAGCTATAAGAGCAATTTTCCTGTTAGTGTATTCCATCTTCGCAATAGTAATTCATCCTTCCGCATCAGACCACACGTCTAACAGTTTAATATTCAAATTCCGCTTAGCCACTATGGCTACTCCCCGGGATTTAGTGCTAAAAGAAGAGGAGCTTATATTATGATACAATTTATTTGCAAGTTTAGCACTGTCAGCCTTTAAAAGATGCATTTCACTCAGCAAAGCCACATCAACCTCCTGTCTTTTCAACCATGTTAGTACACTTGTGCGTTTATGTTGAATATTAAGCCCCCCTGAATTCCAGATCAAGATGTTTAAATTAGCCATAGTCCAACCAGGTTGCAGTATGACTGAACGTGATTCCCCTGAAGTGGAGCACCACAACATATACACATCCCCACACTAAGGTCCTGTTGGGCGAGAGCAGACATACAGTAGAGCCAGCCAAAAGAAATAAAAAACAAAAATCCCTGTATCCCCCCCTCCCCTCCCCCCACCCCCCCATCAAATATCTTGTCCGATGTCGATCAAACATCATTTGGCACTGTGACCGGGTCACAGCAACCAAAACCACATTACGTAACTTAACCATTCTAACCAGAATTGTATATTGTAACGATTTAGGAATAGGGGAACCCCCCATCTCTCAACAGAGAGAATCAATCTATATCTATATAGAGCTCAGTGCATAGAACATTATGCAGACGATAAAGGCGCATGAAACATAGTTTGTCCGAGCTGAACCTGAGTATAGTGAGGTACTCTGAATAAATGTCGAAATAATACCACTGTGGAAATAAACCCTGATCATTACCGTGCTGCTATCGTTGAGGTAATGCAGCGTCGGTGACGGTCTTGTGTTCTGCTGTGATAAGAAAGAGAGTTAAATGTCTGCAGCGGTAGGATAGCCTCAATCTGCCACCCGCATACAGTTCGTTGCAAAGGGGATCAACCCCCTCGGTTGAACGGATCATAAGCACATACAGTCTGTCTGAGTGAAAATTGTGATCTTCATCCCGCTCGGTTAGAGCCGAATAAAGACAACAAACATACGTAACAAACCTTGCACCGTTCAATGCATAGTTCGAGTGTTAGATGATACAAAAGGCAAGAGATAAAGAATAAAGAAAAAACTGATAAGAGTAAAGGGCGTCTGAATTACATTCAAATCAGTAATCATGTTCGTGATTGAGACAGTACCGTATAGAGAAGTCAAGTATTACCATTCCGAGGATTGAGAAAGCCACGGTAGAACGTGTTTACCACAGTGCTAGCCTGGATAGCTAGCCGGTGTGCTAACAGCTCACATGTAACAGAGCCGTTAGCTTGGTTAGCTTGTATGCTAGCAGCCCACGTGTGGAACCAGCTCCACTCCTTCAGGGCCGCTAGCTTTGATAGCTAGCATGCTAGCAGGCCACGCGTAAAGCCAGCCTCATGTACCCGCCCCGGCCCCTCATTGCCCGTCGCTCAGTGTATGCTCCACCGTGGCCGGTCTGTTCCTCTCAGTCGGAATGACTGTATTGCTTTTCCGAATGAAGTCCTCCGCCTCGGATGGTGACTTGAATAGACGGTTGCACGACACCTCCCCCCGTCCTGTCTTTACCTTCAGTGTTGCTGGGAATAGTAGAAATACCTCCACGCCCTCTCCCGTGCTAGATCCATGGCGCCGGCAAATGCTCTGCAACGTTTCGCTGTGTAATCACTGAAGTCGGCGGTGAATCTCAGGGTACGGCCATTCACCACCGGAGTTTTCAGCCTGGCCTCCCTTAAAATATGCTGTCTTGTCTGGAATCTCAGGCAGCAGAAGATGTATGTGCAAGGGTTTGTACGGTCGCCCTTCACCTGGGTAGCGGGTCTAAAGATCCTGTGAGCTCTCTCGATCTCAGGGCGAGCTAGCTTCGGAAACCATTTTGGTATCATTTCCTCTAGGTACTTTATCGGTTCGTCCTCCTCCATTTCACCAGGCAACCCGTATATTCTGACATTGCATCTCCTACCACGGTCCTCCAGATCCGCCGACTTCATCTCACAATCACGTAGTTTGTCCTCCAAGTATAATATTCCCGCGACGTTGGTTTCAGCTACCTCCACGACTGCGGATAGACCTCCCTCCGCCATGGCTAATCGTGCGTCCATGCTGGCCACCGTCTCCTGCAGTGCATCCACCCTGCCGTTTAGCTTAGCCATGATAGCGTCTGTTTCCTCACGGAATATCGACCGAATTAGTTCCTTATCCACGTCGTTCAGGGTTCCCATCTTGTTCTGCGTCTGTTTAGACATAATTCTAACTTCAAGAAAATTAAATGGTATAAAAAATAAAACTTAAAAGCGTTAATGTGGTTTGGTTGCCGAGCTCCGTAAAATCAGCCAGCCATGCGCTGCGGATCGGAACCGGAAGTCCCCTCCGGATTTCACGTAACTTAAGAGAATGTTAGGAAAGCCTTTCTGCACATGGGTATAGTCTATATACCTACGACCAGAATGAAGGTCTCTCTGCACATGGGTATTCTATACCTACGACCAGAAGGAAGGTCTCTCTGCACATGGGTATTCTATACCTACGACTAGAAGGAAGGTCTTTCTGCACATGGTTAGTCTATACCTACGACCAGAAGGAAGGTCTCTCTGCACATGGGTATTCTATACCTACGACTAGAAGGAAGATCTTTTTGCACATGGTTAGTCTATACCTACAACCAGAACGAAGGTCTTTCTGCACATGGTTAGTCTATACCTACGACCAGAAGGAATGTCTCTCTGCACATGGTTAGTCTATAGCTACAACCAGAAGGAAGGTCTTTCTGCACATGGGTCGTCTATATACCTACAACCAGAAGGAAGGTCTTTCTGCACATGGGTATTCTATACCTACGACTAGAAGGAAGGTCTTTCTGCACATGGGTAGTCTATACCTACAACCAGACGGAAGGTCTTTCTGCACATGGGTATTCTATACCTACGACTAGAAGGAAGGTCTTTCTGCACATGGTTAGTCTATACCTACGACCAGAAGGAAGGTCTCTCTGCACATGGTTAGTCTATACCTACGACTAGAAGGAAGGTCTTTCTGCACATGGGTATTCTATACCTACAACCAGAAGGAAGGTCTCTCTGCACATGGCTAGTCTATACCTACAACCAGAAGGAAGGTCTTTCTGCACATGGGTATTCTATACCCACAACTAGAAGGAAGATCTTTCTGCACATGGTTAGTCTATACCTACGACCAGAAGGAAGATCTCTCTGCACATGGGTATTCTATACCTACGACTAGAAGGAAGAGGGGTAAAGTGCTGGTAGAGTGTGTGGTCTGGGTCATAAATGATTGTGAGTGCTTTGCGGATCAGGGATGAGGTGACACAATCAGATGAGTCTGTTGGCTAAGTTAGTTATCTAAGAAGATAAGAATTGATCCTCACTGGTGACTGTAAGCATAAGGAGAAAACAGATGGCACCATACAGAAGAACTGGCTCCGGGTACAGGAGGAGAAGAAGATGGGGTTGGCAAGACAGGTGGATTCGTTTACGGATAAAACAGATGGCACCACACAGAAGAACTGGCTCAATGATTCTACGGTACATGAGAAGATGGGGTTGGCAAGACAGGTGACTTCGTTTACGGATGGCATTTTAAAATGTGTACAGTGTGTTGGGTATGATTGTTCACATGTTTTGCAAGCACACAGGCCTAATGGACATGTTGAGTTGAATTTGTAAGGCTGTTTTTGTTTGTTACACCTCTAAGCCACAATGAAATTGAAATAAAGTGATTAATTTCCTATATGCTGCGTCCTAAATTGTTTTGAATCGAGAGCAGAAAATCTTGCCGTAGGGATAGGGTAATTGTGTGTGTGTACCAGTATATATGTGTGTGCATACGTGCACCGTATGTGTGTGTGTATGCACCTCTGGCAGAGTTTGGAAGGCTACCTTCAAATTGGAATTTGTTGCACATTACTAATTATGCTGCCTGCTTAAATTATAATCAGTATAATATTCAAGTTTATTATCATACTCCAAATCTGCAATCAGATTACTTGTTACGGATCGGATCCCTCTAGTAATCTACCATAGATGATGATGATTATTATTATTATTATTATTATTATTATTATTATTATTATTATTATTATTATTATTATTATTATTATTATTATTATTATTATTATTATTATTATTATTATTATTATTATTATTATTATTATTATTATTATTATTATTATTATTATTATTATTATTATTATTATAGTGTAGTTGACTTGATATAGTCAGGCTACATCACTGTACCATCACCATACAAGCCTTATTAACACTCAGAGGTGGGCTCCCAAATCTAAACTCCATACGGATATAATTTGATATCAGATTTACCCCTACGCCAAATGGCTGAACCCAAATTATTCAGAAAACGGACCCAGGGAATGTTTATTCACTCTTTTTTTTCAGCAACGCCCAACTCCACACCGAGACAGAGACACCTGGCCAATAGCCACAATAAATAGATAAACAGATGTCATACAATTTCCTTATGCATTTACGAGTTTGCCCATCATTTGTTGAGACTTGTTGACATTTAATCACACAGGTCCTTTTGAGGGAGCTTAATTTTTTTCTTTCTACCTGTGTTTGATAAAGCTGCTGCGGAAGTAGAAGTATGACAGCCGTTTCCATGGTACCGTAGCGCATTTGATGAAAATGCATCAGAAGAAGGTGATAGCGTAACAACCTGCATGTAATCAGTTACTTTCCAACCCTGACATTTGTAGATACTGTTTCTGAATGTGTGTCCATTTGCATTGTGTTTGTGTGTGTTCATGTGTGCACGACTGTGCACCCACACCCACAGTCGTGTGTGTGTATAATGCGTGCATGTCTGTGTGTATTCAGTATGAAGGGATTAAAACCACTAAAAACTAATTCAGAACAGTAGTAGGATTTCTGTAAACTCAGGATTAATTGGGATTAAGCACTTAAACACTTCTAGGTCTTGTTGTGGGGGAGGAAGGTGGAGGAAATGTGTTTTCCTCTTTAGTCCGCTGCCGCCTGGAGGGAGGGAGAGCCCTGGGGGGAGGAGCGGGATTTTTGCCACCACAAACACAAACTCTGGAAGAGCCCAGAGGAGTTAGCTACCTGTGTGTGTGTGTGTGTGTGTGTCAGTGCCCGTATCAGCCAATGTGTCTCTGTGCATGTGTATGTATCTGTGTCAGCGTGTGTGATTGATTGATTTTTATTGTGGAGTAAAATACATCCAAGGGATAAAAACATGAGAAAGTGCAAGCACTTATTTACATCATGGTCCCTGATTTTGGACATGGGCAGACATCATAAAACATCATATTAAAAACATAGAGCATCATAATAAAACATATAGCAACCCCATAAAACATTAACCTGTATTTCACTTCTACATATACTATCACGAGACTATAGAAAGATATGTCCTACCCTCTCCTTCCTAGACGTGGCTACTCTACAATTCACTGGCTAGCCATTTCTTTGTGGCAGCCAACGTGTCTGTATGTATCTGTATTTTGTGTGTCAGTTGTTGTGTTTGTTTGTGTGTGTGTGTATATGCGGGTGGATCTGCATCGTTGTATACGCAGGCATCAGCCCCTCACGCATCAGGGCCGTAGTCGCTCCTCTACCGGTCGGAGGCTTATCCCCTCGTTCCCCGGCAGACGGCGCGAGACATGTGATAATCACAAGACTGGAGTCTGACGGCGGCGGTGTCAAATTGGACTTGTACGCTCAGATGTCCGTGAGTCTCCAGAAACATCTTAAGTGTTGCATGAAATGAAGGAGCGACGTATGTGTCCGCCGCCAAGGCGTCTTGTGTTTGGTTTTAAAGGTTTGTGGAGAGAGAGAGAGAGAGAGAGAGAGAGAGAGAGAGAGAGAGAGAGAGAGAGAGAGAGAGAGAGAGAGAGAGAGAGAGAGAGAGAGAGAGAGAGAGAGAGAGAGAGAGAGAGAAAGAGGGGTTTGTTTTGAAAAAGAAAAATCCATGCCAACTTATCTGTTCAACTTATCTGTCCAATTTATTTCCAACAGCAGACGCTGTTATGCTTTGGCGCGTCGTATTTGTGTCCGCAACTCTTCCGCTACGTCTTTGGAAGCTTAGTCTCGGGGTGGAAGCTGAAACTTTGGAAAGTGGCAACTCGAAGTCGCCTCGTGCACCGCCGAGCGACCGTGCTTGCTGTCTTGATGGGAGGTTTTAACTTTATATTTATGTTGTTTAACCACTTAAGCGAACAAATTGGGACGATTGCATACCCAAAGTCATCTGCAATTTATTATACTTTATACTTATAGCACATGCATGAGTCTGGTCTCTATTGAAAGGCAACATTCTGAGTTTCTTACCCAATAAAGAACAACCACTTTGAGTGCTAATTAAATAGAGTAACAGAGGTTTGAACACACTGAGGTAAAGGTTTTGTGTACTCACATTTCTTTTTACTGGTTGCCAGATGCCTGTTTTTAAGTTCCAGCTGAGAGGTAGGAGCTGGAAAACATAACGGTTCCATAGCCTGAAGTCGTATGTAGTACAGGTCCAAAGTTTATAACAATCCCACAGAAAATGAATGTTTTACAAAGGTGTTTGTGTATACCAGGCTCTCGTCAAAACAATGGACTTATTCGTTTTCTTGTATCACCTTTCCCCACTCTCAGCGCTCGTCTCGGATCGCTTTAGGAGCAGACACTCCTTGGCTAAAAAGGCAGTCAATCATTTTCACCATCGGGGGTCATTGGTCCGCTCTGGACAGGGGCAAACAGGACGTGGTCACTTGTCCGAATGGCTTGTCAAATGACGCTCGCCGGATGTTTCGTCTTGTAACTCGAGACTGGAGTAGGTACAGGACAGGACAAGTCGTACTAGGTACAGGACAAGTCACACTAGGTACAGGACAAGTCACACTAGGTACAAGACATGACAAGGCGCACTAGGTACAGCACAGGACAAGTCACACTAGGTACAGCACAGGACAAGTTACACTAGGTACAGCACAGGCCAAGTCACACTAGTTACAGCACAGGATAAGTCACACTAGGTACAGCACAGGACAAATCACACTAGGTACAGCACAGGACAAGTCACACTAGGTACAGAACAGGACAAGTCACACTAGGTACAGCACGGGACAAGTCACACTAGGTACAGAACAGGACAAGTCACACTAGGTACAGAACAGGAGAAGTCACACTAGGTACAGGCCAGGACAAGTCACACTAGGTACAGAACAGGACAAGTCACACTAGGTACAGCACAGGACAAGTCACACTAGGTACAAAACAGGACAAGTCACACTAGGTACAGCACATGACAAGTCACACTAGGTACAGCACAGGACAAGTCACACTAGGTACATGATAGAACAAGTCACACTAGGTACTGAACAGGACAAGTCACACTAGGTACATCACAGGACAAGTCACACTAGGTACAGCACAGGACAAGTCACACTAGGTACATGATAGAACAAGTCACACTAGGTACTGAACAGGACAAGTCACACTAGGTACAGAACAGGACAAGTCACACTAGGTACATGATAGAACTAGTCACACTAGGTACTGAACAGGACAAGTCACACTAGGTACAGCACAGGACAAGTCACACTAGGTACAGAACAGGACAAGTCACACTAGGGACAGGACACGTCACACTAGGGACAGGACAGGACAAGTCACACTAGGTACAGGACAAGTCACACTAGGTACAGCACAGGACAAGTCACACTAGGTACAGCACAGGCCAAGTCACACTAGTTACAGCACAGGATAAGTCACACTAGGTACAGCACAGGACAAATCACACTAGGTACAGCACAGGACAAGTCACACTAGGTACAGAACAGGACAAGTCACACTAGGTACAGCACGGGACAAGTCACACTAGGTACAGAACAGGACAAGTCACACTAGGTACAGAACAGGAGAAGTCACACTAGGTACAGGCCAGGACAAGTCACACTAGGTACAGAACAGGACAAGTCACACTAGGTACAGCACAGGACAAGTCACACTAGGTACAAAACAGGACAAGTCACACTAGGTACAGCACATGACAAGTCACACTAGGTACAGCACAGGACAAGTCACACTAGGTACATGATAGAACAAGTCACACTAGGTACTGAACAGGACAAGTCACACTAGGTACATCACAGGACAAGTCACACTAGGTACAGCACAGGACAAGTCACACTAGGTACATGATAGAACAAGTCACACTAGGTACTGAACAGGACAAGTCACACTAGGTACAGAACAGGACAAGTCACACTAGGTACATGATAGAACTAGTCACACTAGGTACTGAACAGGACAAGTCACACTAGGTACAGCACAGGACAAGTCACACTAGGTACAGAACAGGACAAGTCACACTAGGGACAGGACACGTCACACTAGGGACAGGACAGGACAAGTCACACTAGGTACAGGACAAGTCACACTAGGTACAGAACAGGACAAGTCACACTAGGTACAGCACAGGACAAGTCACACTAGGTACAAAACAGGACAAGTCACACTAGGTACAGCACATGACAAGTCACACTAGGTACAGCACAGGACAAGTCACACTAGGTACATGATAGAACAAGTCACACTAGGTACTGAACAGGACAAGTCACACTAGGTACATCACAGGACAAGTCACACTAGGTACAGCACAGGACAAGTCACACTAGGTACATGATAGAACAAGTCACACTAGGTACTGAACAGGACAAGTCACACTAGGTACAGAACAGGACAAGTCACACTAGGTACATGATAGAACTAGTCACACTAGGTACTGAACAGGACAAGTCACACTAGGTACAGCACAGGACAAGTCACACTAGGTACAGCACAGGACAAGTCACACTAGGGACAGGACACGTCACACTAGGGACAGGACAGGACAAGTCACACTAGGTACAGGACAAGTCACACTAGGTACAGCACAGGACAAGTCACACTAGGTACAGGACAAGTCACACTAGGGACAGGACAAGTCACACTAGGGACAGGACAGGACAAGTCACACTAGGTACAGGACAAGTCACACTAGGGACAGGACAAGTCACACTAGGTACAGGACAAGTCACACTAGGGACAGGACAGGACAAGTCACACTAGGTACAGGACAAGTCACACTAGGTACAGCACAGGACAAGTCACACTAGGGACAGGACAGGACAAGTCACACTAGGGACAGGACAGGAAAAGTCACACTAGGTACATGACAAGTCACACTAGGTACAGGACAAGTAACACTAGGTACAGGACAAGTCACACTAGGTACAAAACAGGACAAGTCACACTAGGTACAGAACAGGACAAGTCACACTAGGTAGAGGACAAGTCACACTAGGTACAGGACAAGTCACACTAGGTACAAAACAGGACAAGTCACACTAGGTACTAGACAAGTCACACTAGGTACAGGACAAGTCACACTAGTTACAGCACAGGACAAGTCACAATAGGTACAGGACAAGTCACACTAGGTACAGAACAGGACAAGTCACACTAGAGACAGGACAAGTCACACTAAGGACAGGACAGGACAAGTCACACTAGGTACAGGACAAGTCACACTAGGTACAGAACAGGACATGTCACACTAGGGACAGGACAAGTCACACTAGGTACAGCACAGGACAAGTCACACTAGGTACAGCACAGGCCAAGTCACACTAGTTACAGCACAGGATAAGTCACACTAGGTACAGCACAGGACAAATCACACTAGGTACAGCACAGGACAAGTCACACTAGGTACAGAACAGGACAAGTCACACTAGGTACAGCACGGGACAAGTCACACTAGGTACAGAACAGGACAAGTCACACTAGGTACAGAACAGGAGAAGTCACACTAGGTACAGGCCAGGACAAGTCACACTAGGTACAGAACAGGACAAGTCACACTAGGTACAGAACAGGACAAGTCACACTAGGTACAGCACAGGACAAGTCACACTAGGTACAAAACAGGACAAGTCACACTAGGTACAGCACATGACAAGTCACACTAGGTACAGCACAGGACAAGTCACACTAGGTACATGATAGAACAAGTCACACTAGGTACTGAACAGGACAAGTCACACTAGGTACATCACAGGACAAGTCACACTAGGTACAGCACAGGACAAGTCACACTAGGTACATGATAGAACAAGTCACACTAGGTACTGAACAGGACAAGTCACACTAGGTACAGAACAGGACAAGTCACACTAGGTACATGATAGAACTAGTCACACTAGGTACTGAACAGGACAAGTCACACTAGGTACAGCACAGGACAAGTCACACTAGGTACAGAACAGGACAAGTCACACTAGGGACAGGACACGTCACACTAGGGACAGGACAGGACAAGTCACACTAGGTACAGGACAAGTCACACTAGGTACAGAACAGGACAAGTCACACTAGGTACAGCACAGGACAAGTCACACTAGGTACAAAACAGGACAAGTCACACTAGGTACAGCACATGACAAGTCACACTAGGTACAGCACAGGACAAGTCACACTAGGTACATGATAGAACAAGTCACACTAGGTACTGAACAGGACAAGTCACACTAGGTACATCACAGGACAAGTCACACTAGGTACAGCACAGGACAAGTCACACTAGGTACATGATAGAACAAGTCACACTAGGTACTGAACAGGACAAGTCACACTAGGTACAGAACAGGACAAGTCACACTAGGTACATGATAGAACTAGTCACACTAGGTACTGAACAGGACAAGTCACACTAGGTACAGCACAGGACAAGTCACACTAGGTACAGCACAGGACAAGTCACACTAGGGACAGGACACGTCACACTAGGGACAGGACAGGACAAGTCACACTAGGTACAGGACAAGTCACACTAGGTACAGCACAGGACAAGTCACACTAGGTACAGGACAAGTCACACTAGGGACAGGACAAGTCACACTAGGGACAGGACAGGACAAGTCACACTAGGTACAGGACAAGTCACACTAGGGACAGGACAAGTCACACTAGGTACAGGACAAGTCACACTAGGGACAGGACAGGACAAGTCACACTAGGTACAGGACAAGTCACACTAGGTACAGCACAGGACAAGTCACACTAGGGACAGGACAGGACAAGTCACACTAGGGACAGGACAGGAAAAGTCACACTAGGTACATGACAAGTCACACTAGGTACAGGACAAGTAACACTAGGTACAGGACAAGTCACACTAGGTACAAAACAGGACAAGTCACACTAGGTACAGAACAGGACAAGTCACACTAGGTAGAGGACAAGTCACACTAGGTACAGGACAAGTCACACTAGGTACAAAACAGGACAAGTCACACTAGGTACTAGACAAGTCACACTAGGTACAGGACAAGTCACACTAGTTACAGCACAGGACAAGTCACAATAGGTACAGGACAAGTCACACTAGGTACAGAACAGGACAAGTCACACTAGAGACAGGACAAGTCACACTAAGGACAGGACAGGACAAGTCACACTAGGTACAGGACAAGTCACACTAGGTACAGAACAGGACATGTCACACTAGGGACAGGACAAGTCACACTAGGTACAGCACAGGACATGTCACACTAGGGACAGCACAGGACAAGTCACACTAGGGACAGGACAAGTCACACTAGGTACAGCACAGGACAAGTCACACTAGGGACAGGACAAGTCACACTAGGGACAGGACAGGAAAAGTCACACTAGGTACAGGACAAGTCACACTAGGTACAGAACAGGACATGTCACACTAGGTACAGCACAGGACAAGTCACACTAGGTACATGACAAGTCACACTAGGTACAGGACAAGTCACACTAGGGACAGGACAGGACAAGTCACACTAGGTACAGGACAAGTCACACTAGGGACAGGACAAGTCACACTAGGTACAGGACAAGTCACACTAGGGACAGGACAGGACAAGTCACACTAGGTACAGGACAAGTCACACTAGGTACAGCACAGGACAAGTCACACTAGGGACAGGACAGGACAAGTCACACTAGGGACAGGACAGGAAAAGTCACACTAGGTACATGACAAGTCACACTAGGTACAGGACAAGTAACACTAGGTACAGGACAAGTCACACTAGGTACAAAACAGGACAAGTCACACTAGGTACAGAACAGGACAAGTCACACTAGGTAGAGGACAAGTCACACTAGGTACAGGACAAGTCACACTAGGTACAAAACAGGACAAGTCACACTAGGTACTAGACAAGTCACACTAGGTACAGGACAAGTCACACTAGTTACAGCACAGGACAAGTCACAATAGGTACAGGACAAGTCACACTAGGTACAGAACAGGACAAGTCACACTAGAGACAGGACAAGTCACACTAAGGACAGGACAGGACAAGTCACACTAGGTACAGGACAAGTCACACTAGGTACAGAACAGGACATGTCACACTAGGGACAGGACAAGTCACACTAGGTACAGCACAGGACATGTCACACTAGGGACAGCACAGGACAAGTCACACTAGGGACAGGACAAGTCACACTAGGTACAGCACAGGACAAGTCACACTAGGGACAGGACAAGTCACACTAGGTACAGAACAGGACATGTCACACTAGGTACAGCACAGGACAAGTCACACTAGGTACATGACAAGTCACACTAGGTACAGGACAAGTCACACTAGGTACAGGATGTGTTACAAAGGATCAGATTAAACCGAATATATATATTTATTGATTGATATATATTGCATAGTATTTGTATATCGTTTGATATCCCTTGTATATTCCTTGTACATATACACGGAATATCCCTTTAGCCTAGTACAGACCATAATATTTCATTCTCCTATTGGACAGCGGTCCACAGGCGCCAGGGCCGTGCCTCCAGAGTCAGGTTCAAAGCCACCGTCAAGACATGTCTGTACATGCCCGGCCTTGCCCAGGAATACGAGACAGAAATGAGGTTGGCACTAGATTGTTCGCCGTGCATATAAATATGGCGCAGGTGAATACAGAAGTAGAGTTACCCAATAAGTTGAAGCCTCACCCACGATACCCCGTGCGGTGAAGTATGGCCTGTTTGGCCCCAAATAGAGCATTGAGACCGCGTGCGAATTAATAACTGAATTGTCAGAGTTTGGCGCTATACCGTCGAGTGCGACATATTTCTATTAAGTCAGTAATAGTCTATTTGTGTATAGTGTATCGTGCGGCTAAAGTTCTACAGTGACCAGCATCACCAACGCTTCCTCGTACCAGCTAGAGTGCTTATCCAGGCTGGGCTGCTTTCATGGCGCTTTCACCCGAGGAGACCTAGACGAGAACCGTGTGGACATGTACACTGGATTAATCTACCCGACGACTACATAGCCCTTTGCGGCTGGATTATATTTGTTTTGGTCCTGTGATTTATGGAGCGGAGAATCGCCGACGCCTACATGTGTGGGATTTACCCTGTGAGGAGCCACGTCGAGTCTGCGCCTCAGAGAGCCTGAGGCCGGCTAGCTTTCTTCACTGTGGAGCTACAGTCTACGGAGAACAGCTGTATTCGTCTGTGGATCAAGAGACTATTGCACCGTCTCCTGTACTTGGAGTCTCCTTAGTCATCGTTGACCAGACTCTCTACTACCGACAGATCCTCTACCCCTGCTGGCTTACAACCGGGGGGACCCTTCCAGTATCTCCCGCTATATATTACTAGTGTACCATAGATATAATTCCCTAAGATTCAGGTTGTATAATTACCTCCTGCGTAACCAGAGAATGGACATTCATTATTGATTTGCCTACGCACATTCCTTTGCCTTATAAGCGCATCCAAAGTAAAATAGAGAAGTATATTATGTACCTTTTGCTGCAATAAATACTTAATTACCACTTGGTGTGGAACCGATTCATTGTGGGAAGTGTTCATCATATTTATATATCATGTACTGTATGGCCAGTAATTAAAGTACATAAAGCGGTAGTGGTTAAATGATACCATACTTATCAATACAGTCAGGGAATTGTACCCCTCAGTTACAATTGGTCCTTCGAGCCGGATGGTAACTAGTGTAATATTAATATAGTGGTATTAATATTGACATGGCCTATGATGAACACTCCACAAAACGGTTCTCCTAAAGTAGATCGCCCGCAGCGTAGACGGCAGACACCTCAGTACTTAGAGGATTACGTTGCCAATATACTACCTAGCTTTCTACAGACGGTAAACGCGGAAAAAGTAGATAGTAAAATGATGTCCGACCCTATCGACCAGGCTACCCCGCCAATAGAGGCCCTAGTGGGTTCTAACGTAACTGACCAAGCTCACGGTAGGGACCAGGAGGGACCCGACATGACTTTACCCCCTGCCAAGACCGAATAAGTAGTCCCCGGAGAGCTCCAGGATAAAGACAGCTCTCCAGGGATGGAACTCTACCCGCTACAAGAAGAGGAGAGCACCCCAGAGATGGATCTCCAGGACTCGCCACAGGAGAACAGATCTCCAACGAGTACTGCCAGGAGCGGATCACCTCAACCAGCGTCTTCCCCCAGCGAGGCGGACAAGATGCTGGCACAGGCATTCCTCGCCAGCCTAGCAGCCTCAACAGAGCGCGATCGACTCCAAGCACAGACGCTTAGTGAGCGCGAACATTCTTCCATGGAAAGAGAACGCCTTCAGGCGCAGCAACGGAGCGACGAAGATCGTATACGTCTAGAGATTAGACGCCTTCAGACGGAAGAGAATATGGTAAGGGACCGGGCCGAAGCCCAGCGCGCCGCCGCCGAAGCCCAGCGCGCCGCTGCCGGTGCCCAAAGAGAAGCAGAGCGCGACCTCGCTCTCACCAAGCGCGAAGCCGAGCGCGACCGATTACAAGCGCAGATAATGGAGCAGCTGATCACCAGGGCAACACCCCCTCCCTCCGCACGGGGTTCCAGGGCCTCGTCAAGACAAGGGTCAAGGGCACCCTCCCCTACCCGATCAAGCGACCCTGAGCCCGACCACCAGAGAGAGCCTATACCCCCCTCCGAACCCCTTCCCCGACCGGTCCAAGTGAGACCCAGCTACAAGGAAGAAACGGTCTACACCGCGGAGAGGCTAAATAGACGACTACAGGATCTAGAGGACCTGCCAGAGGAAGAAGAAGAGGGAGAGGAGGAGAGTCAAGCCCGACAGCAGCACAGTACTCCACAGGACCAGGAGGTCCAGTACAGCCCAGGCTCTACCCCCGCGGCTCTGCGCTACAGACCCCCGACTCAATTCGCGGGTGAGCTTGACGCACGACCAGCCCCGAGGAACAGCACCTGGATACGCGGGCCATGGTACCCAGCAGGTACCAGCCCACCAAGAGGCGTAAGAGGAGACTCGCCTAGGAGGCCTCTCTTCCAACGCTCACCGATGTGCCAGCCATCCATGGCATCATACATTGGCACACCGACGTTTCCGGACTTCACCCACGAGAACAGAGCACAGTACACGGAGCTACGAATGTGCTTAGAGACAATGATGTCCGATGTAGCTGATGAACCGTACAAGTATGCTATCCTACTGAAGCACCTCAAGGTGCCCCGAGCGCACAATATAGCGCTGGCCTATGCCACCTCTACTACCCCATACACAGCGGCTCTAGCAGCACTCGACCAAAGATATGGACGCATATGGGACTACGTAATACAAGAGATAAGGCATATTGACCGCCTACCCCCAGCCACAGAC
The DNA here is from genome assembly GCF_963971535.1 of Notolepis coatsorum. NCBI lineage: Eukaryota > Metazoa > Chordata > Actinopteri > Aulopiformes > Paralepididae > Notolepis > Notolepis coatsorum. The sequence goes on from NC_140165.1 coordinate 43,651,524, forward strand.
AATCGCTCACTAGATGACCTGTCTATCAAGGTACAATCCCTGGTAGGGATGCTGGGGGCGCAAAGAGAAAAGGGTATGCACGAACTGTACGCGAACTCTAATGTCGAGAGGATTTTAGAGAAGCTTCCGCCCGCCCGACAAGAGCGCTTCAGGCGGCAAAGAGACCACCGTGATCCTAACGGTCCCGAGCCATCCCTCCTAGACCTAGCCGACTTCCTGGCGAGAGAAGTCAACAGCCTACGGTTGGATACGTTCATGCGGAGCACACCAAGCTCCAGAGAGGGACCTAGGAGAGCAAACGATGGCCGCAGATTGGTGACCGTCATGCACCAATCAGAATCAGTACCGAGCAGCAAGAACCACAGTACCCCCTCGATGAAAGAGAAGTGGAAGATGGTATGCCAGTACTGCGAAAAGGAACACTGGTTGTCACAATGTGACACGTTCAAGAAGATGACCGCCGATGAGGTGAGTCAATGGATAAAGTCCAACCGACGCTGTTACCGATGTGCGCGCAGTCACATGGCAGCCGATTGCCGCTTAAAGAAGAGGTGTAATCGGTGTGACGGAGCCCACCTAGATGTCCTACACGACAGTAACAGAAGAAAGCCTGCACCCTCAAGCAGCACAAAGGCAAGTGTTATGTACATTGACCCCGCCAGCAGCGGGGGCGCCCGGGTGCTCTTAAAGGTGGTCCGCGTAACACTGAGTTACCAAGACAAGGTCATGGACACTTACGCCGTCCTTGACGACGGGTCAGAGAAGACCCTTCTCCTCGCGTCCGCTGCGGCCCAGCTGGGGCTGCGGGGGAGCGAAAACCAGATGACGATTCGGACAATAAGAAGAGATCTAAAGACGATAAAGGGCGAGAATGTCTCCTTCACTATCGCAGCAAGCGGGCAGCCAGAGAGACGGTATAGGATTACTAACGCTTTCACCAGCCAAGAAATAGGCCTGTCGCAGTACACCTACCCCATCGCCAAGCTGATGGATAAATATGTGCACCTGCGTCAACTACCTATACCGCTCATAGACGGTGCCACCCCGACCCTGCTGATAGGCTCCGACCATGCAGACCTCATCGTCCCGATAGACCGGGTCCACACAGGGCCCAGAGGCTGTCCTGCAGCAGTCGAGACCCGCCTAGGATGGACATTACAAGGCCCCCTCGCTAAGTCTCTTAACCGAACAGCAGCCACTAACTGCCTCCACTCCAGAGTGACAGAAGAAGACACCACCCTCCTACAGCATGTCGAGAGGCTATGGACACTAGAGACAATGCCCTTTAAGAACGAAAAGAAAGACATTCGTTCCAAGGAAGACATTTACGCTATAGCCCTCCTCGAGCAGGGGACAAAGAGAGTCAAAGTCAACGGAGTGATGAGATACGCAACTCCACTCCTGAGGCGAGAGGGTATGCCTACCTTCCACGCCCCAAAAGAAGCGACGGAGCGGTATCTATTGAACACAGAGCGGCGCCTAGCCAGAGACCCCGCTCAAGAGACGGTGTACCGCGCTGAGATTAACAAGCTAATCACAGCGGGACACATAAAGAAAATTGACATTAAAGAGGCCGATCAGACGACCGAATCATGGTACGTGCCGCACCACAAAGTCCACCACAACGGCAAGGATCGTATTGTGTTCAACTGCAGCTACCAGATCGGATCACAAAATCTGAATAAAGAGCTCTTGCCCGGCCCAACACTCGGCCCCTCTCTACTAGGCGTGTTACTACGTTTCCGCCAAGACAAGGTGGCCATCAGCGGCGACATCAAAGGGATGTTCCTGCAGGTGAGACTAGTGGAGGAGGACAAGCCCCTGCTGCGGTTCCTATGGAGAGAGAGGATCGGGGATGAGCAACCAGCCATCTATCAATGGGAAGTCCTCCCTTTCGGAACCACATGCAGCCCATGCTGTGCTACGTTTGCACTGCAAAAGCACGTCGCAGAGGACCCAGCAGCTGATGAAGAGGTCCGACAAAGTGTAGGAAATAGTTTCTACGTGGACAACAGTCTGCAAAGCGTCTCGACGCCAGAAGAAGCCGAGGCCCTTCTACTCAAGCTCTGCGCCTCCCTGATCAAAGGCGGCTTTGATCTCAGGCAGTGGGCCAGCAGCGACCTGCAAGTATTGCGCAGCCTCTCCCCCGAGGACAAGGCAGCAAGCAGCGAGACCTGGATGGCGACCATCCCAGGAGAAGCCCAAGAAATGACATTAGGACTAGTCTGGCGCTTCAAAACAGACTCGCTCCATTATAAACACACACCCCTGACCAAGGAGCAGGGAAGGTCGACTGCACTACCGACCACCAGACGGAGTGTATACAGAACACTCGCCAGACAATATGACCCGTTGGGATGTATTCTACCTTACACCACCAGGGCAAAGATGATTGTAAGAGCGTTATGGGACAAGGACCAGGGCTGGGACGACCCCATACCCGAACACCTTGCATCCACATGGAGAGAGTGGGAGACGGAACTCAGCTCACTCCCAGGTGTCAACATACGCCGCAGCTACTTCCCACCCACAGTGAGGCCGGAGACGTGCCAGATGGACCTGCACGTCTTCAGCGACGCCTCCGAAGTAGCCTACGGTTCGGTGGCCTACTTGCGTGCCCGAGAGGAGGGAGGAGAAATACATACTGCTTTCATCCTGGCTCGCTCAAGAATAGCCCCACGAAAGCAACAATCTATCCCGCGTCTAGAGCTCTGCGCAGCCCTAGCAGGAGCGCAACTCGCCACGTTAATCCAACGTGAACTCACCATTCCGGTGCAAAGAACAATCTTGTGGTCAGACTCCACGACAGTACTCACATGGATCCGGTCTGATTCGTGCAGATACAAGGTCTTCGTGGGAGTCAGAGTCACAGAGATTCAAGATTTAACAGAAGTAGCAAGCTGGAGGTATGTGGACACAAAACACAACCCAGCTGACGTCATCACCCGGGGAATGTCCCTGGATGACCTCACCCGTCACAACCTATACAGTGACGGGCCAGAGTTCCTCAAGCTCCCGGAAGAAGAGTGGCCTACACCCACCCCACGGGAAGCGAGTAAAGAGGAGGCCGAAAACAAGAAATCTATGTTCTGTGGATTGAACACACTCATCTCCACAGACCCCGACATAGACGATTGCCTCACCCTAGAGAGTGCGCAGCTAAAGACATTCCTGTGGCACCACCCAGAGGTTCAGCTCACTACTGACATTACAGCAGCTGACTACGAAGAAGCAGAACTTCTTCTACTACAACGAGCCCAGAGAGACTCGTTCCCCGATGAGCTAGACTGTCTACAGGGAGCAAAGCCCGTCCCATCAGACAGCAGACTGCTCCACCTAGCCCCCGAGAGCGACGCCCATGGTCTCATCAGAGTGGGTGGTCGTCTGCGGAGAGCTCCAGACTTACCGGATGACGTCAAGTACCCGATAGTCTTAAACAGCCGACACAAGGTCACAGAGCTGATCATAAAGAAATACGACGAGGATGTGCATCACGCCGGGGCAGAGAGAGTCTTCGCGGAGATCAGACGTCGTTATTGGATACTGCAAGGGAGAGAAGCAGTGCGGCGTTTCCAGCGGACCTGTCTAGACTGTCGTAAATGGCGAGCACAGCCCAGTATACCCCGGATGGCTGACCTACCTCCCTGTCGCCTCCGACTCGGCGACAAGCCCTTTCACTCCACCGGTATGGACTGTTTCGGCCCGCTGTATATAAAGAAAGGAAGAGGAACCGAGAAGTGGTGGGGTATTGTATTCAAATGCATGACCACCCGAGCGATGCATATAGAACTCCTTCCAACCATGAGCACAGACTCATTCCTTATGGCCTTCCGAAGATTCACATCGCGGAAAGGCAAACCGTCTATATTATTGTCTGATCACGGGACAAACTTCAAAGGCGGAGAAAGAGAGCTGAGAGAGAGCTTCCAAGCTATGGGCCCAGAACTTAAGACCCACCTCGCTCCATCCCAGATTGACTTCCAGTTTAATCCCCCGAACGCACCTCACTTCGGTGGAACTTGGGAACGAGAAGTACGTTCAATAAAGACAGCCCTGTACGCCGTGCTTGGGGCCCAGACCGTGGCGGAAGAAGTCCTAATGACAGTCATCACGGAGATCGAGGGAGTATTGAACTCAAAGCCCCTCGGTTACGTCTCAAGTGATGTAGCAGATGTCGACCCAGTTACCCCCAACACACTCTTGATTGGGCGGCTGGACCCCGCGCTACCACAGACAATGTACAGGCCTGAAGAAGCGAACGGCCGAAGAATGTGGAGGTACAGTCAAGTATTGGCTGACAAGTTTTGGAACAGCTTCCTACTCCACTATCTACCGTCTCTACAGACCCGCCAGAAATGGGTGAAAGAGAGAGACAATTTGACAGAAGGAACAGTCGTCATGATTATCGACCAGTCACTACCCGAGCTATGTGGCCGGCTGGCCGCGTAAGCAAAGTGATCACCGGTGCCGACGGAAAGGTCCGAGCAGCCGAAGTGCTCGTCCATGGACGGATCTACACCCGACCCGTGGCGAGGCTAATAGAACTGCCAAGGCTCCCCGATACTATCGATGACGACCATGACCCCATGACTTTGTGAACTGCCCGACCCCTCACAACAGACATTGAGTAGTGGACAGTGCGGTTAATCTGTCTCTGCTTAGCTAATTAGGTGGGACTAATTAGGAGGCGGCTGTTACAAAGGATCAGATTAAACCGAATATATATATTTATTGATTGATATATATTGCATAGTATTTGTATATCGTTTGATATCCCTTGTATATTCCTTGTACATATACACGGAATATCCCTTTAGCCTAGTACAGACCATAATATTTCATTCTCCTATTGGACAGCGGTCCACAGGCGCCAGGGCCGTGCCTCCAGAGTCAGGTTCAAAGCCACCGTCAAGACATGTCTGTACATGCCCGGCCTTGCCCAGGAATACGAGACAGAAATGAGGTTGGCACTAGATTGTTCGCTGTGCATATAAATATGGCGCAGGTGAATACAGAAGTAGAGTTACCCAATAAGTTGAAGCCTCACCCACGATACCCCGTGCGGTGAAGTATGGCCTGTTTGGCCCCAAATAGAGCATTGAGACCGCGTGCGAATTAATAACTGAATTGTCAGAGTTTGGCGCTATACCGTCGAGTGCGACATATTTCTATTAAGTCAGTAATAGTCTATTTGTGTATAGTGTATCGTGCGGCTAAAGTTCTACAGTGACCAGCATCACCAACGCTTCCTCGTACCAGCTAGAGTGCTTATCCAGGCTGGGCTGCTTTCATGGCGCTTTCACCCGAGGAGACCTAGACGAGAACCGTGTGGACATGTACACTGGATTAATCTACCCGACGACTACATAGCCCTTTGCGGCTGGATTATATTTGTTTTGGTCCTGTGATTTATGGAGCGGAGAATCGCCGACGCCTACACGTGTGGGATTTACCCTGTGAGGAGCCACGTCGAGTCTGCGCCTCAGAGAGCCTGAGGCCGGCTAGCTTTCTTCACTGTGGAGCTACAGTCTACGGAGAACAGCTGTATTCGTCTGTGGATCAAGAGACTATTGCACCGTCTCCTGTACTTGGAGTCTCCTTAGTCATCGTTGACCAGACTCTCTACTACCGACAGATCCTCTACCCCTGCTGGCTTACAACCGGGGGGACCCTTCCAGTATCTCCCGCTATATATTACTAGTGTACCATAGATATAATTCCCTAAGATTCAGGTTGTATAATTACCTCCTGCGTAACCAGAGAATGGACATTCATTATTGATTTGCCTACGCACATTCCTTTGCCTTATAAGCGCATCCAAAGTAAAATAGAGAAGTATATTATGTACCTTTTGCTGCAATAAATACTTAATTACCACTTGGTGTGGAACTGATTCATTGTGGGAAGTGTTCATCATATTTATATATCATGTACTGTATGGCCAGTAATTAAAGTACATAAAGCGGTAGTGGTTTAATGATACCATACTTATCAATACAGTCAGGGAATTGTACCCCTCAGTTACAGGATGCGTGAATATTAAAGGCAACCTACTTGTGTTCAGCTTTTCTCTGATTGGCCACGACCCCCTGCCCCCTTTTGCAGCGAACGCGGCAGCAGAGGTCCCTGCAAGGTCCCAAATTAAATGAATGAAGCGCGCAGCGAACGCGGCAGCAGAGTGTATAATGTTATTTCGCGGAGCATAATGTATAATGTTATTTCGCCCGTTTGTAACGTCATAACATCAGTGGAGGCTGCTGACTGATTAACTCGAAACTGTACAATTGTAACGTTATATGTTATTTCGCGTATAATGTTATTTCGCCCGTTGGAGGCTGCTGACTGATTAATAATAAGCTCTCTTTTTTTCGCGGAGCATAATGTATAATGTTATTTCGCGTTTGTAACGTCATAACATCGCTGGAGGCTGCTGACTGATTAATAATAAGCTCTCTTTATTTCGCTTCCATTCATTTTGGGGACGATGTTCAAATATCATACTTCTGAAGTATAAACAAACTATACTGCTGTGACGATTTTGAATTGTAATGTTATATGTTATTTTGCGTATAATGTTATTTCGCCCGTTGGAGGCTGCTGACTGATTAATAATAAGCTCTCTTTATTTCGCGGAGCATAATGTATAATGTTATTTCGCGTTTGTAACGTCATAACATCGCTGGAGGCTGCTGACTGATTAAATAAGCTCTCTTTATTTCGCTTCCATTCATTTTGGGGACGATGCTCAAATATCATACTTCTGAAGTATAAACAAACTATACTGCTGTGACGATTTTGAATATCTTAACATGTATTTACGCCCATACAATTTTTTAGATGGTTGATTGTGGATATAATATAGAAAACACATCATTATGATATTGTCAGATGGCGTTGTCAGATGTGTAGAATTCACCTACTTACAATTATTTTCATATAAAATACAATGGTGAGTGAGAAATGTATCTCCAGTGATAAAACCCAGTGCTCTATGAGGCATTGAGGCATTAACCAACGAGCACCTCTCAGAGCACCTGGGGGAGCCTCATGCGCATGCGCGACCGTGGTCACTCTCTGCGCGTCTCTCTGCCGTGTCCTCTCTGCCGCACAGAGCGGCGCGGCGCGGATAAGGGCGTGGGCTAGGGCGGTCACGTGGCCGTGTGGCCAATCAGGGAAACGCTGAACGAAAAGCTGAACACAAGTAGGTTGCGAAATATTCACGCGTACAGGACAAGTCACACTAGGTACAGAACAGGACAAGTCACAATAGGTAGAGGACAAGTCACACTAGGTACAGGACAAGTCACACTAGGTACAAAACAGGACAAGTCACACTAGGTACAGGACAAGTCACACTAGGTACAGGACAAGTCACACTAGGTACAGGACAAGTCACACTAGGAACAGGACAAGTCACACTAGGTACATGACAAGTCACACTAGGTACAGAATAGGACAAGTCACACTAGGTACAGGACAAGTCACACTACAGGACAAGTCAAACTAGGTACAGGACAGGACAAGTCACACTAAGGACAGGACAGGACAAGTCACACTAGGGACAGGACAAGTCACACTAGGGACAGAACAAGTCACACTAGGGACAGGACAGGACAAGTCACACTAGGGACAGCACAGATCACACTAGGTACAGGATAGGACTCGCTTGCCTCAACGACTACCGCCCTGTAGCTCTCACCTCCATAGCCATGAAGTGCTTTGAGAAGCTAGTGATGGGCTACATCTGTTCCTCCCTCCCCATCAACCTGGACCCCCTGCAATTTGCATACCGCCCTAACAGGTCCACGGAGGACGCCATAGCCCATGTGCTGCACACAGCAGCATCACACCTGGACAAGAGGCAGGGGAACTATGTGAGAATGCTGTTCATCGACTACAGCTCAGCATTCAATACCATAGTCCCCTCCAAACTCATAGCCAAGCTGAGGGACCTGGGCTTGAACTATGACCTCTGCCAGTGGGTCTTGGACTTCCTGACGGGCAGACCCCAGGTGGTAAGAGCAGGCAACTGCACCCCCTCATCCATCACGCTCAACTTAGGGGCCCCCCAGGGCTGTGTTCTGAGCCCCCTCCTCTACTCCCTGTACACACATGACTGCGTGGCACAGCGGAACAACAACACAATCATCAAATTTGCTGATGACACAGTAGTGGTGGGCCTGATCTCTGCCAACGACGAGAGGGCCTACCTGGAAGAGGTAGAGAATCTGTCACAGTGGTGTCAGGAGAACTGCCTCTCCCTGAACGTCAGCAAAACAAAAGAGATGATTGTGGACTTCAGGAGGTCAGGGGTCAAGGACTACAGCCCCCTCAGCATCGACGGGGCACCGGTTGAGAGAGTGAACAGTTTCAAGTACCTCGGAGCCCACATATCCGAGGACTTGACATGGACCACACACATTGACAGTGTTGTGAAGAAGGCACGACAGAGCTTTTCTACTTCCTCAGGCGCCTAAGGAAGTTCCAAGTCAGTCAGAAGATCCTTAAGAACTTCTACTCATGTACAATAGAGAGCATCCTGACTGGCAACATCACCTCCTGGTTTGGGAATAGCACTGCACAAGACCGTAGCAGACAACAAAGAGTGACACGTTCAGCTGAACGCACAATTGGAGGGGGGCTTCCCACCCTCCAGAACATTTACAACAAGCGGTGCAGGGGTAAGGCTAAGAGAATCATCAAGGACTCCAGCCACCCGAACAACTGCCTCTTTGAACTGCTGCGGTCAGGCAAGCGATACCGGAGTCTTAAGGCGAGCACAGAAAGACTCAGAAGAAGCTTCTATCCCCAGGCCATCAGGCTGCTCAACGAACAATAAACACTATGCAACAACCATCAAATGCACACAGCACACACACCCACACGCACACACTCACTTTAAACAAACAACACACTGCAGCACACACTCTCCACACTTTAGATCACCTAAACACATTTTATATTTATTGGTAAAGGATTTGCACTACAACTCGTACACCTTACTGTAAATTGTACCTAAATTGTACCTCATCCCATTTCTGCTTTGCACTATATAGTATTGTATATTAGTACATTGCATAGTATATTGTATATTGTATGGTAACTCAGTTACTTCTATTCTGCATCGAACATTGTACATATGTCTATACTGAACACTGTGACCTCTATTTTTACTTCTATTTTACATGCTATAATATTTGATTTCATACTTATCTTGTCTAGCACAGTCTCTGGAGCGTAACAGTAAGAAGCATTTTGTATAAAAGTATTCTGTACTTCTGTATGACAACTATTAAAGAAACTTGAACTTGAAACATAGCTTTAAAGAAACATCACAATACCAGGGTCTCCCATCAATTACCTAGACTGTGGCGACAAACTTTTTATTTTGTCTCTTTTTTTTTAACAAGTTCAGAGGAAAGAGACATTCACATCAGCATTTCATATTAATTCACACAGTGGCATAAAAAGTGTCTTTTCAGTATATAGATTGTCCGTCAGTATATTCATATACTGTGTAGCCTGCCTGTTTGCAGTTGTGACAGTCTTTTCCTCCGTTCTGGCGGTCCTGTGGCTGCAAGACAGCCCATGGTCGCTTCTTAATTGTACATAAATTGCACCTCATCCTATTTCTGCCTTGCACTATATAGTATTGTATATTAGTACACTACACAGTATTGTATATTATATGGTAACTCAGTTACGTCTATTCTGCATCGAACATTGTACATATGTCTATACTGAACACTGTGACCTAATTTTTTTACTTCTAATTTACATGCTATACTATGTTATTTTATTTCATACTTATCTTGTCTTGCACAGTCTCTGGAGCGTAACAGTAAGAAGCATTTTATATAAAAGTATTCTGTACTTCTGTATGACAACTATTAAAGAAACTTGAAACTTGACCCAAGAACCCTTTGCTCACCAGGACTACATATTATGGAAAATATGTGTTTGCAGTGTGAAATGTTATTTAGGCACTGGGGGGAAAGTAACATTGTCGTGTCTGGCCAGGGTTTGAGGTATTGGTTGGTTTCCAAAGTCAGCATGGTTGTGAATGTGACAATTGCACCTGTTACTGTACATGGAAGGCTCGGGCATGGAATGATGGATTGATCAGATAACAATTGTAGCCTGACCCTCTGTTCCAGGTTGGGATTAAAATCTATTTTTGCTCCCTCCGTGACGTGGGCACACACTGGTCTCTGACGTGCAAATACCAGTTTGCGTCCCACCACACCAATCTACCTCATCATTTTATAGTTTATTAAAGGCCAAATGGAAGAATGGACGGGGGGGGGGGGGGGGGGGGTGTTGTCACACACACACACCTGCCGCCTGGACAACCTTGGGCTGACACTTCCCCCGATGCATTCAAGTCAACATTAGCCTGCAGAACTCTATTTAACCGTCCTCTCTCTTCATATAAAATAATGAGACTCTCCGTCTTGCGAATCGTTCCCGTTTATTTGGCCCCCCGGGGAAACCGGGCTAAACTCCCATCATTCCGACCAGTCGTCCCCTTTATAAGTCACCCACTTGGCTCATCGTTTTGCCAGACGTACGGTAGTGGTGGTGGTGGCGCACCGAGGCTGACCACCCCCCCCCCCCCCCCCCCCCCCAGGGCTGTTTGGAGGATTTCGATAGTATTTACGCATAATGAGATGGGGAAGCAGCGGTGGCTGTGACAGCCCCACCCGGGGTCCCTGTGCGCACGTGGCCGCCGCCGCCGGCATGCAGGGAGACACGCTGCCTGATCACATCACACAGTGTTTGTCACGGTGCCAGTTATTCATTACGTACCCCTCCCTCCTTCATGGCCCCCCAGCAGGCGCACGCTGACTGATCAAACCACCGGAAATGGAACGGGAAGAGATGGGAGCTGTGTGTGTGTGTGTGTGTGTGTGTGTGTGTGTGTGTGTGTGTGTGTGTGTGTGTGTGTGTGTGTGTGTGTGTGTGTGTGTGTGTGTGTGTGTGTGTGTGTGTGTGTGTGTGTGTGTGTGTGTGTGTGTGTGTGTGTGTGTGTGGGCATGTCGGTATGTTTATTGCCTGTGTGGATATCTGTGTGTCATCTGAGTGTGTGTGTGTGCGTCTCATCTGTGTATTTGTGCATGTACTTGCGTGTGACCGTCCTGTATGTAGCAGGGTGGATTATCCCTGCTTTGTGGGAACGGTTGCTGGCAGTCACAAGGTAGTAGGACGCAGCAGAGCTCAGTCTGACTGCCCCCCTCGTCTTTGGGCCTGGAGCATCAACCTGGAGGCCGGCAGTAGGAGTGGATGGGGCCCGGGATTTACCAACCTGGGTTCGGTGCTCTGGTCTGGTCGACTCTCCAGGGCGGTTAGCAGTATTTCCCCAACACACTCTCACTTCCCCCAATACCTCCGTTAGCCCTCCCACACCTGGTGACTGGTAGATGAATAACAATGTTCATTCCCCCCCAAGCAGTTCCCTCCATCAATGACCACTAGAGACCTTAATGACTGGAAGGGGAAGGTAGGTACGAAAGGGTTAATTGCATTAACGTTACCCGCACCAAAAGGGTTAGTGTTAAGGCTCAGGAATTGACACACACACAAGATGCCCATCCACAGCTTTTAGTGTTATTTAAGGACTGGTCAGTTACAAATATCAAATAGCAATGAGTCAAATTAAATGTAGTTCTCCTATTATTCGAGTCGTAACTCAATACCTTGCAGACAACTGATATTGTACTTGCCTCGTATGAATGTGTATGCATGTGAATGAATGTTGGTGGTGGTCGGAGGGGCCGTAGGCGTTGATTATTCGCCACGCTTCCGTGAGTCTGCCTCAGGGCAGCTCTGGCTGCAATTGTAGCTTACCACCACCGGTATGACTGTGTATGAACAAATAATGGACTCTGTGAAGCGCTCTGGGTCTCATGAAGAGCGCTATATAAATCCAAGTCATTATTATTATTATTATTACACCCAAATAATATAGACTCAGATATTGCAGACTCAAAGATAACTGACTCATTACCCACGTCTGGGCTAGTACCAATAATAATACCCCTCTAAGGCTTTACATATATGGCAGCGTTACGTTACCCCCAAGAAGAGAAGGGTTAACTGGATGGGAAATTATTATGAATGAACATACACGTTATTACACTCAAATGAAATGAAAAATGTGGGCCCACTTTACCAAACAAAAGTCCTAACTAATGCCGGCATGAAATGTTTGTGGGGTACCCCTATGCACTGTGGTTAGCAACCATTATCTTCGCCCGTAGGCCGCGACACACTGTGTAATGTACGAGATGGTCTTGGTCACCGAAGTGCCACTGTACTTAGCCAAGATGGTGGCCTCGCCCTCACCACCACTCGTCCGGGTGGTAAGATGGCGTCGAACGCTCTCGTCCCAGGAGCTAGCAAGCTGTGGTAGGCAGGGGGGCAGTAGCAGGCTGGAGGCGCGTGCTGGGTGGTGGCGACCTTTGCTGGAGAGGCGGCGTCCTCTGCTCCGTCGAACCGAAGCCTGCTGCTGGTCTGCTGAGCTGCCGGTGCTGACAAGCTGCTGGTAGGTGAGCTGGGTTGGCGCGCATGCTAATCTGGTGGCTTCCTTAACTGAAGCTACTCTGTGGGTCTGAGAAGGCCCTCCTGCTAATCGAACATGCAGCAACGCACGGTGCCTCTAACCACCAGCTCTCTTCAGGCAACGCTTGCCGGGGGTACCTCGCTGGAGGGGATACAGTTAGCATTAGCCACTTCAATATACCGCTTACTTCTAGGATAACCCGCTGTATCACTAGGGTTGTTCCGTTCGGATGTTCAACACGCTACTAACGCTTATATTTCTATCATAACCCGAAATATACTTGAGTCCAATTACATTCACCCGTGTGCTCCACGACGGGGCTCCTCAACGATACGTCCTCTCGGGTTCACGTTCAACGCCGAAGAGAGTGTTCTTCTCCACTTCCGTTCAGGTGACTTGCTACTCCTCGACGCCTCCCTCCTGGCACCGCCAACTAGTCCCACAGGAAGAACTGGGTGAATTGAATATGATTCAGTTAGTGTTTATAATCCATATTCCAGCCGGTGAGAGAAGGAGAAACTCGCGTCATTGTTCAGGAGAATATCAAGGGAAACTGGTTAACATGTCTTTGTGCACAAAGGGGAGATAAAAGGTTAAGTCAGCACTTATGAATAATAGTCGAATATTCAGGATGCTACATGTAGGTAACTCTGCATGTGTGTGTGTGTGCGTGCACATGAGTCCAATTATAGGTATTATCTGAACGTGGGTGTTTGTGTGCATCGTTCTGTGTGTATGTGGGCATGTCAGTGTGTGTATTGCATGTGTCATGGTTTTTGCCTTATTTCACCTTTCTGTGAGGGACAGCTGTCTATTTTTGCTTTATTTCACCTCTCTGTGAGGGATAGCTGTCAATCCCTGTTCCCTGTGGTTAATTGCCTCATGGGTCGGCAGGTGTGTGGGCTTGATTGCACCTGATGCAGTGCAGCTGTGCCTATGGCCATGTGGAGTCTATTTAAGTTTGGAGATCGCAGTGTCAACTGCTTTTTCATTTCCTAGTGTTGGCTGTCCTTTTGGTCACGCTCATTATATTGAAGTGTAGTCTGATCTCTTATTCAGAATTGAGCTTTACGGTAGTCATTCTTATTTTAGGCTACTCACGTGATTCTACACATAAACTCCCTTAATGGAGATTTATTGTTTTACTTTTTCCAATATAAACTCCTTTATTGTGGCTTATTTACTTTTATACTATACCTCTTTATTGAGAGTAGTCCTGTTTTTTGGGGCTTGATTTATTTTCTTAATTACTCACTTTGAGATTTCCACCTGTAAAGGTTGTTTTCTGTTGTTAAATTGTTCCCCTCTCCTAAAATATCTGCATAAGCAGTCTAGTGGTTGTCCGTTTCACGGATAACTTTTAAGAGTCCGTTATCTGCTCATGACCCACACACACACACACACACAGCTCTCACAGCATGTGTCTATATGTGACTCGGCACTTCTAAATGTTGCGTAATTCAAACATTTCGATTTTGGCAATTTTGAGTGCTTTGAAATCTTCTCTATCTGTCTCCTTATTTGCAAAACTTAATCCAACTTGTAAATATGTTAATTATTGTTAGATAGTCCGGCTGTATTATTTCCCACACGTGTGAAAAAAGTTAAGTACTTTCGGTCTCAAGTTTCGATGACGGAGACGGGCAGTCTCGTCACATGGACCCAGTACTTTGTTGGTGGTGTGAAAATATGCAGAGAAACATTAAATATCTTTGGAACCGTTTGTGTTAAATTGTATCTGAATCGGGAGTTTATCTTTTCTCCGTCAAAATTGAAAGTGTATCTCTCCGTTGCATAAAGGCTGACTGGCAGTGCGCATAGAATAAGGCATATATTATTTAAATTAGTTTTCTCTAAAGAATACATCTATTTCTATATTTCCTATCATTTCTCTATCTACTCCAGTTCACCGTCAGACCAGTTGTGCTGCTCACGCGTAACAGAGGATAGATAGACACTTGTGGAGAGAGCTACTGTAGGTCGCAAGGTTGTATTGATGAGACAGCTGGACTGCCCTGACGACCGAAAGCTATGTTACCATCACTTGCTCCTACATCACAGAGGACTGGGAGTCACTACTGCAGTGTCGCTAATTAGAGGTTTGTGGGTCGGCATATGGCAGACCACCTTGCACACATTCATCACATCAAAATAACAAAGCCACATACTTGCTCACCTGGAAGTTGTTAGGTGGGGGAGGGGTTATGTGTATTACAATGGCCCTTGGGTAAAGTAGTTCAGCATGCATTGTTAACAGAAACAGCTCCAAGCTTTTGAAGTTCTCTAGCTCAAAACGAGCTCATCAAAAAGCATCATGGTTAATTAAGGGATCTAAGGGACAGCCGAGTTCAACAGTTTTAGAACACATACTCTCGTCTCCTGACAAACAGGTCCTGTGGAAGGTGGAATTTGATGACATTCCCTGTTTGAGCACAAATATAATTGCCAGCTTTAACAAAGTAAATAACCATACATCGTAGGCAATTTTTTTTTATAATAATAATAATAATAATAATAATAATAATAATAATAATAATAATAATAATAATAATAATAATAATAATAATAATAATAATAATAATAATAATAATAATAATAATAATAATAGATCAAATTTATGTAGCGCCTTTCATAGAACCCAAGGTCGCTTCACAATCAGGACAAAAAATAGGGCAAGGAAAATAGGGGGGGGGGGGATGAGGGAAGGTAAGGGATAATGGACCTAATCTAATCTAAACTAACTGATGGGGAAAAGCCTTGGTGAAGAGGTGTGTTTTTAGAGCAGATTTGAAGGTGTCCAGGGTTGGGGCGTTGCGGATTTCGGGGGGGAGAGAGTTCCAGAGGGTAGGGGACGCCACGCTGAAGGCTCTGTCCCCAAAAGTCAGTAACCTGGTGCGAGGGATGGAGAGGAGACCCAGATCAGAGGATCGTAGGTTCCGGGATGGAGTGTACTGGTGGAGGAGATCAGACAGGTATCGGGGGGCGAGGGCATGGAGTGATTTGTAGGTGAGGAGCAGGAGCTTGAAGCTGATGCGGAACTTGACTGGAAGCCAGTGGAGGTGGATGAGGGTGGGGGTGATGTGCTGCCAGGGCTTGGTGTGAGTGAGAACCCTGGCAGCTGAGTTCTGAACATACTGGAGCCTGTCCAGGGCTTTGCTGGGTACCCCGAACAGGACTCCATTACAGTAGTCCAACCGGGAGGTGATGAATGAGTGGATCAGGGTCTCAGCCACAGAGTCTGAGAGTGAGGGTCGGAGACGGGAGATGTTTTTGAGGTGGTAGAAGGCAGACTTGGTGACGGATTTGATGTGGGAGTGAAATGAAAGTGTGGAGTCAAAGGTGACGCCCAGGTTACAGACTTCGAGAGACGGGGAGATGGAACAGCCGTCAACGTGGAAGAGATCTCCAACCTTCCCGAGCAGTGCCTTGGGGGCCACAACCATGAGCTCTGTCTTTTTGCTGTTGAGTTTCAGAAATTTGCTTGACATCCAGGTTTTTATGGCGTGGAGGCAGTTGACTACAGACTGTGGGGGGAGCTGGGAGGATGGTGAGGTGCTGATATAGAGCTGAGAATCATCAGCATAACAATGAAAGTTGAGTCCGTGGTGAAGTATAATCTGACCGAGGGGGAGCATGTAGATGGTGAATAGTAGGGGACCCAGCACGGAGCCCTGGGAGACACCGTGGTTGACTGGGGCGGGGGGGAGGATGAGCCGCTGACGCTGACAAACTGAGATCTATTTGTGAGATATGAATGAAACCATGACAGAGCTGTACCGGTGATGCCTAGGTTGTCGGAGAGGCATTTGAGGAGGACTGAGTGGGATATTGTGTCGAACGCCGCGGAGAGGTCGAGAAGGATGAGGAGGCTGATGTGTCCGGAGTCTGCAGCAAGGAGGTGGTCATTAGTGATCTTGATGAGGGCGGTCTCTGTGCTGTGATGTGCTCGGTAGGCTGACTGAAGGGGTTCGTAGAGCTCATGGTTGGACAGATGTTGATGAAGCTGGGCGGCGACTGCCCTTTCTAAGGTTTTACTTAGGAAAGGAAGGTTGGAGATTGGCCTGTAGTTGTCCAGCACCTCAGGGTCCAAACCAGGCTTCTTTAGGATGGGAGTGATGGAGGCGGTTTTGAAACAGGAGGGAACTCTTCCAGATGACAGAGAGGAGTTGATGATGTTATAGAGGAATAGATAGATTGATAAATATGGTAGATTTATAGATACATTAGCAAAAAACAGCCAAAGTTATAACTCAACAAGTTGTCACTGCCATAAAAGTTATAATGCAGCCACAGTATGTAAAAAACACAAACCTCCGATGCCGAGTTCAGATTAATAGCACAAGGTATTCACAATAAATGGATATTTTCCCCAAGTAGCTGGTGCTATTGATGGAACCCATATCAACATCAGAGCTCCACCTGACACAGTGGATTACTTCAATAGAACAGGAAAGTGGGCACCATTGTCCTGTTTCACCCGGGACATCCATAGGTCAAGTTTTCGTTGGAAAGCTGTGATCATGTCGGACATCTGCGTGATGACTTGTTTGCGTCCCTGCAGATTCTGGTTCAATTGGGCGAGCTGCTCGGTTATGTCACACAACATAGCAAAGTCGCACAGCCAGTTTGGATCTGACAGTTCAGACAAGGGTTTTCCTTTACTTTGCACAAAAAGAACAATTTCTTCCCTAAGCTCATAAAATCGTTTGAAGACTTTGTGCTCCTAATCAGCCACCTTACTTCTGTATGGTACGGCACGTATCCATGCTCCGAGCCCATCTCCTGCAAGAACAGCTGTAACTGGCGGGGCACATCTAAATAAAGTAAAATTACTGGGCATAATAATTGATAGCCAGCTGTCATGGGCAAAACACATTGATACCATAGTGAAGAAGATGGGGAGTGGTATCTCCATGGTGAGGGAATTTCTTTTTCATGTACATTGTGGGACAGGTGGTGAAATCAAACATTTTATGTCACCTGGATTTTGGTCCTCTGCATCCAAAGGTCAACTAAAGAAATTGCAAACTGCCCAGAACAGAGCTGCAAGGTTAGTCTTACTTATGAGAACAAACACTATCAGTATGTACCGTCAACTCTCATGGTTAACGGTAGAGAATAGGCTGGTTTTCAACACAGTTAAATTTTTCAGGAACACTGTCTTTTCATCTCAACCTGTTTTCTTATACAAACAAATTATCAGATGCAGTCAGGTTCATTCTTATTTTACTAGGTCAGCCAATGATGGACAGATTTGTTACCACGTCAAAAATCAAATGCTTTAAAGAGGACGTTGTTTATCATGCCATCAATCATTGGAATAACTGCCCACTGAACATAAGTAAATTGAATAGCAAAGTGTCTTTCAAGTACCACCTAAGAATGCACTACTTAAATATGTTCACGTTTGGGAGTGGAAATAGCTATTGTAGGAATGTAATAATAAAATATTTACTCATGAATGTAATAACCTTTTCTGAAAATATTCTAATGTTTGTAAAGATGTCTACAATGTTTTACTGATTTTAGATTATCATTGTTAATTAAGTGAATTGTGATTGTCATATGTATCTCATGTATTGTTATGTTTTGTGTTTTGTGTCCATTGAGTTAAGAGCTGGGATCATTGGCGGTGGAATGAGTGTAGGATTGTGGAATGGATTGTAGGAATATGGTTGCGGACACAAAGCACAGATGACCATGCCCATCAGTTGCATGAACATTTGATGGTTTGTCTGTTGTTGAGCTTGCATGACGATTTTCTTTATTTAAAGTCGTAAGCTTCTGAGGTTTCCCTCACTTACAGAAACGACGATTGTACAAATGTAAACAGTTCACAATAAAAGCAATATTCACAAAAAATTAAACACAACAGAGTAAAAGTAAAAACCTTTTAAAATTATTTAAAAAATCTGCTAAGACAGTTACAGGTAGTCACACAATGATCTGCAAGCATACATTTAAACATTCCAAGGGAAGGGAGAACCTCCAACTTCAGAGAGAGTTGGAGGACATTCAAAGAGTTAGAGGCATCAAAGGAAAAAGCTGACTACCCTAGATCAGAACAAACTTGAGGGACCATAAGAACCATTTGATCACGTTGAATAGGTTCCAATATTCCAATCTAACAGTGAAGAGATATAAACCAGTTGTTTACCAATACAGGCTTTAAAAATAAATACATATTTGTTGCACCTTTCTGCAAAAGAAGGCCAACCCACCCTATCATACAGGACACAATGGTGAGTATCATATCTGTCATCAGTAATAAACCCAAGAGCTGAGTGATATGCAGAATCCAGAGGTTTAAGAGTTGATGTCGCAGCATGCCTATAAATTACATCACCATAATCCAAAACTGATAAGAAGACTGATTCAACAATTATTTTTGTACTAAATAGAGGACAATTGGATCTGTTTCTGTACTGGAAACCAATTTTATGTTGCAGTTTAGAGGCAAGATTATACACATGGAACTTAAATGTACATTTCTCATCCAGCCACAGGCCAATATATTTATACTCAGTGACTCTCTCTATACAAGAGCCACTGACAGTAGATATCCACACATTATCAAAGTTAATATTTCTGGCTCTTGAAAACAACATACATTTTGTCTTACTAGCATTAAGAATTTAAGCATTTAAGATTAGCAAGGGCATCCTGAAGAGCATAAAAGTAAAGTTGCAATTTCTCAATGGCCAACTGTACAAAGTCAACAATACAGTACACAATTGTGTCATCAGCATACAAATGGGCATGACATAATTTTTTTTACATTCCATTCATGTAAATTGTAAAAAGGACAGGACCCAAAACTGAACCTGGTGGCACCTTTAGTTATGAAAAAAAAAATCAGATTGGGTTTAACCTAACTTCACACACTGCCGCCTAGAAAATAGATAATCCTGAAACCAGACACAGGCATTATCATCCAACCCATTGTTAGATAATTATTTTAGAAGCAAGTAGTGATCAACTGTATCAAAGGCTTTTGATAAATCAACAAAGAGGGTAGCACAATCTTTATTCTTATCTAATGTTGATATAATATAATTTGTAACCAGAGTGATGGCTGATGTAGTACTGGGTTTGGCTATAAAACCAGATTGCTGAGAACTAAGGTAAAGGTCAAGATCAACTTTATTTATATAGCACATTTAAAATCAACCGAAGTTGTACCAAAGTGCTGTACAATACAAACACAGAAATACTAAAATAAATACAAAATACAGTATACACACAAAGTTATATAACTACAATAAAGTTTAAAAAACAATCACGACACGACCAAGTGATGTGTGGCTTACCAAGCATCAGAATGCCAATAAAAACTAAGTACTGAGTTAATTGAAATAAAAAACTTAAGATGTTTATTCAATAGTGTTTCTGGGACTTTAGCTGGGCAAGGTAACCTGGAGATAGGACGGTAATTATCTAATCATCCCTATCACCTACCTTATGTAAAGGAATCACTTGTGCAGATTTCCAATCTAGAGGAAATATACCTGAAGAGATAGAGAGATTAAAATATATGTGGCTTGAAATCGCCGCTGGTGTCTTGGGCTTGGTGGGTTTTTGCATTAGCTCCAGATGCCTCCTCTGTTCAGCCTGGTAATGATGTAGCTCATCCGACAGGCCAGATATTTTTATTTATTTTTTATTTATGGACAATGTGCATTTACATTAATCATTGTCACATGAAAACATGTTTGCACCAGGTTTAGCAGAAGCTAATTTCCATCTGTAGTCTATACAAAAAGCATGAAATACAAACAGTGCAAGAGTTCAAATACATTTACATCTTCCTGTAGGTGCGCAGGAAACCAGACAAGGAAGTCAGACAACACCACCTAGTGTTGGCAGGAGCCATTTTTTCGTGACAGAGCAGAAATGATGGGGTCATCCCTATGTTCCCCGGGTCCTATGTTCCCCGGGTTCTATGTTCCTCGCTTTTATTTTATTTTTTAAAGAAAGGGTCCTATGTTCCCCACTCCGAAAATAAAGGTTCTATGTTCCCTGGTCCCGCCCGCTCCTGAACGCTCCCGAACAAAAAAAGGGTTCTATGTTCCCCGCTGAAATAAAGGTCCTATGTTCCCCGGGTCCTATGTTCCACGCTGAAATAAAGGCTTGCCAAATGCTGAAATAAAGGTCCTATGTTCCCCAGTCACTCGAGTATTTCATCATGCACCTGATGCTCTCTGGTGTTGTGGATATTGAGGATATATGCGAGTTACGTGAATATGTGAATATAGCTTGCCCGGGGACACAAACCTTAATACGCATTAACAGCTCAGTCTTTTAATACACACTTATATCATACAGTAACGTCAAATAAACACGTACAGTCCCAGCTGAAATAAAGGTTCTGCGTGCAACAGATTCTAACGTGTCTGTGTTTCATTTCAGCGCCAGTCAGGAGTGAACAGCTCCTGCCAAGACAGCCAGCGGCCGCTCTGAAACCGATTGATTGATTGATTGATTGATTGAAAATTGTATTAACAATTAGTTGCAATGAAACACAGTATAATATAGAGCAATATACTGTAAAGCGCAAACAATGTGCAATGGTAAGAACAATCTACACAAGCTGTGGGCTATATACACAGGATATGCAGTGAGGTGCAGTGGGCTATGTAAACAGAATAATAGTGCAATGTACTACAGCTCTAAGCTATAATAGGGATATGTGTCTGTCTGTTTAAATTGTCTGTGTCAAAGCAAGACAGACGTTATCCATCTAGAACGCGCTTTGTTTTTCTACATTCATAACCAAGGCTCACCGTAATCATGAAAAACACATTCCATTAACTCATTAATTCGACATGCTTTTCCCCCCCACCTACCCAACCTCCTCTAAATAAAGATAAAACGTTCACCATATTCTGAAATTAAGAATGTGGCTCCTACAAACATGTAGAGATGTTTTAGCCATTGGCCTTCAACAGTGTACTTTATAAGTGAATCTGTACCTGTTCCTACTCCTAACCCAACTAATGAAATGTTTTAAAAACAGTTACGTTCCAGTCATAATTTTCAGCGTGGATTACCTGCAGTGAATTATATGCAGCAGTGAAAAGTAAATTGAGTATTTATACTCAAGTACTGTACTTAAGTAGAATTTTCAGGTACATTTACTTTACTTGAGTATTTTCATTTTAGGAAACGTTGTACTTTTTACTCCATTACATTTCAAAGTCAATACTGTATTATTTTTACAGTAAAGTTAAGTTAATGTAAATGTAAATGTAAGTTGTGATTTATCTAGATACTATTAGCTAGTCTATCTGATGATATCCACTTCACTCAATGAAAGTGTGTCCTGTTGTTAGCTACTAGTCACATTGGTTTTATTGATGGAAGTTACAAGGGGTAATGCATGAAATCACTGCGCCCAGGCAGCAGTGGTTCGGCAAAAAATAGTTCTGCGTATTTCTGCTTAGAAATCGAAAATGTCTAATTTAAAATGTGTATTTCTCCACGTAGTAAATACACAGGTCACAACATGTTTACAGGAACGTTTTGGAGTTCTATTTTTTGTGTATTTTGTGACTGTTGGGAACTAGGCTACATGGAGGAACCTACTTCCAGTAAATGATGATAAGCTAGGCTAACGGTGTGGGTGTTCCCGATGCCTAATGCATGCACAGAGAAGAAAAGGGTATGTATCTGCTTGTCTAACTCCAGGGTAGATGGCAAATAAGCGAATGTGCCCCAAAGTTGGCGTGTTCCTTTAAGTGAAGTTCCTGCTGTGGTATTTTTTTATGTCTTATTTAAGACATAAAAAATTCTAATTTACAATAATGACCAGGCCCAGGGCACACACTCACACACAGACACACACACACACACACACACACACACACACACACACACACACACACACACACACACACACACACACACACACACACACACACACACACACACACACACACACACACACACACACACACACACACACACACACACACACACACACACACACACACACACACACACACACACACAGGGAGCAACACGCAGCGCAACCACAGTCTTCATTGGGGTAGTTGTGGGCTATAATTGCCTTGCTCAACAGTATTTGTCCTGTTCACTCCCTCCACCTAGACAAAAACCGTAAAAAGACTCAAACCAGCAACCTTCTGGTTGAGTCCTTCAAGAGTCCAGTTATTTAACCATTAGCCCCCTGGTGACCTCATCCATATGTCCTTCCTTCCATCCTTACCTCCTTCAGTCTATCCATCCATCCTTCCTTCCATCATCCATCCATACTAAGGCGGTCAGTTTAGCGCGTTAATTAGATTAATGAATTACACAGCAAATTATCGCGTTATGAAAATTTACTCAAAAAAATTTAAAAAAATAAAAAACAAAAAGATTTTTTATTTAATCTTATTCATTCCATAAGAACGTAGAATAAACATTTACAATTTTTTTTTAAATGGTCCATTTGCATGTTCTTGGTATCTGATTCTAGGGACATCTATGGATCTCAGGGAATGTATTCCCAGTGTCAGAAATACTGTGTCTGTTACTAGGCTTGAGTAAATTGTAATGAACCAAATGAGAATATCAATACATTATTATTATTTTTTTTTTACTGTGAATAACACCATGCTAAATGATGATTAAACAGAATATAGAATATCAGGCCTAAAATGGTTATGCGATTAAAATGTGATTAATTCGATTAATCAATTACAAATCCTGTAATTAATTAGATACATTTTTGGTAGCACTTTATAATAACACCCTGTTATAATACATTTATAATGTATTTGTAGATAATGAACTAATCATGAACAAACCATTTATATACATTCATAAATTATTGTTAAATCATTTATAACTATATTTGTATAACATTTACAAAGTATTTATAACGCATTAGTGGATAATGAACTAATCATGAACAAACCATTTATATACATTCATAAATGATTATTAAATCATTTATAACTATATTTGTATAACATTTACAGATGAGTTCTACATTATTTATAACTCATTATCAACATTGTTTGTACTTGATTTGTTCATCATTAAATAATGTTGTTTAATGTGTAGTAAGACATTTGTAGAGGCTTTGAAAAATGGATCTGAAAAAACGACTATACTGCATCTCCATTTATTTTTCATGTTCAACAAATTATTTGTTAAGACATTCATAAAACATCTATAAATCATTTGCAGATGCTACTGTGTGCCCTAATCTGAAGTGAAGCATATTCATCATTAACAAATGTCTAATACAGTTAATTATTTGTTAACTTTTTCATCACATGTTACAAATGTTGTAGACAGCTTTCAGATACACCCTTCTTTGTGACATCAAACAGTGACAGAATTAGGACTAAAGATAAATGCAATTTTATTAACACTTTAACTGCCACACACGAGATATCTCGGGTTTATTTTTATGTGGTTGAAAGCCACTCACGAGATTTCTCTGATTTTTATTTTTTATTTTTTTTTAGCGATCTGAAACATATTGCATCACGCGAGCCTACCCGAGTATACACGAGCACCGCCGGAGATTATATGTGGAAAAAAGCGCCCCCTATCGTCTTTCAGATGACATAAGGGATTTTGGAATGGACTCAATGAAAATGGATGGGGAAAAAAATCCGGTACTCCACATTTTCCAGTCCACTGATCCAGCCGGTGTTACCAGAGTTCATTCTGGATCCTCTGAGCCCCGCTGTTCATGGAGTTCTACTGTATCGCGTTGGATCTATACACTTATCGATTTTTTCGAATGGTGATCAGGAATTGGAATATACCAGTTGGATACCATCTGATGTCAGGTAAGGACTCTATGTTATCAGTGTTAGGATAATCAGACTCATTTTGATGAAGTTATAGGCTGTTTTGTGAAATGGACTCTTTCGGTTTCACTGTAAAAGTCCGAGAGGAAATCAACGCGGCGATTATTCGTGCGCGGCCCGAATGTGCTTGCCTGCACGTTTAATATTGATCATCTAGCGTTTATTTGAAAACGATTCATAAAAAGGCAGACGAATATCAACGTTGTGGAATATTCCAGTAAAAGACGATTTTCATAGAATGGTCCAGAATGGGCTGTTTTTTATCTGAAACGGGTGCTTTTCTAAATGCTCTGAAACGGAAATGACGCGATAAAAAAACAATCTGCCTTGACAGCACTGACTGGAAAATAGTCTTTGCTAATGCGATGGGCAGATTAGACACATAGCCATAATTTAAAACATAGATTAGGCGATATTAACGTTAACATTGGCGCCGATGGTGGCATTCAGGGGGTAAAAAGGAAAACCCGGCGTGGCACTCAAAATGTTAACATATAAAATAAACAGGGCCGCCTGGGAGAAATGCGAGGCCCTGTGCGAGATTTAAACGTAAAGACAAAAAAAATAAAAATAAAAAATTATATAATATAATATTTTTTTTTATTTTTTTTTATTTTTTTCATACAGTCAACATATTCGTAAAAAATAGCGCTGCCCGAGGCTGGGCATGATACAGTCAACATATAGCAAGAGAGAGAGCGAGAGAGAGCTCCCGTTCTACAGTCAATATACAGTGTACAGAGAGAGAGACACATTGGAAAGAAATTGAAATGCTATTTGGCCCTAAACAGAGAGTACACAGTGGCAGAATACCTGAGCACTGTGACTGAAGATCCTTGACTAGGTACAGACTCAGCGAGCACAGCCTAGCCATCGAGAAAGGCCGCCATAGGCAGACTGTGTGTGTTAGAAAGAGAGAGAGAGAGAGAGAGAGCATGTGTGTTAGAGAGAGAGCATGTATGAGAGAGATAAGCAAAGATGACCCCCTAAAGGATATTCAACTTTTAATGAAAGAACAAAACAGAAGGAAAAGATAACTTCACAAAGGCAACATGAATATACATAGATCCAAAAGGACAAAGATCAACACTTAAATCCAAAGAGAAGAGGGTCTATACCAGAGAAAACAAAGCAGCAAGGAGCCAATGGCCGACAGCTAAAGGCTAGCCAGGTAGGCTACTGACACCAGGCCACACACAGCTTTGGCCAACGGCCCAACGCTACCCAAGCTACACAAACGACCAAGACAATGAATTCACACACAGCACATGTCGTATCTCCAAATGTTGTGAAGTAACATATGTTTTGCCTGGAAAAAAACATTGTTATTAACAAAACATTCGGGAGGGGAAGGAAGGAAGAGTGGGGTAATGTTATGATTTTCATTAATCTTACCTGCACCAAGGAACGCAGGGCGAAAGGCCGCAACACAGGTCTCCACGTTGACGAAAGGCCTCTCGCTGGCGGGACAAAAATAACCCCCTGCTATTCTCACGGCTAATGTCAATGGTCGTAGCACAAGCTAACAGCTAACTCAAGGCTAACTGATAGCATCAAACGAACGTTCCCAGCCGAGCGCAGCCGGCAGCTAACGTCGTAGCTAAACAGCTAACTGGCTAACAGTTAGCTCAACCAGGCTATCGCTAACCATTAGCTAACGCAGAAGCAAGCTATGCGGCTACATACAGGTGCTGACACCAGGTCACACACCGTTAGCTACTAGTAGTACTACAACAGCTAGTCGGCCAGTTTAGCTCCAGAGAGAGAGAGAGAGAGATGTCCACGGCGGGAATAGAATAGAGTTAATAGAATAGGTTAAAAACTCACCAAACGTCCAAGAGGATGGAGACAACCGCGTGGAGTTGACGAAGTTCATCTGCCAAACGATCATCCTCTTCATCGTGGCTGTATGTGCTGTCTCTAGGTTAGCTAACGCTAGTTAGCCTTTAGCTAAGCTAGCTACTAGCCAACATCATCATGGCTATACCATGACAAGGCTCCGGCCATTTGTCCCGCTAGCGAGAGGCCTTTCGTCAACGTTCCTTGGTGACCGACCTCTTTCTTCGTCTTGGCTGGCATAACTAAGCATAATAGTCAAAAGCTGCACGCGCGAAATAGTCGAACGCAGCTGACTCACGCCGGCGTACTACACATGATGTAAGTAAAGCCACTCCCTTCGTTGAAACCAATAGTATGTCTGCTGCAGAACCCCAGAGGCTGAGTTCCAATAGTGAGTATGTCTGCAGACCCAGGAACAAGTCAGAGACATTCTACAAACGTGTCTAATGTGAAATATATAAGCATATAAGCAAAACTAGATTTTAGGTCTGTGATGAAAAAGGGCCTCGCGGGAAGGGGGGCCTCGCAAAAAAAAATTAAAAATTAAAAATTAAAATAAAAAAAATTATAAATAATTTTTATTTTTTATTTTTTTTTGCGAGGCCCCCCTTCCCGCGAGGCCCTGTGCGACCGCACTGCTCGCACACCCCCTGAGGCGGCCCTGAAAATACATGTGCATGACATATAGTGTAACATGGGGGGGCACTAGGACCCAGGAGTACCCTGGATAGGTATTGAAGAGTATCTAGAGAGTAAGTCTCACACGAGTGAGACTTGACGTCACGTGTGTTGCCGTCTGTTTGAATGGAAGCACGATACAGTGCAGAACTAAGTTTTCCGTGCTGCTCCTGCCCCACACTTTTAATAAGGTATGAGCAGGTTAAACACCTTTTTAGTTGGTAAATCTATTCCATCATTTCCGACCTACAAACAAATAATTATTACTCTTGTGTGTTGTGTCATCATCACATACCGCAATATACTGAGCACTGAGCACACATTAGGAACAAATGTAACAGTATACAGTATATAATTTTCATTTTATGATATGTCAATGTTTTCTACAGGATCTGAGGCAACTAATAAAAACATTTTGATAATGTAACTATTTTATTTTGGCATGAAGGCTCTGCTTCAAACACAGGCCCTGATTTAAAGCCATGGCGTGTTCAGGGACGACGTAGCCTGCGTTATCTCCAACACACGTGTGTATATTCACACCTCTTTCCTTGACAAAAAAAAATTTAAACGTGTGTCCAGCAACGGGGCAAACGAAGCGTTCAGCCATGGAGTTCCAAGCCGCTGTTTAATGGGGTGCGAGTTAGAAACATGACCAAGTACAGTCGTCCCCTGGCACTGCTTTACAGGCCTCTGTGTAAACATGGCTTTCGGGTCAAGCTATTCCTAAGTGTCATTTGGTGATGGCTCGGCTGAGTTTGTGTAAATACACGATTTTACGGGAGACTGATCTGGCCAGCATGGCTGCAGGCCCCATGCATATGTCCTTTCTGTTTGTCCTTCATTGTTTTCTTCCTCCCTCCCTCCCTACCACCTCCCTTCCTTATTTTCTTCCTCCCTCCCTCCCTTCCCTAATTCCTTATTGTCTTCCTTCCTCCCTTCCTTTCTTCCTTCCCTATGTCCTTCCTTCCTTCCTTGCTAGCCTCCCTCCTTATTTTCCTCCCTCCCTTCCCTAATTCCTTTTTTCTTCCTCATTCCTGTCCTTCCTTCCTCCCCCTTCATCCGTCCCGTCCTTTCTTCCTTCCCTATGTCCTTTCTTGCTTGCCTCCCTCCTTATTTTCTTCCTTCCTCCTTCCTTTCCTTCCTTCCTCCCCCATTCACTCCTCCCTTCCTTCTTTTCTTCCTCCCTCCCTCCCTCCCTCCCTTCCCTAATTCCTTTTTTCTTTCTTCCTCCTTTCTTGTCCTTCCTTCCTCCCCCTTCACACCTCCCTTCCTTCCCTATGTCCTTCCTTCCTTGCTTGCCTCCCTTTTTGCCTTCCCTCCTTTTATTCCTCCCTCCCTCTTCCTTCTATGCCTGTGTCCTTCCGCCGTCCCTCCCTTCCTTTATGTCTGTCCTTCCTCCCTTTAATCCATCCATCCATCCTGCCCTCCAACCTTTCTTGTTAAGCTCACTTGCTCACTGACAGGTTGAGCGTGTATAAATACCAGACTGCAGATGATCTGCCTGCCGATGGTGCCCTTTGTGTTTCCCCCACACTTCCTCCCTGGCACTGAGGACATTTCTACCTTCTCAAACCCCGCCACCCCTGCAATCTCCTCCCCAAGTCATGTAGTCTTGGTCACAAAGGACGGAGGAAGGACACTTTAAGAAAATAACTTGTTGTGATTATTGCATAGTATAGTTAGTAATAGCAAGTATAGCATAGGGACATAGAAGTTAAACTGTATTGTATAGTAGTGTACTAGGACCCAGTGCCTTTAAGTTGTAGCTCAACATTGTATTGCAATTATCTCAGCATTCATGTACTGTATATTTTATCATTTTATTTTATGTCTACTTTATCATCTTCTACTTATTTTATTTACTATTGTATTCTTGGACAATCGAAGCGCATTTCCCTGTATGCCCTGGTATGTATGTGATAAAAAAATCTCTTGAATCTTGAATCTAGTACAGTGGTCCTCAACTGTTTTCATGTCAAGAACCCCCACATTGATACACATTAGGTCCCTCATATGACTTTGTCTCAGGGATCCCTCACCTGAGAAGCTTTTGTTTGTTAGATATCATTATGTCCCGAATCCGATGTACATTCTGGTACATTATGCTAAATCCTAGAGAATCAAAAACAATGAAATTGTTGCTCCTATTCCTGGGGACCCCCGGGAACTTCCTGAAGCACCGATGGGGGGGTCCCCGGACCTCATGTTGAGAACCACTGCTGGAGTCTCTAGGGGTACACACATGCGTGAGAGGTATCCTGGCCTCTTGTCTCTTTCTCAGAGAAAGCCCACCTACTGTATCAATGACCACTGACATTCACACCATCACCAACCACCTCCTCAGCTTACGTTACACCACCACCTGCCCGTGACTCAGTCGACCCCACCCACCCCCACTCCCAACACGCACGCACGCACGCACGCACGCACGCACGCACGCACGCACGCACGCACGCACGCACGCACGCACACACACACACACACACACACACACACACACACACACACACACACACGTACCTCCACATAGATGTCCGTCTCACGCAGTGAGTTTTATCCCGCCCTGCACCATCCTGGCAGCCTTGACATTGAATAAGGAGCAGCTCCGTACAGTCTGTAAGAGCACTCCCCCCTCAGGGCGTTTTATAAACGTATGGATCAGGGGCTCAGAATGGGAGGTAATATACATTAATGAGTCCACAGGCCAGACCCCAGACACTGACAATTTCATTTAGATATTGGTGCTGAAGTTTGAAAGTTTGCAGAACTCCTAATCTAGAAGGGGTGGAGGCTTGGCGGTTTTTTTTGTAGTAGGAATCCTTACTGTAATTGTTACAAAGGATCAGATTAAACCGAATATATATATTTATTGATTGATATATATTGCATAGTATTTGTATATCGTTTGATATCCCTTGTATATTCCTTGTACATATACACGGAATATCCCTTTAGCCTAGACCAGACCATAATATTTCATTCTCCTATTGGACAGCGGTCCACAGGCGCCAGAGCCATGCCTCCAGAGTCAGGTTCAAGGCCACCGACAAGACATGTCTGTACATGCCCGGCCTTGCCCAGGGATACGAGACAGAAATGAGGTTGGCACTAGATTGTTCGCCGTGCATATAAATATGGCGCAGGTGAATACAGAAGTAGAGTTACCCAATAAGTTGAAGCCTCACCCACGATACAACGTGTGGTGAAGTATGGCCTGTTTGGCCCCAAATAGAGCATTGAGACCGCGTGCGAATTAATAACTGAATTGTCAGAGTTTGGCGCTATACCGTCGAGTGCGACATATTTCTATTAAGTCAGTAATAGTCTATTTGTGTATAGTGTATCGTGCGGCTAAAGTTCTACAGTGACCAGCATCACCAACGCTTCCTCGTATCAGCTAGAGTGCTTATCCAGGCTGGGCTGCTTTCATGGCGCTTTCACCCGAGGAGACCTAGACGAGAACCGTGTGGACATGTACACTGGATTAATCTACCCGACGACTACATAGCCCTTTGCGGCTGGATTATATTTGTTTTGGTCCTGTGATTTATGGAGCGGAGAATCGCCGACGCCTACACGTGTGGGATTTACCCTGTGAGGAGCCAAGTCGAGTCTGCGCCTCAGAGAGCCTGAGGCCGGCTAGCTTTCTTCACTGTGGAGCTACAGTCTACGGAGAACAGCTGTATTCGTCTGTGGATCAAGAGACTATTGCACCGTCTCCTGTACTTGGAGTCTCCTTAGTCATCGTTGACCAGACTCTCTACTACCGACAGATCCTCTACCCCTGCTGGCTTACAACCGGGGGGACCCTTCCAGTATCTCCCGCTATATATTACTAGTGTACCATAGATATAATTCCCTAAGATTCAGGTTGTATAATTACCTCCTGCGTAACCAGAGAATGGACATTCATTATTGATTTGCCTACGCACATTCCTTTGCCTTATAAGCGCATCCAAAGTATAATAGAGAAGTATATTATGTACCTTTTGCTGCAATAAATACTTAATTATTACTTTGTGTGGAACCGATTTCTTGTGGGAAGTGTTCATCATATTTATATATCATGTACTGTATGGCCAGTAATTAAAGTACATAAAGCGGTAGTGGTTTAATGATACCATACTTATCAATACAGTCAGGGAATTGTACCCCTCAGTTACAATTGGTCCTTCGAGCCGGAGGGTAACTAGTGTAATATTAATATAGTGGTATTAATATTGACATGGCCTATGATGAACACTCCACAAAACGGTTCTCCTAAAGTAGATCGCCCGCAGCGTAGACGGCAGACACCTCAGTTCTTAGAGGATTACGTTGCCAATATACTACCTAGCTTTCTACAGACGGTAAACGCGGAAAAAGTAGATAGTAAAATTATGTCCGACCCTATCGACCAGGCTACCCCGCCAATAGAGGCCCTAGTGGGTTCTAACGTAACTGACCAAGCTCACGGTAGGGACCAGGGGGGACCCGACATGACTTTACCCCCCGCCAAGACCGAAGAAGTAGTCCCCGGAGAGCTCCAGGATAAAGACAGCTCTCCAGGGATGGAACTCTACCCGCTACAAGAGGAGAGCACCCCGGAGATGGATCTCCAGGACTCACCACAGGAGAACAGATCTCCAACGAGTACTGCCAGGAGCGGATCACCTCAACCAGCGTCTTCCCCCAGCGAGGCGGACAAGATGCTGGCACAGGCATTCCTCGCCAGCCTAGCAGCCTCAACAGAGCGTGATCGACTCCAAGCACAGACGCTTAGTGAGCGCGAACATTCTTCCATGGAAAGAGAATGCCTTCAGGCGCAGCAACGGAGCGACGAAGATCGTATACGTCTAGAGATTAGACGCCTTCAGACGGAAGAGAATATGGTAAGGGACCGGGCCGAAGCCCAGCGCGCCGCTGCCGGTGCCCAAAGAGAAGCAGAGCGCGACCTCGCTCTCACCAAGCGCGAAGCCGAGCGCGACCGATTACAAGCGCAGATAATGGAGCAGCTGATCACCAGGGCAACACCCCCTCCCTCCGCACGGGGTTCCAGGGCCTCGTCAAGACAAGGGTCAAGGGCACCCTCCCCTACCCGATCAAGCGACCCTGAGCCCGACCACCAGAGAGAGCCTATACCCCCCTCCGAACCCCTTCCCCGACCGGTCCAAGTGAGACCCAGCTACAAGGAAGAAACGGTCTACACCGCGGAGAGGCTAAATAGACGACTACAGGATCTAGAGGACCTGCCAGAGGAAGAAGAAGAGGGAGAGGAGGAGAGTCAAGCCCGACAGCAGCACAGTACTCCACAGGACCAGGAGGTCCAGTACAGCCCAGGCTCTACCCCCGCAGCTCTGCGCTACAGACCCCCGACTCAATTCACGGGTGAGCTTGACGCACGACCAGCCCCGAGGAACAGCACCTGGATACGCGGGCCATGGTACCCAGCAGGTACCAGCCCACCAAGAGGCGTAAGAGGAGACTCGCCTAGGAGGCCTCTCTTCCAACGCTCACCGATGTGCCAGCCATCCATGGCATCATACATTGGCACACCGACGTTTCCGGACTTCACCCACGAGAACAGAGCACAGTACACGGAGCTACGAATGTGCTTAGAGACAATGATGTCCGATGTAGCTGATGAACCGTACAAGTATGCTATCCTACTGAAGCACCTCAAGGTGCCCCGAGCGCACAATATAGCGCTGGCCTATGCCACCTCTACTACCCCATACACAGCGGCTCTAGCAGCACTCGACCAAAGATATGGACGCATATGGGACTACGTAATACAAGAGATAAGGCATATTGACCGCCTACCCCCAGCCACAGACAATCGCTCACTAGATGACCTGTCTATCAAGGTACAATCCCTGGTAGGGATGCTGGGGGCGCAAAGAGAAAAGGGTATGCACGAACTGTACGCAAACTCTAATGTCGAGAGGATTTTAGAGAAGCTTCCGCCCGCCCGACAAGAGCGCTTCAGGCGGCAAAGAGACCACCGTGATCCTAACGGTCCCGAGCCATCCCTCCTAGACCTAGCCGACTTCCTGGCGAGAGAAGTCAACAGCCTACGGTTGGATACGTTCATGCGGAGCACCCCAAGCTCCAGAGAGGGACCTAGGAGAGCAAACGATGGCCGAAGATTGGTGACCGTCATGCACCAATCAGAATCAGTACCGAGCAGCAAGAACCACAGTACCCCCTCGATGAAAGAGAAGTGGAAGATGGTGTGCCCGTACTGCGAAAAGGAACACTGGTTGTCACAATGTGACACGTTCAAGAAGATGACCGCCGACGAGGTGAGTCAATGGATAAAGTCCAACCGACGCTGTTACCGATGTGCGCGCAGTCACATGGCAGCCGATTGCCGCTTAAAGAAAAGGTGTAATCGGTGTGACGGAGCCCACCTAGATGTCCTACACGACAGTAACAGAAGAAAGCCTGCACCCTCAAGCAGCACAAAGGCAAGTGTTATGTACATTGACCCCGCCAGCAGCGGGGGCGCCCGGGTGCTCTTAAAGGTGGTCCGCGTAACACTGAGTTACCAAGATAAGGTCATGGACACTTACGCCGTCCTTGACGACGGGTCAGAGAAGACCCTTCTCCTCGCGTCCGCTGCGGCCCAGCTGGGGCTGCGGGGGAGCGAAAACCAGATGACGATTCGGACAATAAGAAGAGATCTAAAGACGATAAAGGGCGAGAATGTCTCCTTCACTATCGCAGCAAGCGGGCAGCCAGAGAGACGGTATAGGATTACTAACGCTTTCACCAGCCAAGAAATAGGCCTGTCGCAGTACACCTACCCCATCGCCAAGCTGATGGATAAATATGTGCACCTGCGTCAACTACCTATACCGCTCATAGACGGTGCCACCCCGACCCTGCTGATAGGCTCCGACCATGCAGACCTCATCGTCCCGATAGACCGGGTCCACACAGGGCCCAGAGGCTGTCCTGCAGCAGTCGAGACCCGCCTAGGATGGACATTACAAGGCCCCCTCGCTAAGTCTCTTAACCGAACAGCAGCCACTAACTGCCTCCACTCCAGAGTGACAGAAGAAGACACCACCCTCCTACAGCATGTCGAGAGGCTATGGACACTAGAGACAATGCCCTTTAAGAACGAAAAGAAAGACATTCGTTCCAAGGAAGACATTTACGCTATATCCCTCCTCGAGCTGGGGACAAAGAGAGTCAAAGTCAACGGAGTGATGAGATACGCAACTCCACTCCTGAGGCGAGAGGGTATGCCTACCTTCCACGCCCCAAAAGAAGCGACGGAGCGGTATCTATTGAACACAGAGCGGCGCCTAGCCAGAGACCCCGCTCAAGAGACGGTGTACCGCGCTGAGATTAACAAGCTAATCACAGCGGGACACATAAAGAAAATTGACATTAAAGAGGCCGATCAGACGACCGAATCATGGTACGTGCCGCACCACAAAGTCCACCACAACCGCCGACGAGGTGAGTCAATGGATAAAGTCCAGTCACATGGCAGCCGATTGCCGCTTAAAGAAAAGGTGTAATCGGTGTGACGGAGCCCACCTAGATGTCCTACACGACAGTAACAGAAGAAAGCCTGCACCCTCAAGCAGCACAAAGGCAAGTGTTATGTACATTGACCCCGCCAGCAGCGGGGGCGCCCGGGTGCTCTTAAAGGTGGTCCGCGTAACACTGAGTTACCAAGATAAGGTCATGGACACTTACGCCGTCCTTGACGACGGGTCAGAGAAGACCCTTCTCCTCGCGTCCGCTGCGGCCCAGCTGGGGCTGCGGGGGAGCGAAAACCAGATGACGATTCGGACAATAAGAAGAGATCTAAAGACGATAAAGGGCGAGAATGTCTCCTTCACTATCGCAGCAAGCGGGCAGCCAGAGAGACGGTATAGGATTACTAACGCTTTCACCAGCCAAGAAATAGGCCTGTCGCAGTACACCTACCCCATCGCCAAGCTGATGGATAAATATGTGCACCTGCGTCAACTACCTATACCGCTCATAGACGGTGCCACCCCGACCCTGCTGATAGGCTCCGACCATGCAGACCTCATCGTCCCGATAGACCGGGTCCACACAGGGCCCAGAGGCTGTCCTGCAGCAGTCGAGACCCGCCTAGGATGGACATTACAAGGCCCCCTCGCTAAGTCTCTTAACCGAACAGC
Source organism: Notolepis coatsorum (assembly GCF_963971535.1). Classification (NCBI taxonomy): domain Eukaryota; kingdom Metazoa; phylum Chordata; class Actinopteri; order Aulopiformes; family Paralepididae; genus Notolepis; species Notolepis coatsorum. The sequence continues at coordinate 43,686,587 of NC_140165.1, forward strand.
AGCCACTAACTGCCTCCACTCCAGAGTGACAGAAGAAGACACCACCCTCCTACAGCATGTCGAGAGGCTATGGACACTAGAGACAATGCCCTTTAAGAACGAAAAGAAAGACATTCGTTCCAAGGAAGACATTTACGCTATATCCCTCCTCGAGCTGGGGACAAAGAGAGTCAAAGTCAACGGAGTGATGAGATACGCAACTCCACTCCTGAGGCGAGAGGGTATGCCTACCTTCCACGCCCCAAAAGAAGCGACGGAGCGGTATCTATTGAACACAGAGCGGCGCCTAGCCAGAGACCCCGCTCAAGAGACGGTGTACCGCGCTGAGATTAACAAGCTAATCACAGCGGGACACATAAAGAAAATTGACATTAAAGAGGCCGATCAGACGACCGAATCATGGTACGTGCCGCACCACAAAGTCCACCACAACGGCAAGGATCGTATTGTGTTCAACTGCAACTACCAGATCGGATCACAAAATCTGAATAAAGAGCTCTTGCCCGGCCCAACACTCGGCCCCTCTCTACTAGGCGTGTTACTACGTTTCCACCAAGACAAGGTGGCCATCAGCAGCGACATCAAAGGGATGTTCCTGCAGGTGAGACTAGTGGAGGAGGACAAGCCCCTGCTGCGGTTCCTATGGAGAGAGAGGATAGGGGATGAGCGACCAGCCATCTATCAATGGGAAGTCCTCCCTTTCGGAACCACATGCAGCCCATGCTGTGCTACGTTTACACTGCAAAGGCACGTCGCAGAGGACCCAGCAGCTGATGAAGAGGTCCGACAAAGTGTAGGAAATAGTTTCTACGTGGACAACTGTCTGCAAAGCGTCTCGACGCCAGAAGAAGCCGAGGCCCTTCTACTCAAGCTCCGCGCCTCCCTGATCAAAGGCGGCTTTGATCTCAGGCAGTGGGCCAGCAGCGACCCGCAAGTATTGCGCAGCCTCTCCCCCGAGGACAAGGCAGCAAGCAGCGAGACCTGGATGGCGACCATCCCAGGAGAAGCCCAAGAAATGACATTAGGACTAGTCTGGCGCTTCAAAACAGACTCGCTCCATTATAAACACACACCCCTGACCAAGGAGCAGGGAAGGTCGACTGCACTACCGACCACCAGACGGAGTGTATACAGAACACTCGCCAGACAATATGACCCGTTGGGATGTATTCTACCTTACACCACCAGGGCAAAGATGATTGTAAGAGCGTTATGGGACAAGGACCAGGGCTGGGACGACCCCATACCCGAACACCTTGCATCCACATGGAGAGAGTGGGAGACGGAACTCAGCTCACTCCCAGGTGTCAACATACGCCGCAGCTACTTCCCACCCACAGTGAGGCCGGAGACGTGCCAGATGGACCTGCACGTCTTCAGCGACGCCTCCGAAGTAGCCTATGGTTCGTGGCCTACTTGCGTGCCCGAGAGGAGGGAGGAGAAATACATACTGCTTTCATCCTGGCTCGCTCAAGAATAGCCCCACGAAAGCAACAATCTATCCCGCGTCTAGAGCTCTGCGCAGCCCTAGCAGGAGCGCAACTCGCCACGTTAATCCAACGTGAACTCACCATTCCGGTGCAAAGAACAATCTTGTGGTCAGACTCCACGACAGTACTCACATGGATCCGGTCTGATTCGTGCAGATACAAGGTCTTCGTGGGAGTCAGAGTCACAGAGATTCAAGATTTAACAGAAGTAGCAAGCTGGAGGTATGTGGACACAAAACACAACCCAGCTGACGTCATCACCCGGGGAATGTCCCTGGATGACCTCACCCGTCACAACCTATACAGTGACGGGCCAGAGTTCCTCAAGCTCCCGGAAGAAGAGTGGCCTACACCCACCCCACGGGAAGCGAGTAAAGAGGAGGCCGAAAACAAGAAATCTATGTTCTGTGGATTGAACACACTCGTCTCCACAGACCCCGACATAGACGATTGCCTCACCCTAGAGAGTGCGCAGCTAAAGACATTCCTGTGGCACCACCCAGAGGTTCAGCTCACTACTGACATTACAGCAGCTGACTACGAAGAAGCAGAACTTCTTCTACTACAACGAGCCCAGAGAGACTCGTTCCCCGATGAGCTAGACTGTCTACAGGGAGCAAAGCCCGTCCCATCAGACAGCAGACTGCTCCACCTAGCCCCCGAGAGCGACGCCCATGGTCTCATCAGAGTGGGTGGTCGTCTGCAGAGAGCTCCAGACTTACCGGATGACATCAAGTACCCGATAGTCTTAAACAGCCGACACAAGGTCACAGAGCTGATCATAAAGAAATACGACGAGGATGTGCATCACGCCGGGGCAGAGAGAGTCTTCGCGGAGATCAGACGTCGTTATTGGATACTGCAAGGGAGAGAAGCAGTGCGGCGCTTCCAGCGAACCTGTCTAGACTGTTGTAAGTGGCGAGCGCAGCCCAGTATACCCCGGATGGCTGACCTACCTCCCTGTCGCCTCCGACTCGGCGACAAGCCTTTTCACTCCACCGGTATGGACTGTTTCGGCCCGCTGTATATAAAGAAAGGAAGAGGAACCGAGAAGCGGTGGGGTATTGTATTCAAATGCATGACCACCCGAGCGATGCATATAGAACTCCTTCCAACCATGAGCACACTCATTCCTTATGGCCTTCCGAAGATTCACATCGCGGAAAGACAAACCGTCTATATTATTGTCTGATCACGGGACAAACTTCAAAGGCGGAGAAAGAGAGCTGAGAGAGAGCTTCCAAGCTATGGGCCCAGAACTTAAGACCCACCTCGCTCCATCCCAGATTGACTTCCAGTTTAATGCCCCGAACGCACCTCACTTCGGTGGAACTTGGGAACAAGAAGTACGTTCAATAAAGACAGCCCTGTACGCCGTGCTTGGGGCCCAGACCGTGGCGGAAGAAGTCCTAATGACAGTCCTCACGGAGATCGAGGGAGTATTGAACTCAAAGCCCCTCGGTTACGTCTCAAGTGATGTAGCAGATGTCGACCCAGTCACCCCCAACACACTCTTGATGGGGCGGCTGGACCCCGCGCTACCACAGACAATGTACAGGCCTGAAGAAGCGAACGGCCGAAGAATGTGGAGGTACAGTCAAGTATTGGCTGACAAGTTTTGGAACAGCTTCCTACTCCACTATCTACCGTCTCTACAGACCCGCCAGAAATGGGTGAAAGAGAGAGACAATTTGACAGAAGGAACAGTCGTCATGATTATCGACCAGTCACTACCCCGAGCTATGTGGCCGGCTGGCCGCGTAAGCAAAGTGATCACCGGTGCCGACGGAAAGGTCCGAGCAGCCGAAGTGCTCGTCCAAGGACGGATCTACACCCGACCCGTGGCGAGGCTAATAGAACTGCCAAGGCTCCCCGATACTATCGATGACGACCATGACCCTATGACTTTGTGAACTGCCCGACCCCTCACAACAGACATTGAGTAGTGGACAGTGCGGTTAATCTGTCTCTGCTTAGCTAATTAGGTGGGACTAATTAGGAGGCGGCTGTTACAAAGGATCAGATTAAACCGAATATATATATTTATTGATTGATATATATTGCATAGTATTTGTATATTGTTTGATATCCCTTGTATATTCCTTGTACATATACACGGAATATCCCTTTAGCCTAGACCAGACCATAATATTTCATTCTCCTATTGGACAGCGGTCCACAGGCGCCAGAGCCATGCGTCCAGAGTCAGGTTCAAGGCCACCGACAAGACATGTCTGTACATGCCCGGCCTTGCCCAGGGATACGAGACAGAAATGAGGTTGGCACTAGATTGTTCGCCGTGCATATAAATATGGCGCAGGTGAATACAGAAGTAGAGTTACCCAATAAGTTGAAGCCTCACCCACGATACAACGTGTGGTGAAGTATGGCCTGTTTGGCCCCAAATAGAGCATTGAGACCGTGTGCGAATTAATAACTGAATTGTCAGAGTTTGGCGCTATACCGTCGAGTGCGACATATTTCTATTAAGTCAGTAATAGTCTATTTGTGTATAGTGTATCGTGCGGCTAAAGTTCTACAGTGACCAGCATCACCAACGCTTCCTCGTATCAGCTAGAGTGCTTATCCAGGCTGGGCTGCTTTCATGGCGCTTTCACCCGAGGAGACCTAGACGAGAACCGTGTGGACATGTACACTGGATTAATCTACCCGACGACTACATAGCCCTTTGCGGCTGGATTATATGTGACCAGGTATGGACTTCAGGGTCATGTTGAGGGATCTTCATTTTTTTTTTTTTTACATATTGTGAAAGTACAGATTCATACCTTAAAAATAAGCCATCACTTGAACATTTTGGTGGGATATTTTTCAAGCTACATCCTATGAATCATGGAGATATCAGTAAACGCATTCAGAGATGAATGGTCTTCGAACTTGTGGAGAGGTTCACACCTGTGATTTAATCAACTACAACCCTACCCAGAATGCATTGTATTCCATGGCCCCCCTCTCTCTGGGGACATTAACACCTTGCATCAGGCTCTTTTGTTATGGCAATGACTCTGTCTTGTGGCAAGTTGTTGTGGCAGTTGAAGTATTTGCCTTGTAAGTCTAAAAGCTAAATTACTAAATGTAAATGTATTATAAGGAAAGGTTAACCTTCTATAGTGTGGTAGTGAAAGGGTTAACCGTCTGTAGTGTGGTAGTGAAAGGTTTGTTGGAAGCCTCACATAAGCCATGTAATGTTGGGGGTCAAGGTATTGGCTGAAGGAAAGGCTACATCAATAAGCATTTAGATGTTTAGATTTAAAGGTTAACCTTCTGTAGTGTGGCAGTGAAAGGGTTAACCTTCTGTAGCTGTGAGATAATTGTTGAATAGATACACAAATGTTCTAGAATGTTTGATTATGACATCATACTGTGACATCACAAATGTTTTCGGGCATTCATAACATTATTTTCTATGATGAATTGAAAATGGGGGATCCTGATGTAAACAAGATGAAAGTCTTTCTCTGGTCTGCATCCCCTTAACAATTGTGTGTATTGAGCTGTACTGTATTGTATCCATTCTGCAATCTGTTAATAAAGTTTTCAATCAATCAATCAAGTTAACCTTCTGTAGTGTGGCAGTGAAAGGGTTAACCTTCTGTAGTGTGGTAGTGAAAGGTTTGTTGGAAGCCTCACATAAGCCATGTAATGTTGGGGGTCAAGGTATTGGCTGAAGGAAAGGCTACATCAATAAGCATTTAGATGTTTAGATTTAAAGGTTAACCTTCTGTAGTGTGGCAGTGAAAGGGTTAACCTTCTGTAGCTGTGAGAGAATTGTTGAATAGATACACAAATGTTCTAGAATGTTTGATTATGACATCATACTGTGACATCACAAATGTTTTCGGGCATTCATAACATTATTTTCTATGATGAATTGAAAATGGGGGATCCTGATGTAAACAAGATGAAAGTCTTTCTCTGGTCTGCATCCCCTTAACAATTGTGTGTATTGAGCTGTACTGTATTGTACCCATTCTGCAATCTGTTAATAAAGTTTTCAATCAATCAATCAAGTTAACCTTCTGTAGTGTGGCAGTGAAAGGGTTAACCTTCTGTAGTGTGGTAGTGAAAGGTTTCTGCCACTCTTCACAAGCAAAGAGACTTTCCATTCCGTGAAAACCCGCCCTACTCTGCTCTGATTCGCAGACTGTGGGTGGGGGGGAGAAACGCTGAATGTGATTGGATCAGAGTAGCCAGACAGACAGGCAGAGCAGCCAGCCGGACAGTGGAGCACTGAGAGAGAGGAAACGGCGGAGGATTTAACGAGGCGCGTTAATACAATTTTGTTTATCTGCCTTATTGCTGCGAATTCAAGCCAAGTTGCAATAATACAGTACAGCTCAATACACACAATTGTTAAGGGGATGCAGACCCAGAAAGACGTTTGTCTTGTCATCAAATGAATTGCCAGCGCGCGTTCGTCTACAACAACAACCAACGCGTCCTATAATAATAATAACTTGTTTGTTATTTTCTTTGAGTTTCCCTATTGAATGAATTTACTTCTTATACCATTAGGTTGCAATAAATTCACTCGAAGTAAATTCGTTCGCTCATCAAATTCGTGACATTCTAAATGTGTTTTAATGTTGTTTAATTTAATGACAATACACCCGCGGACTCGCGTTTTTTTTTAATCTTTTTTATATGGACAGGACACTGCGTTTGTTGCGTTGCTATAACTTATAACATTAAGATAAAGTGTATAAACATTGTTCTTCTCCCTGCTAAGAAAGGAGAGCGTTTGGCTGTGTGTGTTTCAACACCTCTTAAGTACCTGTTAAGCTGACAGACCCACACGTAAATCCCCTCACCTGTAGTTTTTCCACAGTATTGAGAGACAATACTGTCGAACTATATAACAATAATTACCTCATTTACAAGTTGTATTTAAGTTTGAAAATAAGAGCAAATAAGAGAACACATTATTGACATTTCAAAGATGTAAAAAAAACAGATTTAGATTTTTTTCGATTTTCTGAAGAGCAAGACAATTGTTCCTTTTCTGGCACTTGTTTCTCACCGGATCAAATCGGGTTTGGTCACGTCGAGTCACATATTTGTTTTGGTCCTGTGATTTATGGAGCGGAGAATCGCCGACGCCTACACGTGTGGGATTTACCCTGTGAGGAGCCAAGTCGAGTCTGCGCCTCAGAGAGCCTGAGGCCGGCTAGCTTTCTTCACTGTGGAGCTACAGTCTACGGAGAACAGCTGTATTCGTCTGTGGATCAAGAGACTATTGCACCGTCTCCTGTACTTGGAGTCTCCTTAGTCATCGTTGACCAGACTCTCTACTACCGACAGATCCTCTACCCCTGCTGGCTTACAACCGGGGGGACCCTTCCAGTATCTCCCGCTATATATTACTAGTGTACCATAGATATAATTCCCTAAGATTCAGGTTGTATAATTACCTCCTGCGTAACCAGAGAATGGACATTCATTATTGATTTGCCTACGCACATTCCTTTGCCTTATAAGCGCATCCAAAGTATAATAGAGAAGTATATTATGTACCTTTTGCTGCAATAAATACTTAATTATTACTTTGTGTGGAACCGATTTCTTGTGGGAAGTGTTCATCATATTTATATATCATGTACTGTATGGCCAGTAATTAAAGTACATAAAGCGGTAGTGGTTTAATGATACCATACTTATCAATACAGTCAGGGAATTGTACCCCTCAGTTACAGTAATAAAGGAGAAAACTTTCCGCCACTTTCGCCTCATAACCTTGTCACCTGACTAGAGATGTTCGATATTGGCTTTTTTACCGATATCCAATATACCGATATTGTCCAACTCTTAATTTCCGATACCGATATCAACCGATACCGATATATGCAGGGTTTCCCCCCCAACATTTTTTTTCTGGTAATTAACATTACATATCTCTTGTCGTGGAATTAACACAACATTATGCATACTTTTCACAATAAATAAAATAAGAATTTGTTCTTACTTGCTTGCCTGGGTAAATAAATCAAATTTTTTATAATTTTTTATCTTTTTTTTTTTAACCAATCATTTCCGATATTACATGTTAATGCCAATATCAGTAGTCCAATAATATCGGACATCCCTACACCTGACCCATGTGATGTATCCTTGGTTCACCTCCAAAAAAACAACAACAACAAGAAAAACTAAAATTCAACCCCTTTTACAGACTGCTGCCAACTATTCAGGAGCCACTGGACAGAATAAGGAGGGGGCCATTATCCATAATTAATATCCCGTCGGTTGTTTTAAGCACGCGGCCCATGCATATTTCAGAGGAATAACCAGGGAATATGTTATTTATAGGACTTGTTAGGGGGATTGTACGTAAGACAATCGTCACACCGTAAACTGACATGAGCTTCACTCCCTTGTATGGCACGTCACACGGCACCCTCCTCCCCGGTTGCTACGGGAAACCCAGAAGACCTTCTTCCTGGGCACCACACTGTCCATGAGCTATATATATATATATGTATATGTATGCGTTATGTTTTTATCACAACATGCCTGTGGAGCGATCGAGGGGAGAGCACCGCAGTGGTCCCAGCACTTCAGAAATGTGACTCAGAGCTATCTCTGTGCTATTTCTGAGGAGGGGAGAATATTCTAAGAATATCGTAATATATTCCTAAGCGGAAGGGAGACTGTTCGTGGGTTGTGTTGGATTGAGAGAGGATGGTGAAAAAAAAGTGCTGCTGTAAACGGCTTCCATTCCATGAAAGGACGAAGGGAAAAGACAGAAATCCCTCGGCCAAACTGTCTTCTGTGAGTGTGTACGTTGGAAACAGAATTTGTAGCAGGAGACTCCTGTCAGGCAGCCTGTTAAAATACTCTCTAATTGAGCACACCCTCCGGCTGCTAATATCTCGCCAGTACCTCGAGAGCACGACTCTCGCTCTCTCTCTCTCAATAATTTCAGCTGAACATTATAATTGTCTCCTGACAGAAATTATAACATCACAGGTCTCCGCTCCAAAAAGCAAGTAAGGGAGTGAAATAATTACTGCATGAATTGAGTAAGCAGGCAGGTCAGAGGTCTCCTCTCTCCAGGACCATCTCCTCTCTCCAGGGCCCTCTCCTCTCCTCTATCCAGGGCCCTCTTCTCTCCTCCCTCCAGGGCTCTCCTCTCTCCAGGGCTCTCCTCTCCTCTCTCCACGGCTCTCCTCGCTCCAGGGCCCTCTCATCTCATCACTCCAGGGCTATCCTCCCTCCAGGGCTCTCCTCCCTCCAGGGGTCTCTCCTCTCCTCCCTCCAGGGCTCTCCTCTCATCGCTCCAGGGCTCTCCTCTCCTCCCTCCAGGGCTCTCTCCTCTCCTCCCTCCAGGGCTCTCCTCTCATCGCTCCAGGGCTCTCCTCTCCTCCCTCCAGGGCTCTCCTCGCTCCAGGGCTCTCCTCTCCTCCCTCCAGGGCTCTCCTCCCTCCAGGGCTCTCCTCTCCTCCCTCTAGGGCTCTCCTCCCTCCAGGGCTCTCCTCCCTCCAGGGCTCTCCTCTCCTCCCTCCAGGGCTCTCCTCCCTCCAGGGCTCTCCTATCCTCCAGGGCTCTCCTATCCTCCAGGGCTCTCGCCTCGCCAATAACTTCCACAATAAACAGCAATTACACCCCGTACTGTGCTGTAAGTACAGATCGCGTAAAACAAAAAAGAAAATAGAATATGTCTATTATATATATATATATATATATCTCATCTAACTAAAACAAAGAGTCGGTAAGTGATCCTCTCGTGCTGTTTGGAAACACCATCAACTGTCAGGCACGTACGGAGCTGCTCCTTATTCAATGTCAAGGCTGCCAGGATGGTGCAGGGCGGGATAAAACTCACTGCGTGAGACGGACATCTATGTGGAGGTACGTGTGTGTGTGTGTGTGTGTGTGTGTGTGTGTGTGTGTGTGTGTGTGTGTGTGTGTGTGCAGTGTTCGCGTGCGACAGTCAAGGGGACTGGCGGCTGGTGAATTCTTCTCCAGGAGGGGCGCTATACCAAACATTTTGCAAACATGTACAAGGCACGCATTGGCAAATATTATCACCATTGCCATCAATCAATATATGATCACAGTCAGTCAAATGCAACCACGTTTCCAAAAGCCCTACACAAACACGCACAGCTCTCTTTCTCTCTCTCTCTCTCTCTCTCTCTCTCTCTCTCTCTCTCTCTCTCTCTCTCTCTCTCTCTCTCTCTCTCTCTCTCTCTCTCTCTCTCTCTCTCTCTCTCTCTCTCTCTCTCTCTCTTCCACCTTTTGTTTCTCTTCCTCCACTTGTCTCTTTCTCTCCTCCATCTCTCTCTCTCTCTCTCTCTCTCTCTCTCTCTCTCTCTCTCTCTCTCTCTCTATCTCTCTCTCTCTCTCTCTCTCTCTCTCTCTCTCTCTCTCTCTCTCTCTCTCTCTCTCTCTCTCTCTCTCTCTCTCTCTCTCTCTCTCTCTCTCTCTCTCTCTCTCTCTCTCTCTCTCTCTCTCTCTCTCTCTCTCTCTCTCTGATCCATCCAATAAATATATGTATATCTTGTCATTTTAAAAAGTTACCATTCATTGTCCGGGTGATTATGGCCCCCCTGCGGTGAAATTAATTAGTTAGTTCAACAACAACACAGCATCGCTCTAACAGGGAGAGAGAGAGAGAGAGAGAGAGAGAGAGAGAGAGAGAGAGAGAGAGAGAGAGAGAGAGAGAGAGAGAGAGAGAGAGAGAGAGAGAGAGAGAGAAAAAAACGTGACTCACTCAGTTTAGTTGAAGCGCGCCTCGGTCCTGTATATGTCCAGACTGTCCATGTCCACTGCCCAGACTGCATCCAGCCATATAGCTTGTTGTTGTTGTTCTTACCGAACCAGCTAACTACTAGCAGACAACCAGACAACTACTACCAGAGCGTATTTCCTCGAGGCGATGTCACGTGCCACTCTCAGCCAAGAATAGAGTGACTACTTCGGGCACTAGACCAAGCACTCTCGGATATAGTATTTGATTGTGTTATGTTGTACGTACGTATTTATTTACACATACGTATGTATTTGCCCTGTCAGTTGCGCACGGACCGTGGAGCTGAGATCGAGTGCCCATGAAAAGGGGTTGGAGGGGGCTACAGTAGGCCGCTAGGGGCCGGGGGGCGTAAATACTTTCCTTTCTTCTTCTTCTTTTAACCAGGGAGGGCGGCGGCCTAGCGCCCCCTATTGACCAGCCGCCACTGCAAGGGGTGTTTTTACCCACAGGCGGTCATCTCCTCCTGCCGTTTCATCTCATGACTGACGTGTGGATAAAGTGCTCGTTTTCGTGCAGCAGAAATCACCTTCATGAGGGTGAATCCGGTGTCGGTGCGTCTCGAGTCACTCGCGGCGGTGTCCCTCCCACCGCGCGCTCTGCGTCGCTTTTTGATGCTCGCCGGCTTGTCATCTAAAAAAAAAAAGAACTTGACGAACAGAAAGTCTGTGAATAAAAGTGCCGGGAGAGAGGGAAAGAAAACGCCCGCAGCAAACGACTCAACAGGGGGTAGTGTGACGGGTAAATGACTTTGTACATTGACAGCTCTCTACAAACCGTGAACGCCTCGTTGGCTTCCTTTCACACTTCAGGTGTGGAATAACTACGTCTCAAAGCCGAAGCAATAGAGGAATTGAAAAGGTTGTTCATTCCAAAAGGGTGTATACTGTATATATTAGTGCTGTCAGGCGATTAACATTTTTAATCTAATTAATTACAGGTTTTGTAATTAATTAATCTAATTAATCGCATTTTAATCGCATATTTATATTTCATATTCATATAAATATTTAAAATTCAAGGACATTACATTATTGTAGCAGGTGACTGATCAATTAAATACACCAAGAAGAATGCTTTAGAAATCAATTTTATTAAATAAATAAAATAAATAAAATGAAAACATACCTCTCAATAAGGTAACATTTGTTGCTGATACAGCTAACAGTTTACACTAAGCTACAGTATCCTCAAATCAGGGTCTACTGCAGGGTCTACTGCAGGATCTAGTGCAGGGTCTACTACAGGGTCTACTGTATGCATGACATCTATTCCTCAGCTTGTTTACATTGTCTGAGTGTAAGGCTGCCCTCTTCTTTTGGACTATGTGACCTGCAAGTGAAGAATGCTTTAGAAATCAATTCTATTAAATTGAATAAATAAATAAATAAAATGAATGAAAACATACCTCTCAATAAGGTAACATTTGTTGCCGATACAGCCAATAACAGTTTACACTAAGCTACAGTATCCTCAAAAATCAGGGTCTAGTGCAGGGTTTACTACAGGGTCTACTGTATGCATGACATCTATTCCTTGAGCCAATTGCTAAGACAAACAAGCTTCAGCTTGTTTACATTGTCTGTGTGTAAGGCTGCCCTCTTCTTTTGGACTATGTGACCTGCAAGTGAAGAATGCTTTAGAAATCAATTTTATTGAATTGAATAAAATAAAATGAATGAAAACATACCTCTCAATAAGGTAACATTTGTTGCTGATACAGCCAATAACAGTTTACACTAAGCTACAGTATCCTCAAAAATCAAAACAGCCCACAGCAAGCTAGTGTCTGGGGGCATGACTACAGGGTCTAGTACAGTGTCTACTACAGTGTCTGGGGGCATGACTACAGGGTCTAGTACAGTGTCTACTACAGTGTCTGGGGGCAGAATAATCCGGTATACAGGTCCACTCGCTCGTCGGCTCTGGGGCTCCTCGGGTGCAGCTTCACGTGGGGTCAACCACCCTGGATAAGCAGCCAGTTCTCTGCCCGAAACGATGGGGTACTGACTACGGTAGTATTCTCACCGCACGAAGCACTATATATTAACAGACTATTATTAGCTTAATAGACTACGTCCAACTCGACGATATAGTGCCAAATATGACTATTCAAATATTAATATACTGACTACAGGGTCTAGTACAGTGTCTACTACAGTGTCTGGGGGCATGACTACAGGGTCTACTACAGTGTCTGGGGGCATGACTACAGGGTCTAGTACAGTGTCTGGGGGCATGACTACAGGGTCTAGTACAGTGTCTGGGGGCATGACTACAGGGTCTAGGGGCATGACTACAGGGTCTAGTACAGTGTCTACTACAGTGTCTGGGGGCATGACTACAGGGTCTAGTACAGTGTCTACTACAGTGTCTGGGGGCATGACTACAGGGTCTAGTACAGTGTCTACTACAGTGTCTGGGGGCATGACTACAGGGTCTAGTACAGTGTCTACTACAGTGTCTGGGGGCATGACTACAGGGTCTAGTACAGTGTCTGGGGGCATGACTACAGGGTCTACTACAGTGTCTGGGGGCATGACTACAGTGTCTACTACAGTGTCTGGGGGCATGACTACAGGGTCTAGTACAGTGTCTGGGGGCATGGTCTACTACAGTGTCTGGGGGCATGACTACAGGGTCTGGGGGCATGACTACAGGGTCTAGTACAGTGTCTGGGGGCATGGTCTACTACAGTGTCTGGGGGCATGACTACAGGGTCTACTACAGTGTCTGGGGGCATGACTACAGGGTCTAGTACAGTGTCTGGGGGCATGGTCTACTACAGTGTCTGGGGGCATGACTACAGGGTCTGGGGGCATGACTACAGGGTCTAGTACAGTGTCTGGGGGCATGACTACAGGGTCTAGTACAGTGTCTGGGGGCATGGTCTACTACAGTGTCTGGGGGCATGACTACAGGGTCTACTACAGTGTCTGGGGGCATGACTACAGGGTCTACTACAGTGTCTGGGGGCATGACTACAGGGTCTACTACAGTTTCTGGGGGCATGACTACAGGGTCTACTACAGGGTCTGGGGCATGACTGCAGGGTCTAGTGCAGGGTCTAGTGCAGGGTCTACTGTATGCATGACAAATCTATTCCTTGAGCCAATTGCTAAGACAAACAAGCTTGTTTACATTGTCTGAGAGTAAGGCTGCCCTCTTCTTTTGGACTATGTGACCTGCAAGTGAAAATAGCCTCTCACATGGCACAGAGGTAGCAGGAGTAGCCAGATATTTGCGAGCAAGAGGAGACAGCTGTCCATAGGCTTTTGCGTGAGCTGCCCACCACTCCAGTGGACAGTCATTCATTCCGATGCTGGGCTCAGCTTTGTAGAGGTCTAATTGTCCTGACAGTACCCTGACTTCATCTGAATCAGAGTCTGAAGACAGCAGGAGGAGGGTCCTCTTCGCTGGTGGCTCGTCCTCTGTGGCTTGTGGAGCAGCTTTGTCTGCTTCTGGTCCTGGCAGCATCTCTTTAAGCCAGGTCCACACCTAATAAGAGGGACAATTAATTAGTTGCATAGGACTTTTCATGACAGCCTAAGGACTTAACACTGGTCTTCTCATTCACACACACACCTCATCCCTCTCGTCCTTTGGTACGCTCTTCAAGTCCTTGAATCGCGGGTCGAGGGCTGTAGCCAGCTTCAGCCATCTGTTGTTGAGGGTCGCTTTGCGTGCGTCCAGGTCCTTCGTGAAGCTGGCCTTGAACTTTACCATGTAGCCCGGATCCTCCTCGTTGAGGTCCATGATGCGGTTTAGGTGGCAGAGTGCGGGGAGCACCACAGAGCATGAGACGTAGGTTTCCCCTCCAAGGAGCTCAGTCACATACCTGCAGTGAAACAAGAGAGCGAGAGAGAAAGAGGTGAAGGTGTGTGTATGAGAGGGAGATAGGTGTGTGTATGGGGGAGAGAGGGGGGGTGAGGTGTGTGTATGGGAGAGAGATAGGTGTGTGTATGGGGGAGAGAGGGGGGGGGGTGAGGTGTGTGTATGGGAGAGAGAGGGGTGAGGTGTGTGTATGGGGGAGAGAGGGGGGGGGTGAGGTGTGTGTATGGGAGAGAGATATGTGTGTGTATGGGGGAGAGAGGGGGGGGTGAGGTGTGTGTATGGGAGAGATAGGTGTGTGTATGGGGGAGAGAGGGGGGGGGTGAGGTGTGTGTATGGGAGAGAGATAGGTGTGTGTATGGGGGAGAGAGGGGGGGTGAGGTGTGTGTATGGGAGAGATAGGTGTGTGTATGGGGGAGAGAGGGGGGGGTGAGGTGTGTGTATGGGAGAGAGATAGGTGTGTGTATGGGGGAGATTGGGGGGTGAGGTGTGTGTATGGGAGAGAGAGAGTGGGGTGTGAGGTGTGTGTATGGGGAGAGAGAGAGAGGAGGGGGGTGTATGGGGGGAGAGAGAGAGGGAGAGACACTTACCTGCAGGGCTCAAGTACAAGCTCCAGCTTCTTCAGTTTGTCACACTCTGTGGGGGTCAGCATGGACAGCTTGTGTGGTTCTGTTGGGCCAAAGTGGCAGTCACAGCCTCCTGGTTCCTCAGGTACCGTGAGATCATGGCCAGTGTCGAATTCCACCTTCCAATTCAATAAAATAACTATTAGTCCCACTGGGGGTTGTTAATGCAGCATGATGCAATTGTACAGAATACAAAGAAATAAACACACACACACACTAAATTTACCCTAGCATACAACAGGTAGTTAAACAGTCTCACCTTGTGGATACATCTTGTATCATGGGCTCTTTTGCTTGTCCGAGGGCAGTCTGCTGCTGCTGCAGTTCTTCTGTACTGGCAGGGCTGTGCTTGAAGTGGCCTACAATCTTGCGGCACTTTGCCAGGGTGGTGTCAAGGCTTCTGTCCTCAAGGGAGACTGTGATGGTTCTTTGCAGCACGTGTGCAGCACATGGCATGTGCTGGAACGGCATATAGCGCGCTGCTGCTATCATATTACGGGCGGAATCAGTCCCAATAGATGTGACTTTATCTTTTATATTCCACTCCTCTATTACGGTGTTGAACTGTTCAGCACACGCATCGGCGAAATGGCGGCCCACAGTTTTGGTCACCGTTAATGCAAATGATTGCAGTTTCCACTCAGTATCGATCAAGTGCACTGTGACACCCAAATAATTATGATTGCCCACCGACGTCCAGTGATCACCCGTTAGGGCCATTGGGCCAGCCCGTGCCAACACTTCTTCCCTCGCCTCCCTCTCTGTGTCATACATGTTGTGGATCCTTTTCATCACTGTAGCTCTCGAGGGTAGCTTGTAATTTGGGTCAGACGACGCTATTCGAAATGACTCCGCTAAACCCTTATCTTCCACTATAGCTATTGGCCTACAATATTTTGCTATCCACTTCGCGACGCTGTTGGTTAGTTTGTCTGTGGTGGATTTACTCAACCGTTTGCCTAACGGTAATTCTCCAAGAGTGGTTTGACGAAGCGTGCGAGTTGCTCTGGAGCTAACGTTAGCTACACTGGAGCTGCTCGAACAACTTGCCTGGACATGTTTAGCGTTCATGTGATACGTTAGACTAGAGCAGCTTCGGTGATACGCAAATTCTTTTTGACATAAGCTACATATTACAATGGTCTTGTTTACTGTCCCATCTATATTCTTTTTGAAATTGAACTTGCCGTTCATAGGTCCCAGGAGTATCGCCTCGGGTGATGCTGACATCTTGTTCCAGCTGAGCTAATTCCTTTGTGTGTTTGTTTTGTTTGATAGACGACGCATGTGTGAAGTGACGATCAAGTAGGCTACGGGTCATTCAATGGGCCAAGTTTAATACGCCCAACTCAAGCGTGGATTTCAAAATAAAAGCGCACCGATTTGCCACTTGTCTAAAGTAAATATAGGTCGGCTGTAATTAATTTTGCGTCAATTTTCATAACGCGATAATTTGCTGTGTAATTAATTAATCTAATTAACGCGATAAACTGACAGCCCTAGTATATATATATATATATATATATATATATATATATATATATATGTATTTTATCTTTATTATGTAGGCTCTGTGGATAATTGGGTTTTTCCCGTCTTATTATTCTAGTTCATTTTCTTTCTTTTCACGCGTTCCACTGTTTTCTTTCCAGTCGTCCGCCCTGCTGACTCAGTAGCATCTCATTTGTGTGGACCTGAAAGGATGAACACAGCTTCTATGGGGGTCACGCGATACCGGGCACACACCCCCTCCCCCCGCACCCCACAACACCACCCTCCGACCTCCCGTTTCATTACACCCGTACACAGGTGCAGAGCGAGCCCGGTGCTGATGAAAAATAATTCATCAAAGTCCGCGGTGGCATTGCGGTCGCCTTTTTCCCTCCAAATGTCACCTTCAAAGGGAGGGGGGGGGGGGGTACTATTGTTCTGAAGGCAAGGCTAGCCTAGCGATCGCCTGGGGTGAGCAAACGAGGTTCCTATTATGAACAGCGTGATTAAGTGTTCCCCCGGTGCCGTAATGTATCCGCGCCTCGCCCCGCGTCCTCGCCCTCGCCCTTTTCGTCCACATTGTCTGTCTGCGGCGACGAAAAAGGGCAAACTCTCCCTTCTAACCTATTGGACCTGATCTTAATTGATCAGGAGTCTTGCTTTGTTGTGGTGTGTGTCTGTGTGTGTGTGTGTGTGTGTGTGTGTGTGTGTGTGTGTGTGTGTGTGTGTGTGTGTGTGTGTGTGTGTGTGTGTGTGTGTGTGTGTGTGTGTGTGTGTGTGTGTGTGTGTGTGTGTGTGTGTGTGTGTGTGTGTGTGTGTGTGTGTGTGTGTGTGTGTGTGTGTGTGTGTGTGTGTGCGTGCGTGCGTGCGTGTGCGAGGCTGCAGTGATGGTAGTTTTCTCACAGACTCACTCAATGTTGCCCAGGACAGTAGACTCTGCTATTGCAAATGATAAGACACATCAGCATAAACAGAGTGGCCAGATCAGAGTCGGCGGGCTTTGGTCATAAATTCTTGAGTCTAATTGGCCGAGAGACATCCATCCCCTTGAGTGCTGATCAGCAATGGAACTGTTAGCTGTGACCGTCTCGTTCCGCTATCGGTTCCCTTCTATCGGATGTACTGTATGTATGTCATACATCTCTGCCCAGAGAGGAAGTTGACTAACTGCTTCTA
The DNA here is from genome assembly GCF_963971535.1 of Notolepis coatsorum. Taxonomy (NCBI): domain Eukaryota; kingdom Metazoa; phylum Chordata; class Actinopteri; order Aulopiformes; family Paralepididae; genus Notolepis; species Notolepis coatsorum. The sequence goes on from NC_140165.1 coordinate 43,703,971, forward strand.
CTTACACTCTATATATTGAATACATATACAGCAGGTTTCAACAAGTTCAATTTAAGACTTTTTAAGACCTTTTTAACCTCTTATCCACCCGGCACATTTAGCATAAAACGCCTGTTGATTGCAACCACCTCCAACGTACAGTCCCCCCCCCCCCCCTACCCAGCCACCCAACCCCACCCCGCCTACCCAACCTCCTCCAATGTACAGTCCAATGTACAGTTTCTACATCAAATGTATATGGGCGTTTATTTGATTTTGGGCACTTTTGGGAAAATCTATTTATCAAAAATAAAATTGCATAAAACCTTAAATGATCAATTAAGCTTTATAGTCATTTTGTCAGGAATCATAATATGAACATTGTTGTAAACATCACTTTATGGAATTTAATATATTTAACACTTTTCCTAGAATGTCAGAGAACATTGTCATTACCATCACGTTACCAAATAACTCTTTAAAATGTAAAGAAAAAAGTAAAACATTTGTGCTTTTAAGGCATTTATGTAACATTATACCTTACTTCTGATGTATTAGTGGTTTGAAATATTTTACTTGAATTTAAACATGCTTTAGATCTTTAGATATGCAGCCTTTTAAATATATTGCTAGATCCTGTCAAGAAAGATACAATTACTACAGGTAATGACTCTTGTTTTTCATACATAAAATGTTAAGGGAGGGCTTGTAATATAGGAAAACATGTAGGAAAATGTCAGATTTAAACTATTTGTTACAAATTTGTTAAGAAATATGTCATGTGTTGGTAATGACGTACTGTTGTGGTAAAGACGAAATGTGATGGGAATGACATTTAGATAGATTTATTGAATTCATTCATGGATACAGTAACACAACATCAGAATCATAGGTATTATCAACAACTGTTACAACAGGATAGGAACATCTAAGAAAACATCTAAAAAAAACACTAACAACCTTTATGGTTTCAAACAACATACTTTAACAGTAAGAGGTTTGTTCTTTTAACATGCCTACATCTTCTTCTCCATGAGGGAGCATACTTGTTTCCAGACAGAGGCATTGAGCATCATATGTCTTTTAGTAATCAGTTGGGGCTCTGGGACCAGCACAATTTCCATTCTATACCATATTAGGGGAGAACGGGGGACGTTGTCACACCTTTTACTCTAGTGTGAATTGCTCATAATCAAAACATCTTTACATCTTTCAATAGTCATTCCTACATTAAATTGAAGCTTAAGATGTTGGCTTGAAATGTGTATCCCTCTCATTTCCCAAAGTATTGTAACAAAGAGTTAATCACCTATCAAAGACACTCTGACACATTGTGACAACCAACCCCATCATGGGGATGGTTGTCACACACTATGGGGTTGGTTGTCACCATGTGTTTTAAAACTTTTAATGGGAAAATCTTAAAAAGAAGACAAGATTTAGATTTCAGATAATGATTGAAGAAGTACGTCTTTAGTCGACGGCGAAAGATTGGATGGGTTTCGGCTGTCCTAACTGGGGTGGGTAGTTCATTCCAACATTGTGGGGCAAGGACTGAGAATAGACAAGAAGGCAGAACTAATATATAACAAAATAAGAACACAATAAATCGGCCTAACAATAATAGCCTACACAACATGTCTAGTAAAGTACCTGCACAGCAGGATGTCTGGCAACACCACATTAGAATAGTATACACAAATATACTAGTATAATATAATAGTATACCCAAAAAACCCAAATATCGGTTATCGAATATCGATAATTATAGTTATTCGATAGTTGCCCTTTATCTGGCACTATTTAAAAGTTTCACTGAGATCGGAATAAAGGAGTTTTTAAACCTATTTAGTCTAGAGCGTGGAACTCTAAACCTTCTCCCATAGGGCAGTAGCTCATACTCGGCATGTAAGACATGGGAGGGGTCCGAGACTATTCTATTGGCTTGCCTTAGAGTAAGTAGCCTGTTAAAAAATAGACTGCAGGGATGAGTGACCTTTCACCCCTATGATCTTCCATGCAGTCTGCATCAGACGGACCAGTTTGGACTTTAATTGTACAGACAGGTTACCAAACCAAGTTGTAATACCGTATCTGATGAGACTCTCTAATACAGATTGGTAGAAAAGTAATTTTTTTTTTATCTACACCATGAACTCTAAGGCGACGTAGAAAGTGCAGTCGTTGTTGTAGTCTGCTACACAGGCTATCTACATGGGTGTTCCAGGTTAGTGTGTTATCGACAAAAATCACAAGATATTTATATGAAGAGACCGGCGAGATGGACTGTGTGTGGATGACCACAGGCCTGTGGTCCCCAACACCTCTGGGGTCAAACACCATCTCCTCAGTCTTAACTGATTGAAAATGTTATTAACAGATTGCAGAATGGGTACAATACAGTAAGGCTCAATACACACAATTGTTAAGGGGATGCAGACCAGAGAAAGACTTTCGTCTTGTTTACACCAGGTCCCCCATTTTCTATTTATAATGAATTGTAAGTAGGGTGCAACTAGCACTGTGCAATCCATTCTTTGTGGATCTAGCCCTTAACCCTTAGAAGTCTAACCTAAATAGCTCCTCCTTCTGAGAATTTCCCCCTTTTTTTTGTTACATAATATAAAATTACAGATTCATACCTTCAAAATAAGCCATCAATTGTCAAATTTGAGACGATAGTTTTCAATCAATGTCCTATCAAACATTCTGGTACAGTCATTACAAATTTGCAGCAGGAGCCTCTGAAGAGAATTCAGTGAATTCAGCTAATGATAAGGGAACTACACTCCTTCCCAGAATTCAATGTGATGTCAATGTTAATTTCAATGACTAATTCACACCATGAAACAAAGGCCCAGCAGGGAACAATTACAGCTGAATGGGGGTATAGTGTGACTGATCAATACAGGCAACACACACTTTGATTTGATGCCATGCATATACACACACTAGATAGACAGAGGTTTAGATATTTAGATAGATATATAATAGTAATATAATAGAAAGAGAGAGAGAGAGAGAGAGAGAGAGAGAGAGAGAGAAAGAAAGAAAGAAAGAAAGAAAGAAAGAAAGAAAGAAAGAAAGAAAGAAAGAAAGAAAGAAAGAAAGAAAGAAAGAAAGAAAGAAAGAAAGAAAGAAACAGAGAGAGAGACATTTATAATAATAATAATTATTATTATTATTATTATTATTATTATTAAATAGAATAATTTTCTATAGGCTTGCCGTGGTAGTCAGTGATACTGGTGTCATTCTGTGTTCAGGCTTCCATACTTATTGAAAAGAATGCTCATATCCAAAAGTATTAGATAGATATAGGTCATACATGTAGGTATGCATTTGGTTACACACACACACACAGAAGTAGTCTCAGACCGGGAGTAGTCTCAGAGAGGGAGATACAGAGGAGAGATGGAGGGAGAGAGAGGGAGATAGGGAGATATAGATAGAGAGAGGGAGAGAGAGAGGGAGAGATAGAGGGAGAGAGATATATATAGGTTAGAAAGCAACCTGGGTTCTCAGACAGACAGACAGACAGACAGACAGACAGACAGACAGACAGACAGACAGACAGACAGACAGACAGACAGACAGACAGACAGACAGACAGACAGACAGAGAGACAGACAGACAGACAGACAGACAGACAGACAGACAGACAGACAGACAGACAGACAGACAGACAGACAGACAGACAGACAGACAGACAGACAGACAGACAGACAGACAGACAGACAGACAGACAGACAGACAGACAGACAGACAGACAGACAGACAGACAGACAGACAGACAGACAGACAGACAGACAGAGAGAGAGAGAGAGAGAGAGAGAGAGAGAGAGAGAGAGAGGCGACGTCATCTTTCCTTCACAAAGCGCATCGAACGCTGTCAACTAAAGCACCGTGTTTACTACAGCGCGGGTGACCAAAACACCAAACGCGTCACACAGTAGCCAGAACCTGGGTTCTCAGACAGAGAGAGAGAGAGAGAGAAAGCTCCCGTCTGGTAGAGATTTGGGCTCTACTGAGCCTACCTTTCTAGTTGAAACGTTGCAATTTTTACATCATGCGTAAGCTGTCAACTAGCGAGATGCGTTGTACTTGTTACAGAGCTGGTCCACACTGCTATTATGAAATGACCCGAAATGTATGTAAGCTTGTCAACTAAAGCGGTCCGTGTTTAATAATAATAATAATAATGACTTGGATTTATATAGCGCGACAGCGCGGGTGAGCAAACTCGTCACACAGCAGCCAGTGATCATTCATACCTCGTATACACAGACGCACTCTGCCATACAGTAGTTAATGTTAAATAAAGCCCATTTGAATTGAGAGAGAGCGAGAGTGTGTGTATGTGTATGTAAGCTTTTTTTTTTTTTATCTGAGAGAATGTCCGCGAATGTCCTCAGACTCCTCACGCAGGAGAGGAGAAACGACTGCAAAAAGTCGAGTCCCGTGGATATTATTGCAACAGATAATTCATACATTATTATGTTTAGAATTTGGATGGGGGGGTAGGCTCTGATACCAGTCTCATGCCTCTGCGGGGGTGTAACACCTATTCACAGCGCACACGCCGCTATTGTGTGTGTGCGCGCGTCCATGTATGTGCGTTTCGTGACGCGATTGTAGTTCTTATCGCAAATGGAGATTATTACAATCATGCCATCTAGCAAGAATTAAACGTATTTACAATTCGTATTAGGTTTAGCAAGTTGGGGGACGTATACCTTACATGTCAAAGCACTAGAAATGGCAATTTTTCTATTTTTATCGATTTCTGAAAAGATGTCCTTTTTGAGCATTTAAGAGGGATTCTAATTTCTTTTGTTGTCCGCCGACGGGTTCACAGCTCCAGCGTGACCCCTAAGGGTTTGTTGCTAGTTTGTCAGCCATCAGTTGAGTGTTTGCATGTGTTTTACACAAGCATGTGTCCCTATCACGGACGGTTGGTCTCACTATCCAAAATGGGCAGGTTTTCCATAACTTACTATAGGAAATCTTGAGCTGTGGATGTTCATTCTTGAATTTCCGCCAAAGACTGTACGTTTCATTCAGAAAGTGCTTTTGCATTTTCACTTTCTTCTGCGTCAATGTGTCTCTCTTCCCTGTTGTTGCCCGTGAGTTATCATCACGTTCCAGAAACTCTTTGACTTTTGTCCTGGTAGAGAGAGGCAATGCATTTGCATGTTTCTTCTGAAGTCGAGTTCCTCTTTTGTATTTCCGCATCATCTTTGCAGAGAATCCATGTTCCTTTTGAGCCAGATACACCAACTTGTACTTTTTCAGAATTCCCCCCCTTAGAATCTTTGAAATTACTTGCTTCTCTTTAGTGTTGGTGTCTCGCAGCTCTGACACTAGAGTATTGTGGAACAATATAGTGTCTTCCTGAGATCACATTTCTTTGACTTCATTTGTTGTTTTGATTTTGATCGTGGCGATTCTTGTGGTTTGAGCTTATTTGACAGTCTTTCATATCGTTTTTTATATTTATCCATATTTCGTTTTGCTCTCTCCAACATCAGGTTGGCTTCACACAGATCTCTGTAGACTTTACTTCTGTTTCTGTTCACATTTTTTCGTCCTCTTTGTTGTGGAGTTTCTTGTGGTGTAGGCTCATTGGGACTTTCACATCTGGCAATAGGGACAGGTACAGCATTGTGTTGCTCAGGTTGTTGTGTTGGTGACACTGGTGGCCTATTCACTGTTAGGTAGTCATCCATATTTCATATTTGCTTATCGTTTGTTCTTTTGTTTCTTTAATTGATGCCTTTTATATCTTTGTGTGCATTTGGGCAGCTGAGATATGCATTGCAGCTTACCTGTCTCTTTTCTCTTTTTATACCGCTCTTTTTCTTTTTGAAAGTATCTTTGATATTGTTCTGGATCATCTTTAAGTTTGTCTCTGTATGATTTTGACCTTTGGCCTGTTGATTTAGGTGCCATGGTGAAGACACTAGCATAAACAAATACAAAAACCAATAAATAAATAAATAACAATAAATATCAGTTATAAATGAGACACAACATATATTTACATATACATATACATACAAGTAATGTTATCAAAAAAAAAAGCTATAAACAGATATCTTTGTCATTACCACCACACGTTGTCATTACCGCCACACTTCATTGTGTGGCGGTAATGACCGTGATGGTAATGACATTTTCTTACTTTTAAGCTAACAGCTAGCATAACATCAAACTTGCTTATATTCAATTCTTAGCTAGCTAGCAATGTACTCAATGTACCTACAAATATGAAGAAGTTTGACTAAGATTCAAAAGCATTATCAAATTATAGTGTGTTTGGTAATGACACACAATAAACATATTCTGTAGTATGAGTAAGTAAATGTGAAAATATCTTACATTCCTGGTGATCAAAATGTCAGTCTTCCACTCTGACAGCCATGTGCTCCACTGTCACTACACGTTGTAATGGGTACCAAAGCAAGGGGCGTAGCCAACACTTCATTGTATTGCAAATAGTTCAACGTGATGGTAATGACACAGATATTAAGGGACAAACCTATTTTGATATTTATTTTTTTCACATATTGTACTTAAGTTAAATATTTGGCAGAGAATCATTGATTCAAATGTAGTTATAGTAATATATACCTAAAAGTATTGTTTTTTAATAGTTTTTTCTAGAGAAATACAAGACCAAACGTTAAAACTCTGGATTGGGACAAGGTGACAATGGTCAAATTCCAACATTAAACAACAAAAAATAAGATAAAAAAATCTATGTTTTAAATTGAATAATTAAGTCTAGGTAAGTAATTAATTATACTAATCAATGATAGCATAAAGAATCTGGAATTTTTTTTTCTTTCAAATATATCCCAGGGACATGAAAATGCCCAAAATCTCACCCGCAATGATGTGCATAATACAAGTAATAATATATAATGTAGCAGTACTGTCTATCTGTATGCCGTGTATGTCATATATGTTATGATGAATTGAAAATGGGGGACCCTGATGTAAACAAGACGAAAGTCTTTCTCTGGTCTGCATCCCCTTAACAATTGTATGTATTGAGCTGTACTGTATTGTACCCATTCTGCAATCTGTTAATAAAGTTTTTAATCAATCAATCAATCAGCATACTGTCGTAGAAATTATCATGTCAGTATACATCTGTGTTACATCTGTGTGTGTCTGTATAGAGGCCCAGACTATAGGTCACAGGATTGTGTTTCTTCAGAGCCATAACCCAAGGTTATGGGAACTGTTAGACAAAGTTGTTTTTCCTTCGAGGCTAGACCCATAACATAGTCGTATTATTGATTATTCTAACCAGCCATCTTGTTATTTTCCTTCTTCTACGTCATTTCATGTATTTAATTGTATGTCTGACCAGAGCTCGTTCTCACTTCTGGGTCAGACATTTGTGTTACACTGTCTCTGATTATGAACTGACCATTTCCTTGTATGCCATTCAGGGAATAAATCTATGATAATTTTTATTCAACTTTGGACTCAGAAATAGTTTACTGCCGCTCACTTATCTGCTCACTTATTCTTCCACCACAATACCCAAAGTAAATTGGTCACTATTCTTGAACCACTTAGAGCATGAGTCTGGTCTCTTTTGAAAGGAAACATTCTGAGTGTAATAGAGTTACAGAGGTTTGAACACACTGAAAAAAAAATAAAAAATTGTAACTGAATTAGTTGGCAAACAAATGCATTTTACAATCTAATCTATATAATATTATTTCATCTCTCGACAGCCGGGCTGCCCCCCCCCCCCCCCCCCCAAATTTTAATTTAAGAGTTTTTAATACCTTTTAAAGCCTGATTTATTTCACGTCATGAATAGATTAATGTATCATTCTCTTTTCAAATGTAGCCTAACCCTATCAAAACAGCAGTCAAAGTGTATATTTTCAGCACTGCGTTTGTTTACCAATGATTTTAAGTGGTATTAGTGAAATATTCATTCATAAATATCTCGGCGCATCCTGGCGGAAACCGGACAAATTAGACACGAGGAACTCCTAGACGTTTGCACCTAATGGGGCTTAAACAAGACCCTCAATGCTCCTTGTGTTTAAACGGTGATATTGGTACACTGTTAAGATATTCTGGGAAGAAGTAACCACTCAATTATCAGAATTTTTATTTCTGACCATACCTGTACTGCCTTCTGTATTGTTGTTGAATGATGTTTCTCAGTTCTGTATCGTTAAGGGGCTTAGCTTGGCATCACCTTCTGCACTATCTCGCGTACGTGCACGCGTACTGAATAAATTCCACAAATGTACCTCTAATACCAGTATTAGTCTGACCACACCCCTCATCAGCTTACCTTCATAAGCAGGTGTGTGGTCACCTGCTCTCCTCCTTCTCGCTTTCACCACAAGGAAAGTGCCTCGGTAGTACCCCACTTGACGTGTTGTTAGTTGAAAAGAGTTGTGACTGGTTTACATTGTGCTTAACCTTTTCTTCTCTCACTTGTTGTATAAGAAAAGGTTTGGGTCATAATGTATTCCGCGGAGAGTAGACCCGCTAGACCTACTCTTCACCACCGGTTCTCCATTCCCGCCTCCGTCGTGCGCCTCGGTGCTGGGCTGTTGCCACTCTCGTGGTTGCCGACCCAGCCCGGGAGACTGCCGGTGGATAGTTTTCCTCACCGACGAGCCGAGGGTTCGGTGCCGTCGCTCCGGCGATGGCCTGATCTCGACTCTGGTTCCTCTGGTTCTGGGGAATCGCCCGTTGATGAACGGGGGATTGTCTTGGAGCCGGAGGATTTGCGACGAAAACTTTTTGCGTCTGCTCGCTCGCGTCGCAAGATGGTGGCGTGCAGACGCGAATGGCCTGGGTTTGGGGAATTGCTGGAGACCAGCGAGGACGCGTCCGACTCTGGATTTCTGATGGAAACTGAAGACTTCATGGAGGAGGCGGACGGGTTCTTGTATGATGGTCCCGTGGAGGGGAGTATCCCTCCTCCGGAGACCCCGGAGGGGGGAGAAATGGCTCCATGGGGCGCCTTGTTTGAGGATGTCGAGGAACCACCTTGGCCTCATCAGCAGGATGCCCTACTGTCAGCCGCATCGGATTGTGGCTCCTTGACCAGTCGCAGCCTGCTGTATGCGAGGGATGCGGGGTCGGTGGAGGAGGGTTCGCAGGGGGAACTGCGGGCCTTGTTTCCCGAGCTCATGGCGGTAGCCGCCACCGCAAACGGTGTGCCGCTGCCGCTGCCATTGCCTGCACCTGTCCCTGATGACCTCATAGGCCATCCCTGGCAGCGTCCCCCAGTGAGAGGGGTGGACGTTGTCTACCCATTTTTCCCATCGATGGGGGCCTATGTTCGTCGGGGTCAGGCGGTGTCCAACATCATGGGACTAACTCCCGCCTACGTACCAGTTACGCGGGTGTCGGGGTTATTCAAAGGTATGGGGGAGGGCGTACCTCGGCTTGACAATCCGATGGCCGCGCTCCTCTGTCCGGATATGGTGTGGGAACCCCTATGCAAGCCGGTCCTCCAGGGGAAGTCGGCTAGGCGATTGGCTTATTGGGGTGACCAGTCATTCATCGCTGGAACACAGTCGCTGGCTGCGGCGTCTAACATCGCCCACCTGGCTAGATTTGTATCGGGGATAATGACGGGCGGCACGGATCTGAACGAGGTAAAATGCGATCAGATCACCCAGGCTGCGGGAGCTGTTCTGCACCTTTCCCAGGTGCTGGCCATAGCCATGGGGAAAGTGCGCGCCCTGGCCACCCTGGGCCAGCGTCACCTTTGGCTGGAGCAGGCCCGTGTGCCAGAGAAGAAGAGAGCCCCTCTTCTGACGGCCGCCCTCTCCGACGCTGGCCTGTTCGGGAAGGCCCTGCAATTGATGACCTCAACATGCAGAGAAATGGCAGAGGAGAGATCCGTCCTTCAACCCCATTTTCCGCCTCCCGTCCTTGCCGGTGGGGGCAGAAGGCTTCCGCGACGTCGAGCTGTCTCCGTCGCCGCTACCACTACCTCCACCGCCGCTGCTGGCCCTGCCAAGAGGGCCAGGGGACGAAACGGCGCTTCGGCCACCGCCGGCCCATCCCAGACCGGAGGAGACGGTAGGGAACGTCGTGTCCAGCAGACTGTAACCTATCGTCCCTCCGGGGCTCCCCGGGGTGGCAAGACTCGAGCGGCGCGAGGTGGCAGACGCCGTTAGGAGTGACTTTTTCCCCTTTGTGTCCCCTCCTCTACACCCTTCCCGGCCCCTCTGTGATTTTGTGCCTTACACTTTTTTAATTAATAAAAAAAGTTCCCCGATATAAGGGGGACTGTGTTTGGCCGAACAAACTGTGTGTTTCTTCATACAAATCATATGGTGGGGTTGTGTATATATGAATCTACCCTGTTACGTTGGGGGGTGAGTTGTGTTGTGTTACGGGTTTTAAGCAAGGTCTGCAACTTACACTCGGTACACTCGGTTCTATTAGCTTGATGCTCCACATGCAATTAGAACTGGTGTTATTCCATTGCTTAACTAAGTATATGTGTTTTCACAACGCTGTGTTGTTAGTTGCAGTAATGCTCGTACGCACATTTTTCATGGCCTAGCCATTACTCTCGTTCAGCGTTCTTCCTATGTATGACATAGGCAACGGGTATGGGATTCACGCACAGGCGACTTGTGTTTGGTTGTAAACCCTTTTTTACATTTTGTGGGTAGCAGGCATTGTATTAGCTTATGCTATGCTTTGTTCTACCGGAGGTTTTCAAGATGGCTACGGTTGTTTTCTGTGTGTAGGGATAAAAGGTGTGTTTTCGGAGGGGGTGTCGAATAAACCCCTCCTTTTTCCCACTTGATTGGTTTAGAGGATTTGTTGATCTTTTCTGCTGAGCCAGTCGGGGCCAAGCCAGTGCTTGACAGGGGGGGGGGGGGGGGGGGGGGGGGGGGGGGGGGGTATTCTACCGACTCCTGTTATGACAGGATCCGGTGGGTTTCCCCGCCCGTTGTAGCGTTGTTGCTATGGCGACGCCTTCCATGAGCTGGTGTCTTAAAGATGTCGAGGTTGGGCGCAGGACTTACAGCCTGCTGCGCCCGTTTATGTGTCAACTTGAGTCTGTTGGTCACGCGTCTCACAGTTGCATATCTTTTTCTTGACCGTGGTCTCATGTGGAAGGTGTTTTCTGGGGGAGTCTGGTCTTACACTCTGATTAAAAGGAGTGACTGGATTAAAATCATGTGAAAAACAGGGTTTTTACTCCCAGCTGTGCAGTTGGGTCATACGGGTGATGCCTTTTCTTTATTTTATAAAGAGTTGAATGTGTCTTGATGGATATGAAATGAGGGTCCCTGATGGAAACAAGACTAACGTCTTTCTCAGGTCTGCCTCCCCTTATCTTTTTGTATGTATTCCTGTACTGCAGTCTGTTGGGTAAATGTTTTCATTCATTCATTCATGGAGTTGATTGCATCTCGCCCCTCTTGTCGTTCCCTGGGCGTCTTGGGGATTCAATATGGTGGTCTAAACGACCTATTGTTGATGTGGGTATGTCAGAACGCACACATAGTGCTGGCTCAGGATGTGCTTTGGGCCGTTGCTGACTGGCGCGCCTCGTTTGCTTTGGTAAAACAGCGTTTTTATGGAGCAATTGGGATGGGGGTTTTTTCCTCTTCCGACATCCTGTGTGTTGTCGATGGGTTCCCGTTCATGTCAGGGGATGATGACGGAATGGGTCTGGACATATGGGAAGGGTCTCACGCCCTAGGGGTGGGCCGCCGGACGCGGTTCATACCGACACGTCTGGGTGGCGCCTTCTTTTTTATGTCGGGATCAAACACGCATATCTGCCCCTTCTCCTGGGGTTGGCGGGTCGGCGTGATTAGGGCACGGGACTGGTTCTGGTCGCGCTGGTCCAGATCAGTGCACCCGTTGTCCGCTGGGGATGCAGATCTGCTGTTCTGGTACCCTGAGGGACTTGGGGTTTTTTCAGGGGGAAAAATGCTAGGTCGATCCGGGTGTCACAGGGTTGAGCGTTATGGGACCCTTGTTGGGTGCGTTGTATTCTGCACTGTCGTAATGGCTTACGGCCGTGCCGACCTGTACGCGTCCGATCTCGTCGGATCTCGGCCGCTGTACGGGTTGGTCTTGGTTGGTACTTGGTTGGGTGACCTCCTGGGAATACCGAGTGCGGGGTGCTGGGGCTGGTCTTCCATATTACGCTCTTCTCTTGCGTTTTTGGCGCTGAGGAGCCTGTTGGGTGGGGTTAACCTCCTTTGGGATCCTGTGCTCCCCGTATCACCGGGCCCGGTCCGGGGTGATGCTCGTTGACCTGTAGGCCCGGGATAGCCCTGTTGGGAACCGAACGCGGGCTGCGGCGGTGCCGCAGGTGTGTTTCGGGGTTCTTTCCTGAGGGGTTATGGGACCAACCATTGCATGGGGTGATGCCTGGGTGGTTGGTTCTCTGGTGTGTTGCTGCAGTGTCAACTCCCGGTTCTCCGGTTGAGGGTGCCCCTGCACGTTCATGACGTCTGCCGATCGTATGGGCTTTTCTGTGGGCAGCTGTCAGGGGTCGAGTGGTCTACGGATCCCACTTCTGACGTGCTGTTTGAAAGCTTGGTTATGCGACAACGCCAGCATACGCCCCTTCCGCCGGGACGGCTGTTCAGCTGTCCTTTCTGGCGCCTGCCTCGTCCGCAGTTTTTCCAGGCTTGGGTTGACAGCCTGTTGCCTGGTCTTTCCCCGGTGCGCTGCCTGCTTCCGTTGGTTACCTCTTGTGTGTTAACCGTGCTGTCTGCCTGTTGCTGGGCTTGTGTTCCAGGCGGTGTGCTGTTGGGGAGGACAGGGCCCGCTCGGCTGAGGGGCCCCTTGTCCGGATACGCTGGCGATGTGGGGGGCGGGGTCACTAGGTGCCCCCCTGGTGGGGTCTTGATGCTGGCATCATGGACTTCTCCGGGCCCCCATTCCAGGGAGCCCGGTCCTTTGGTGGATCTGGGTCTTCCTTCGCGCTCCGCTGCTACGGCCTTGCCACAGGGTTGGGTTTGCTCTTGACCCCGTGATTCTGGGGGGCAGTAACGAGGTTGTTCCTCCGTTCGTTCCCGGGTGGCATGCGGGTTGTGCGTGTGTGTAGTCATGGGGTCAAGCCACGGTCTGCTCACCCTGTGCGTTGAGTTGCTTGAGTGCCTCTTCGCACGGTCGGGTCCGTCGCCTTCCCGTGAAGCCCCTAATAGGGGGGCTACCCGCCATTAGGGGGGGTCGGGGGGGCTCGGCCCTCCCTGTTCTGATGGTTGTGGGGGGCTGTCAGCGGGGTGTATTTGTCAGCCAGCGGCTCCGCTTGGCCTCCCTTGTGCAGAAGGTGATGCCAAGCTAAGCCCCTTAACGATACAGAACGTTAGGTTATGACTATAACCAAGTTCTGTTAGTTAGGGGCGACGCTTGGCATCAGACGGCCGCTGCAGCCCTTGACCTCACCTTGTGGTGAAAGCTTGGGAAGGAGGAGAGCAGGTGACCACACACCTGCTTATGAAGGTAAGCTGATGAGGGGTGTGGTCAGACTAATACTGGTATTAGAGGTACATTTGTGGAATTTATTCAGTACGCGTGCACGTACGCGAGATAGTGCAGAAGGTGATGCCAAGCGTCGCCCCTAACTAACAGAACTTGGTTATAGTCATAACCTAACGTTATCAACCTCTGTACATGTAAAGAGACTAATTTTGTCCGGTCTCACGGCTGCCAAAAAGCTGATAGCATCATGCTGGATTCAACCGGATAAAATATGCCGGAAGGTATAGGGTTCTTACCTATCTCGATGTGATTTATCTAGAGATATCTACCGCACAAATTTTAGGTGTTAATGAAGCCAGCATAGCAATCTGGTTAGATGTGGTGGAGAAGATAAAGGATAGCATATGAACTTGTAATCCCTGGCGTTAAACAGAATAATGGATGGATAGTCCAAGAGTTGGTCCTGAGGGGGGGGGGGGGGGGGAGGAGAAGGAAAGAGTGAAGAGCAAGCAAGAGCATATGTATTGTATTGTATTGTATTCATTATGTGTATATCTTTTAATCTACATTTATTTTGACTTAAGTACTGGACAGTCATTATTGTTATTATTATGTCGGTCATAGTCCTGTGATTTATTGTGGATTTCTACTGTTAATGTATTGTGTGTCTAGTTTTATGTTAAAAAAGGGAAAATAAAAACCATTTGTTAAAAAAAAGAAAATAGACACAAGGAAGTAACGCGCCATGAAAGCGCTGTAGTCCTAAAACAGAGGAGACTTTTTTTCATAAAACGAACTACACTACCCAGCCCATGCCAGCCCCTGTCAAACTTGGAGCTGTCTGGTGTGAAATAATTTTTTTTAACATTATCACAGATCGAAAAACCTGAACGTTATTGCAATAAATAGAACGTAGTTTGTTTCTTTAACTTTCTGTGAACATCTAGAGAAAAAAATTTCTCAATAAAAACTTTACTTACAGTAGATTTCATTCACAGTCTTTGCTCCCCTGTTACGGGCACCTGGTGGCACTAAATCCAGATTGAACTCGCCATTGGAAAGAGGAGATTTGGCCCGATCCATATATGTATGGCCATAATAAGGTAATTTATAGGCCTGATATTCTATATTCATATTTAAAATTGCATGTGTCCGGATGGCAAAATTCAGTACTGTATCTACAAAAAAACCTGTAAATCATCTGCCCTTTATAAAAATGTTCACGTCTGGTCAATGTTAGCATGGTGTTATTCACCGTCAAAGTGAACAACAATGTCAAATAAAAAAAAAATCTAATATTAATAATAATTTATATTCTCCTTTGGTTCATTACAATTTACTCAAGCCTATAGTAACAAACACAATATTTCTGATCACTGGGAATACATTCCCTGATATCCATAGATGAACATGCAAATTGACCTTGTAGAAGTGGAGAAATCTTCCATTTACTTAGATATGTATTTTTAGGCAAATTTGCTGAAAATATGACTAGGGCTTATAGGCCATAAATTGATAATTATGAATTTAATACTTACAGCAAATACCCTGATATAGTCTTCTACTAATTGACTCTTTTAGTCTACTTCTATATGAACTGCTGGTCCGTGAGGTGCTTCGTGTCTAAAAATATCATCATGTAATCTAATTAAATTTGACTCACGGCCATCACTAAATAAAGTGCTCCCTTTTGTGTGATATTGTTTCAGTGCGAGGGCCTGGAGCTCTTGTGGAAATGCAGTGGCGCCAGTTATCCATGAGAAATGTCTTCATTAAGGTGTTCCATTGAGGCAGGTGGGACATGCTGTCTCAGGCTACGTTTAGACGGAGAGAGTCTGAACAGAAACCGCAAAAGTCATCTTGCGGTCTCACTTTTCATTTTGCGTTTAGACTAGTGTTTTGGGATGGAATTCTCCGTGCAGACGAGGCTGTAACGACTTGAGACCACGGAGCCCCGCTGTCACACGATTGGCGCATATGTCACATGACGTGCTGTGAAGACCCGCCCTACTCTGCCTCTGATTCGCAGACTGTGGGTTGGGAATGTGATTGGACCAAAGCAGAGTCACTCACAGACAGTGGGTCCAGTCACTAATAGTTGTGATAGCCGCGGGACAGATTCTTGTGTATTTAAAAGTACTGCCAATGTAGCCTTCAGGTGATCGCCATGGATAGAATCAGACATGCTTTGTTTACGCTTCTAGGCTACTGGCGCATGCCTGTGATGTAAGCAGTACGCGCGACGAGCGCCTTGAGAACCCTTTCGTCATCGTTTTATGCGGTTTGACAGTTTAGATCAGGGGTTCCCAAACTTTTCAGGCCGGGGCCCAGAAAATAAGGCGTCAGAGAGCCGCGGCCCAATGCACATCGTCTGGCTTTTTTTTTTTTTTTTTTTTTTGCCATTTTGCCAGGCGACCGATTTTTTATGCCAAATATCACTTCAATCCTATTAAGTTAGTTCAAGTTAGTTATTCATTTATATGTGCTATTTATGAGAGGGATAACTTGTTGCAAAATAATAATGATAATAATAGCCTCATTAAAATACTATTGTTGCTTCGGTTGTTTTCAGCGTTTTATGTGCATAATCTGTTATTTTGTTTGAAATGTTCGTTGAAATAAGTAGATTTTTCGTTTTTGTTTATTCATTAAGTTAATATAAAACCATATAGTCACATTTTAGAATAGAATAGAATTTTAGAATACAACTAGAAACACTGATTTTAGAATACAACTAGAAACACTGTCCTGGCCTGCTTCTAAGTTCAGTGGCCTGACAAAAAAAAATGTAATAAAAAAAATAAAAAAATAAAAAATAAAAAAAACTTTTTTTTATTTTTTTTAATCATCTCGCGGCCCATCCGTGGCTGCTCGCGGCCCACCTTTGGGTCGCGACCCCCGACTTTGGGAACCACTGGTTTAGATGATAGCGCAAAGGTTTATCGTTTCTAGGATTCCACCCAGGAAGGTGGTCTCACTTTTTTGCGGTTTCTCCCTGTAAAAACGCCATTTCCGTATAAACGAAAGGCACATCCGAAAAAATATTTTTGCGGATTCACCTGCTAGCGTTTCCGTCTAAACAGGGCCTCAGGCAACACTCCAAGATCTCTCGTCCGGTTGTTGCGTTGAGATAAGGTGACTGAGAGAAGCTGTGACATTTTGTTCACATCGGATTCATGCTGGTCAAACCATTCAATGATGACTCACGCCCTGTGTGTGTGTGTGTGTGTGTGTGTGTGTGTGTGTGTGTGTGTGTGTGTGTGTGTGTGTGTGTGTGTGTGTGTGTGTGTGTGTGTGTGTGTGTGTGTGTGTGTGTGTGTGTGTGTGTGTGTGTGTGTGTGTGTGTGTGTGTGTGTGTGTGTGTGTGTGTGTGTGTGTGTGTGTGCATGCGTGCGTGCGTGGGGGGGGGTATTTCAAGTAATCAAATGTTTCAAAAAAGGTCAAAGCATATTTATTCAATTGTAACATGCAAGATGCAGGTGTGGGATTTCTCCTTACCTTAGTCCCAAGGATGGTGTTCAAAATAGCAGTGTATTACAGTATATCAGCTTCAGAGTAGAGCAATGCCCAATGCCTCCATATAGGGCCCTCCTCACCTCCCTCTAGGGCCCTCCTCGCCTCCCTCTAGGGCCCTCCTCTCCCCCCTCTAGGGCCCTCCTCACCCCCCTCTAGGCTCTAGGGCCTCCTCGCCTCCCTCTAGGGCCCTCCTCGCCTCCCTCTAGGGCCCTCCTCTACCCCCTCTAGGGCCCTCGCCTACCTTTAGGGCCCTCGCCTCCCTCTAGAGCCCTCCTTGCCTCTCTCTACGGCCCTCCTCACCTCCCTCTAGGGCCCTCGCCTCTCTCTAGGGCCCTCGCCTCTCTCTAGAGCCCTCCTTGCCTCTCTCTACGGCCCTCCTCGCCTCTCTCTAGGGCCCTCGCCTCTCTCTAGGGCCCTCCTAGTTTCTCTCTACGGCCCTCCTCTCCCCCCTCTAGAGCCCTTCTTGCCTCCCTCTACGGCCCTCCTCGCCTCCCTCTACGGCCCTCCTCGCCTCCCTCTACGGCCCTCCTCGCCTCCCTCTATGGCCCTCCTCGCCTCCCTCCTCACCTCCCTCTACGGCCCTCCTCGCCTCCCTCCTCACCTCCCTCTACGGCCCCCCTCTCCCCCCTCTATGGCCCTCCTCGCCTCCCTCCTCACCTCCCTATATGGCCCTCCTCTCCCCCTCTACGGCCCTCCTCGCCTCCCTCCTCACCTCCCTCTACGGCCCTCCTCGCCTCCCTCCTCACCTCCCTCTACGGCCCCCCTCTCCCCCCTCTACGGCCCTCCTCGCCTCCCTCCTCACCTCCCTCTACGGCCCTCCTCGCCTCCCTCCTCGCCTCTCTCTACGGCCCTCCTCGCCTCCCTCCTCACCTCCCTCTACGGCCCTCCTCGCCTCTCTCTAGGGCCCTCCTCGCCTCCCTCTACGGCCCTCCTCGCCTCCCTCTAGAGCCCTCCTCACCTCTCTATATCAATGGAAGAATGACATAATAAGTAGGGCTGTCAGTTTATCGCGTTAATTAGATTAATTAATTACACAGCAAATTATCGCGTTATGAAAATTTACTCAAAATTAATTACAAAAAAAATTAAAATAAAAAAACATTTAATTTTTTTTTTACCTCATTAATTCCATAAGAATGTAGAATACACATTTACAGATTTTTTTTTTAATATGGTCCATTTGCATGTTCTTGGTATCTGATTCTAGGGACATCTATGAATCTCAGGGAATGTATTCCCAGTGTCAGAAATACTGTGGGCTAGATCCACAAAGAATGGATTGCACGGAGCAAGTTGCACCCTTACTTACAATTCATTATGATTTGAAAATGGGGGACCCTGATGTAAACAAGATGAAAATCATTCTCTGGTCTGCATACCCTTAACAATTGTGTGTATTGAGCCGTACTGTATTGTACCCATTCTGCAATTTGTTAATAACATTTTCATTCAATCAATCAATCTGCGTGGTGATTGATTGAATGAAAATTTTATTTTGAGTAAATTGTAATGAACCAAATGAGAATATCAATACATTTTTTACTGTGAACACCATGCTCAAATTGACCAGACCTGAAAAAAATCTAAGCAAATTAATAGATGGAAGATGATTAAACAGAAGGTTTTGTAGATACAGTACTGAATTCTGCCATCCGGACACATGCAATTTTAAATATGATTATATAATATAGAATATCAGGCATAAAATGGTTATGCGATTAAAATGCGATTAATTAGATTAATTAATAACACATCCTGTAATTAATTAGATACATTTTTTTAATCGCCTGACATCACTAATAATAAGTAAAATAAAACATACAGACACATAGTAAGACAGCTACTCAAAGGTTATCTGAGCAAAAGCACATCATCAGACCATACTCTACTACAATACTATGTGCACTAGTCACTAGATGGTTAGTGTGCGGCACGGTGGTGTGGTCGCCTCACAGCTAGAAGGTCCTGGGTTCGATTCCCGCTTGGGGACCAGGTTGCCCTGTTGCCAGTTACCCAGGTGGGGTATCTCCCGGGTCTTTCTGTGTAACTGCAGCCCTTGTCTGCTCTCGGCTGCCCTTGGGGGGGAAGGATGGCGGCGGGATGGCAAGTGCAGAGAACATTTCATCAGTGACTCAGTGCATGTGTGTGTGTGTTCCTGTGGGTTGCCCAATGCATGTGTGTGTAGACTTCTTCTTCTAAATAACTCACAATGTCTCTCTAAACGCAAATCTTCACAATCCAGCAGTATGGACTCCACTGTTGAAAGTGGGAGAGAGGGGAAATAAGGCTGGCATCAGCTGGTGTTTAAATCATCCGTGTTAGCCAATCAGCCAACAGCAATCCCATCACCTGAGCCAATCAGGGTGAATGCCACATGCAGCTCATCACACAAACACACACACACACAGACACACACACACACTGGGGAGGAGAGCTACTAATACTGGAACCAAACAATAAATGACCAAGGGTCATAACAGCACTGTGTTCAGTTTCCGGACGAACCAAAAGCAATATGTGAATTTCAGTTACTTGAGCTGGTGGTAATAAAAAGAACAGTACTTGCGTACTACTCAGTGACCCCTGCCAATTCCTAGAGGGGGTTATATTGCCGACCCCCCCCCCCCCCCCCCCCCCCCAGGAGGGCTTTGTCATTTACTTTCCCCTCCAAGGGGTTGGGTGGAATTAACCCATGCCAGCAAAACGCAGCCCCCCCCCTCCTCTGTTTTAATACGTTATACCCGCCGCCCCCCCCCCCCCCCCCCACCACCACTACTCTGGCAGTTACCTGTCGACAAGCCAACAGTCAGGCTCTAAATCCTCTGAAAGAAAAGGAAATACAATAGCATAGCCGCTTGGGCACTCGCACAAGAAGAGAGTTGTCTCCCGTTGGGGGAATACATAAAATGAAAATGGACCGGGCCAATTACTCAATGTGGAAAATCAAAAAGACTTTATTAACTGGCTTGCTCCCTACTGAAACATAGATGTTCTACCACACAAAGCCTTTATCGGGAGGTGTGAAGCCTTTTCACTCCCCATGGCACGTTCTCTCTCCGATTAAAGATCTCTTCCACATGTGTTTTTAAGACTTATATGTTGTATATTGACAATTCGTTTTTTGTGGTTTTCCCACCAATACATTTCAATAAACTACTGAAAATGGCTTAGGAGCATCACTAACACCGTTGCCCTAACACCGTTGCCCTCATTGAGAATGCAAGTATCTACTGTATGAACGCCCCGTCCCCCGCATGTCTTCCCCCATGCCAACTTTTTCTCTTTTTCCACCTAAATGGTTTGCCAAACATTTGTTTCACCCAAACACAGCACTTCCTAATTTACACAATCTTGCTAATCTGTGCGAGATTTAAACACGAGGCCCCCCCCCCCCCCCCCCCCCCCCCCCCCCACCAAAGTTAAATTTTTTTTTTACCTGCACCAAGGAACGCAGGGCGAAAGGCCGCAACACAGGTCTCCACGTTGACGAAAGGCCTCTCGCTGGCGGGACAAAAATAACCCCCTGCTATTCTCACGGCTAATGTCAATGGTCGTAGCACAAGCTAACAGCTAACTCAAGGCTAACTGATAGCATCAAACGAACGTTCCCAGCCGAGCGCAACAAGGTGGCACAAGAGATGCTCCGTTCCACCACTGAGGACCTATCCAGAAATGGATGGCTGGCGGCAGCCTGGAAGAGAGAGTGGGAGAGTGCTGGGCCAACCCGTATCCACCACTACATCTGGGATCCAGGAGATGGCGCCACAGGAGACGATCTTCCACGCCGGCAATGGGTTCTGCTGAACCGTTTAAGATCTGGGGTTGGTCGCTTTAAAGCATCATTAAAGAAGTGGGGCCTGGCAGACAGCGCTGCATGTGAGTGTGGAGACCCTGAGCAGACTGTTGACCACATCCTGACCATCTGCCCCCTATACAAACCACCCTCGGAAGCCAGCCTCTTTGATGTGGGACCAGAGTTAAGGGCATGGCTACAAGATACAGAGTTGGATCTCTGACGTTACACGAAAGAAGAAGAAGCTAACGTCATAGCTAAACAGCTAACTGACTAACAGTTAGCTCAACCAGGCTATCGCTAACCATTAGCTAACGCATAAGCAAGCTATGCGGCTACATACAGGTGCTGACAGGCCACACACCGTTAGCTACTAGTAGTACTACAACAGCTAGTCGGCCAGTTTAGCTCCAGAGAGAGAGAGAGAGAGATGTCCACGGCGGGAATAGAATATAGTTAATAGAATAGGTTAAAAACTCACCAAACGTCCAAGAGGATGGAGACAACCGCGTGGAGTTGACGAAGTTCATCTGCCAAACGACCATCCTCTTCATCTTGGCTGTATGCGCTGTCTCTAGGTTAGCTAACGCTAGTTAGCCTTTAGCTAAGCTAGCTACTAGCCGACATCATCATGGCTATACCATGACAAGGCTCCGGCCATTTGTCCCGCTAGCGAGAGGCCTTTCGTCAACGTTCCTTGGTGACCGACCGACTGATAATGACCAACCTCTTTCTTCGTCTTGGCTGGCATAACTAAGCATAATAGTCAAAAGCTGCACGCGCAAAATAGTCGAACGCAGCTGACTCACGCCGGCGTACTACACATGATGTAAGTAAAACCACTCCCTTCGTTGAAACCAATAGTATGTCTGCTGCAGAACCCCAGAGGCTGAGCTCCAATAGTGAGTGATGTCTGCAGACCCAGGAACAAGTCAGACACATTCTACAAACGTGTCTAATGTGAAATATATAAGCATATAAGCAAAACTAGATTTTAGGTCTGTGATGAAAAAGGGCCTCGCGGGAAGGGGGGCCTCACAAAAAATAAAAAATAAATAAAAATAAAAATAAAAAAAATAATAAATAAAAAATATTTTTTATTTTTTTATTTTGCGAGGCCCCCCTTCCCGCGAGGCCCTGTGCGACCGCACTGCTCGCACACCCCCTGAGGCGGCCCTGGGTGTGGCCATACTAACAGCTCCTTCCCAAGTATTTCACCACCGAAGGCGAAGAACACGGGGTCCTCAGTGAGTCCAGCGCAGAGCGTTCGCTATACTCATATAACTATGGTTATAGGATAACCGTATGTTATATTTCGTATTAGCTTACTTTCTGCGCTCATGTGGAACACAGGAGCTGAGGAGAGCGGAAGCTCGACAAATGTACCCACTGAGGCACCCCACAACCATCAGAACCGGGGAGGACCCGAGCCCCCGGACCCCCCTAGTGGAGGATGGAAGGGTATCGGATCCGACTGTGTGAAGAGGGTTTAGCAACTCAACACACACGGTGAGCAGTCCGTGGGACTTACCTTCCCACAGAAGAACCCATGACTACACAGGCGCGCAACCCACGTGCCACTAGGGAACGAATGGGAAGAGAAAAAAAACTGTTACAATCCCTAATATCATGGGGTCAAGGTCAAGAACCCAACCCTGTGGCAAGGCCATAGCAGCGGAGCGCGAAGGAGGACCCAGCCCCAGGAAGGGACAGGACCCCCCGGACGACGCCGCAGCATCGAGACCCCACCAGGCGGTCACTAGTGACACCACCCCCCACATCGCCAGCGTATCGGACAGGGCCCATCCAAGAGCAGGCCCTTCCCCCCTACAGCACGCCGGCCTGAAGCCCTCAAGAGGCTAGACCCCCCAGGGGGACCAGGCAGCGCGCCGGTGAGACAACCCCCAAAGAGGTCGATCCCTCAATCCAGGCAACAGGTAAAAAAAACTCGACCTGTGCCTGGAGCACTGCGGACTAGACAGGCGCCTAAGGGGTCTGCTGAAAACAGCACCCCAGCGGAAGGGGCGTACGGTATGCTGTGCACCATGTCGCAGCCTCCACAAAAAAAAATCGACCCTAGAGGGGCCGAGGCAGAGAAGGCTGACACGATTGGCAGACGTCATGAAAGGTGCGGGGGCACACTCGCAGGCAGACGGGGTCAAGCCCGGCCTAACCCGAGAGTCGACTCCGCTACCAACACACCTGGAAACCAACCACCACCTAACAGGAGGCGGTTGTTCCTATAACCCCGCCAAGAAAAAACTCAAACACAACTGCGGGTATACACCGGCTATACAGCAGTACGAGTGTCTCAGTTCTAAAGAAGGGGTTAACCCAGGCCAACAGGTCGACGAGAACAAGTCCGGACCTGGGCCTGGTGGACCGGGATGTATACAGGGATACCAGAGGGGCACGAAACCCACCTGGACAGCCCCCTCCCAGCCCCGCCAAGCAGGAGAAGAGAGGGGCAAAAAAAAGAATGGAGAAGGACCAGGCTCCTTTAGCACAGCGCAAGGTACAACACAAAACGGACCAAGCAATAGTGAAGGATAACACACAGTGATATAACCACACCTCCATAACATCAACCCCCGGGCCTACCCGGCATTTTCCCCCCGAAAAAGCACAAGTCCTACAGGGTACCAGAACAGCAGATCTGCGCCCCGGCGGACAACGGGTTAACTGACCTGGTCCGGCGTGACCAGAACCAGTCCCGTGTCCTAATCACGCCACCATCCCCAGTCCTAAGAGGGGGGTAGGTACACATGTCGATCTAAAACATCACAGAGGGCGCCACCAAGACGGTCAGAACATAAAAGTACCGCGCCCGGTGGTCGACCCCAAAAGCGTGAGACCCCTCTGCCAATGCTCTGATCTATTCCCTTATCTCCCCCCAGAGATGAACGAGAATTCATCGAGACTAACCCAGTACACAGGCGCTCGGAAGAGACAAACTCCATCCCAGTTGCCCCATGAAAACGCCGTTACAATGAATGAGCAACCAAGGTGCGCAAGCCCACGCGTGATTCCACACAGAAGCACCCAGGGCCAGCACTATGTACACGTCGAGACCCAAAACATATCAATGGTAATTCTAACAAGAACCCAGATAATGTTCCCTCCAAGCTGCCTGGGAGAGCGGTAGGAAGCCGGCCAAAAGACACGGATATGGGTCCCATATGACGCGTCTGAGGGAAAAACACCCCTGTATAACCCGCTCTGTATAAAAGAGAGGAGACAGGGAACCCCCAGAGAGACTTCCCACGTGAGTAACAATTTTAAAAGATATATAACATTGAGCTACGTGACCAAAAGCTCAAGACATATGCAACAGAGCGCAGAGCAGAAAACGTTTGTTTAAGTTCACATGCACCGCAAAACCCATCTTGACAACAACAGAGGTCCACAACATGGAGCCTGAAAAGAACTCACGGAAGTCTCACAACAAATAGAAACGCGCCCAGTGACGTACTCTATGGCGGGGGGAATTCCGTGACCCACCTGGCCAAAAAAGGCGTGCGACCAGGGAACTCCCTACCCCCCCCCCTCTCCCTACCCTGTGACGCGCTGACCAAAGAGTGCGACAGGAAGCCCGAAGGACAGAAGGCCCAACCCCCTGACCAATCAGCAAAGAGGGAAGGAGGGGTTTATCAGTTCACCCCCTCATGACCCCACACCCCGGATACGATGAAAAACAACCAGCAGCGATGATACCCGCGTAACCAGCATGCTATATGAAAAGCGTATATCCACAAGGATAAGCTAAACCAATGCACGCCAATCACAGACGATAACTCGTCTGCGAACAGGTTTTATACAAGGCTGTAGGCTCATGTGCGAACACGACACACCAGTGGAGGTTTCTCTATGACAACACGTGAAACACAAATTCACTCATAATTCATAATTATTATTAATTTACATATACCTATATATATAAAAAAAAAAAAAAAAAAAAAAAATATATATATATATATATTTTTTTTTTAATTATTATTATTGTTATTTTTTTATTATAAATGTTTTCCTCTGTAAACAAAATGCCAGTGAATTTTTTTTTCTTTAAAAATGGCCAACATTTACAGCTCTGAGCAGGCCTGCACTGCAGTATTGCCTGCAGTAATTATTTGTGAAGAAAACTTCACAGGTGTGACCCATTGTTAAATAAATAATAAATAACAGCGAATCAAAATAGGCTATTAACTTCATCTAAGCACGGTCTGTGCAGTTAAACTCTTGCCATTGAATGGAGGATTGATTGATTGACAGCCCTTGACATCCAATACACAGAGGTTGAATATGATTGGCAGCCTTGCAAATCCAATCAGAGATTGCTGCATTGCAAAGTCAAAACGGGGCCAGCTGCATGTCCGGAGGATAAGTTTAGCTCGGGCCAATCTCAAGTTTCTCAAGTTTCTTTATTAGTTGTCATACAGAAGTACAGAATACTTTTATACAAAATGTAACATAAAGAAGCATTTTGTATAAAAGTATTCTGTACTTCTGTATGACAACTAATAAAGAAACTTGAGAAACTTGAGATTGGCCCGAGCTAAACCTATCCTCCGGACATGCAGCTGAACCCGTTTTGACTATGTGAAAGTTGAGACTATGAGAAAGTTGTTGTTTAGTAGTTAGTAAGATGTACAGCTATAACAAGTCAAGTCAGGCTAAATTAAACTTTGCGCCAACATTAGGACCGACGTATAAACCAGCAACTGAGCAACATGAAGAAGTGGACTTATGCATCTGGATCAGAAAAAACTTTGTGGATGAAAAAGTAAGTAGGCTACAGTGCTTGTATGCTAACAGTAGCTAGCCAGCTTAGCTTACATCACAATGATAATCACCAAGCTAACTTACTGTACACACTGTAGGGCTGGGCAATTAATCGAAACAGAATCACGATATCGATTCATAGACCTATGCAATCTCATTTCTAAGTTATGACTATTTTCTTTTATACATTTTTTTTTTTTTTCTTTTTTACTTTTTAAATTATTTTATCTGGGTTGAACATGATTTGTGGAACACCCTCTGGTGTTGTGGTCGTGGTATTCACTGACCTTTGGGAAGTATTTCGACATGCACATGGGTATCTTAGTGGTGTAGTGTATCTTGTAGACCAGGCCCATTGCAAGTTGCTGTACTCTTGTCATCTACTCTAAGCCATCCTAGGTTGTCAAAGTGGACAGGGGTGAGGTGGGTTTTAGGAGTAAGGTCAAGCAGTAGTCTGACCAGTTTGTTTTGTGATGTTTGTAATCTTGTTTTTAGTGCCTTTGAGGTGCTTTGGTACCATGAGGTGCAAGCATAGTCGTAGTACCCTTGAATGAGTGCTCCTGTTAGAGTCTTCAAGGTATTCTTGTTTACCAGAGAGGAGATCCGGTACAGGAATCTAGTTCGTTGGTTGACTTCGTTTTATTACATTGGATCCCATTTTGTCAGAGGAAAGATTTGCTTCTATAGGATGGAACCCAGGTAGGTAATTTCATCTTTCCTTTTAAGATAAGATAAGATATTCCTTTATTGATCCCCTTGGGGAAATTCAGGCATCATAGCAGCATGGGGGAAGGGGGGGGGGGGGGGGGGTACAGGTAGTGAAAACAACACAAGCAGTGTAAACATAATATAATTTACTATCTAACTAACTGAAATATACATTATTCATTATTCACAGTATCACAGTATCCACATAAGGTGCAGTATGCATAAGGTAGTGTTATTGTCCTACTTGGGTTCCTATTAGTTCTAGGTCGATGTCTGGCAGCAGTCGCTGCCCACTGTTGTGGAGCCTGATGGCCACTGGTATGAAGGACTGTCCGAGGCGGTTAGTTGTTAGAGTGTCGGGGGGGTATGAGTCTGTGGCTTCCTTGTCACCTTCACCTAATATGTTTTGATCTGGTCAGGTGCGCTGTCACCTAAAATGTTTTGATCTGATCAGGTGCGCTGTCACCTAATATGTTTTGATCTGGTCAGGTGCGCTGTCACCTAATATGTTTTGATCTGGTCAGGTGCGCTGTCACCTAATATGATTTCATCTGGTCAGGTGCGCTGTCACCTAATATGTTTTCATCTGGTCAGGTCCGCTGTCACCTAATGTTAATATGTTTTAATCTGTGTCCACTGACCACTGACACACAGTGGGGGATGTTTTAAAAATATTATTTAATATATAATATAATATAATAATTTGTGCTTCACCTAAGAATTTGGTCAGCAGCCTCCACTGCGACACACGTGTTTCATGTTTTAAGAAAAAACACATACGTTTAAGAGAGGGTCAAGACCATGGTACAAGCTACATATACGAGCACTTCTGTAGGCTAACACTCCAACCAAGTTGTGGACTCGATGCCATGTTTCCAATGTAACAGAATAGACACAACCCCCTCAGACAACGGTAAAATGTACCACTATAAGAAGAACACAGACTTCTTCATGATGAGGGAAGAAAAGTCTTTCGACCGAGTGCTAGCCACAGGCCTTGCCAAGCACACATATATAGCGACCAGAACAATTTACAAGAAAACTGTCCTACTCTCCTAAACAACACACAACCCCACAGCTAGGTGAGGGTTTATACACCGTATCCCCAATATATAACAGTGAATAAAAACACAGTTTGTAACAAAAAACAGTCCCTCACCAGGAGGGACCTTTTATTTAGTTAACTAAAATCATATGTTGGGGCGGGGAAGGGAACAGGGGTAAACAGGGGAAAGTCACTAGCGGCGCCTGCCGCGTGCAGCACAGTGCTTGCCCCCACGGGGAGCCGGCCCGGAGGGACGGTTCTTGGGTGCCTGGTCACGTCGATCCCTACCGTCACCTCCGGGCGTGGGGCGGCTGGCTGCGGCGGACGAGGCACTCCCTCCACTCCTGGCCTTCTTGGACGAAGGCCCAGCAGCAGCGGCAGTGGTGGCGATGGCAACGGTCACGGGCCTCTGCCGGCGTTGTTTCCGTCGGCCATCACCGGTGGCATCGGGTCGGGGGAAATGGGGTTGGAGCACAGCACCTCCATCTCTCTGCAGGCAGCCGTCATCTGCTGCATGGCCGACCCGAAGAGCCCAGCATCGGAGAGGGGGGCCGTGAGCAGGGGAATCCTCTTCTGTTCCGGCAGCCGTGCCTGCTCCAGCCAAAGGTGGCGCTGGGACAGAGTGGCCAGGGCGCGCCCCTTCCCCCTTCGCCTGCAGCTGGGTAAGGTGCAGGATGGCTCCAGCCACCTGGGCGTGAAGGTATTGTTGATGGTCGTCCAATACCGACCCGCCCGCCATCATCCCGACATGTAGCGTGCTAGCTGCGCGATGTTGGACGGCGCAGCTAGGCTCTGAGTCGCGGTGATGTATGCCTGGTCACTCCAGTTAGCCATCTGCCTAGCCGATTTCCCTTGGAGAGGCAGACTCACCACCGGCGCTGCTCGGGCGTATCTGACTGCCACGACCGTGGAGTCAGAGCAGCCCCACGACGCACGCCGGACGCGGCAATGGAGAAACGCTGGTGAAGGGTGACGTTGTGAATGTTCGAACCCCCCGAAGGTGCAGATATTATGACTTAGCTTTTCTCGAAAATTGGTGAGAGAGAGAAAAAATAAGATACAATGTCCACATAGCTCCTTTCCAACAACTATTTCAGCACTAAACTCAAGTGGTGTATACAGACACTTTTCGGTGGTGAAAATAGGGAAGGAGCTGTTAGTATGGCCACACTATAGAGCCACACTCCGTTATGCACAAGTTTACAGACTTTTGGAGCGTGTATATTATTCAATGAGACTGCCAGACAGCTTTTGCACGACGAAGAAATACAATTTAAATTGTGACGAGAGAAGATCATCTCCCGATTCAGATACAATTTAACACACACGTTTCCAAATATATTAATGTTTTGCTGCCGATTTTCACCCCGCAATGGATTTAGGTGCGTCTCATCTCTCCTCTCTCATGTTGTCTGTGCTTCTCCTCTCCGGCACCCACGCACTCAGCCAGTGGCCACTCCCCTCAGACGCAAAGTTCTGTAGTTTTTCACACAGCGAGGAAAATAATACAGTCAGGCAATCTAACAAGAATTAACGTATTTACATATGTGTCAGTGTAATGGTGAAGTCAAGTGCTTTGAGCAGGATAAACGTATAACTTATATTATATATATGTTACAGTATATAAAAATACCCTTTTACTTTTGTGCAGTAACTGAAGCTGCCACACCCCCCCCCCTTCCAACGTGCCTGATTGTTACTGTATGCATTTTACTCTGCCAATTGGTGACCCAATAAAAACGGGTCGCAAGCCTATGTTTTGGAAACGCAAGATCCAAGTCTGACCAAAAAAATTAAATCAACAGCCTTTTATTTTTATTTTTTAAGTGCACGTTTTTATTTTGTTTCACAATGGGTCATGACAAACCAATTACATAATCCAACATATGTGTAACGAACTAATATATTCCAGTTGACTGTATCTTTTTTGGAGGATTCGTTAAAAATATATTCATACTTCCATTTGCTATCTATGGCGGACTCATTCAGAAAAAGTAATTCGGTTGTGGGAGGGATCTGGGGTCACGTGGAGTGTGTTATAGGAAATAACAACGGCTAACTTGACTGTTTCAGGCAATCAGAATCAAGATATTTGCATGCCATTGTATAAAGAGGAGTTTATAACAATCTTTATAGTCAAAGTCATGTCTCCAAGAGGAGTTAATAACAATCTTTATAGTCAAAGTCATGCCTCCAAGAGGAGTTAATAACAATCTTTATAGTCAAAGTCATGCCTTCAAGAGGAGTTAATAACAATCTTTATAGTCAAAGTCATGCCTCCAAGAGGAGTTAATAACAATCTTTATAGTCAAAGTCATGCCTCCAAGAGGAGTTACTAACAATCGTTATAGTCAAAGTCATGCCTCCTCTTCCATTTAGCATTTACTCGAATAACATATGGCACATTGTTGCTTTAAGTCAATTATCTAATGAGGTCATCCGGGGACTGTTAGATTGGCAAACATTTTATAATATAAAAATATTAAAACATCTTTGGTCCCTATTTTGGATCATGACTTACCTTATACTAATACATTTTGTCTGCCTGGCAACGGACACAGTGAACTAATGAGAGATGACAAGTCCCACAACCACATTTACCCCAAAACCGTGGAGAAAATAATGTTACAGTGCAGGACTTTTCTTTTTCCTCTCTTTTCATTCCACAACCACAGGATAGAAAGTAAACATTTTAAAAGTGGGAGATAATGAAAACACAACATCATGAAATGCAAAGCTGCATCGGAGAACAGGACGTGAGTTTATCGGGGAACGACGTCGGACAAAAACAGACACGAGAGAAAGAAGAAATTCCAACAGGTCAGAAGAACACCACCCGAAGTGGAACGCCTGACGGGATAGGACTAAAAAAAGAAAGGGAAGAGGAGTGTGGAGCAGAACGGAACACAACAGACCAGAAATTAACACACAACACCCCTCCTAGAAGGGTATTCAAGAATGTACGGCATGCTACCACACCATGGGCTACACAACTCCGACAAAAATGTATGGATTCGATTAGATTCAAAGTTATTGTCGTTCTACACCACAAGTGCAGTACAACGGAAATAAATTGGCATCTAACCAGAGTGCAAAGGTAACAGTACAATGCAATAGCAATATACAATGTACAAAGATTCAACTGGAGTATATATATAAATGAGTACTACTGAGTGATAATTATAATCAGTTCATTACCAGACTCTAGCCACCCAAACAACTGCCTCTTTGAACTGCTGCGGTCAGGCAAGCGATACCGGAGTCTCATGGCAAGCACAGAGAGACTCAGAAGGAGCTTCTATCCTCAGGTATCAGGTTGCTCAATGACAATAACACGATGTAACAAACCTTAAAATACACTCACAGCACACACATCCACACGCACACACTACTTTAATAAACAACTCACTGTAGCACCCACATGACCCACTTTAGACACTTAACACACTTTATATTTATTGGTATACTGGTATATCTGTATATTTTACCTCATTGCACCTCACCACCACAAGGTGGCACCACAAGCTAAGCTACGTTTTACCTCATCACAGGTAAAACAGTACTGTATTGTACTGTGTTGTACTGTATGGGAACTCAGTTACCCTTCTCTGTATATTGCACATAGTGCACTGTGCACTATGCACTGTATATTGTATGTATATATGTATTGAACATTTTTGTTTTGTTTACACTTGTTTACGTACTTGACTTTCTATTCTATACTTATATTATACTTTTTATACTTATCCTTTTATATAGCACACTCTCAGGAGCAAAACGGAAAGAAGCATTTCATATAAGAGTATCCTGTATTTCTATATGGCAACTAATAAAGAAACTTGAACTTGAACTTGAACTTGAAACTTGAAACTTAACACTATGGTAGTAAGTCACACTGACCAGGTATATAACAATTATTATATAAAGGTATATTCATACAGATGTGGATATATATATATACAGAAATATGAATATAGGCTACACAACATGGCCAAGCAGTGGTGAACACAAGCGTATGTCTTTAGTTAGTTAGTTACATTATGTGTTATTTCAACACATCATTTTTTATAGTGCTGGCTCTTCATGAAGGAGACACTGTATACAGTCCACCGTGAAGTGGAGCGGAGCGGAGCTGGGCCTCATTAGACCCACTGGAAGAAGCCGGATTAAAGACCATTGGTGCGTATAGGGTCTGTCTCTGCTTTAAGTTTTATAAACAGGCTGTTCATCTTACCCCTCCTAGTCCTACTGCTAGTCAATATAGAAGGTCATGCCATAATAACATGCATGGTAGGCAGGGACAGATGAAAACGAGCTCATTAGCTAATTCTGGCACATTTACATTGATGTGGAAAACCCCATTGTCTCCCAACACCCCTGTCAGCTATCTCTATCTCATAGTGTGGCGTGTCTAACCTCCAGAATTAAAGTTTAAGAACTTTTGTCCTGTGATTTATTGTGGATTTCTACTGTTAATGTATTGTGTGTCTAGTTTTATGTTAAAAAAGGGTAAATAAAAAACATTTGTTCAAAAAAAAAAGAACTTTTGTCCTGTGATAACTCCAGTATTCAACATTTTCATATGTATGTGAGATTCATTGGACAAAGTGAGATTGACAAAGTGAGACCTAGGTTCCACACTTCAAAGGAGGATGTCATTGATTGAAATTCCTTTCTCATAGTGTAAAGAATGACCGTGGTCTAAATCTGACTTATTTGTACCTCTCAGAGTCAGCTGTTATCTCCAAAATACAACTTTTTTATTGCCCTTAAATATACATTGTCTCATTTAACTAACTTAGCCCAGGGTAACCTGCTGTCCAGTGGCTAATGTAATACGGTATCATCAGAAAACGTAGATAAAGTACTAATCAACCACAGGAAAAAAGGTACATGATGTTATGTTATATCCATAAGTAATATATTTACGTGTTGTATAAGTAATATATTCATGTTTTGTATCGGCAAAAGTCCAAAACAAACAAGTAATATCACCACTAGACTAGCCTACCCACCCTGCACGCTAGCCGAGTTTAGCACAATTTAATGGAAGTGGATACGGACCACTAGCCTAGCTTAAAGCTCCATGAGAGGTGTTTTTGGCAGCTAGGCTACCTGGTCTGTATTAAATTCCATAAATGTTTGCTAAGCTAGGTAGTAAGAGGATGTGTTGTAGATGGATAGCTTTCTACTGAACACATAGGAAGAGGAAAGTGGTGTATATCTTCTTGTCTGACTCTGGAGAAGACTCCAGTGTATTTCCCACAATGTTGGCGTGTTCCTTTAAACAACCTTTAAGATATTCCTGTTTTAGGGCGGCTACGTGGCGCAGTGGGCAAGGCGCTCGCAACGAATGCTGGAGACTAGGCTAGAACAGGATGCCTCCTGTTCGAGCCCCGCTCTCCACATTGCTTTCAGTTCAGCTGGTCGTCCACAGTAATACACATTGGCCGTATTACGGGGAGGGAAACTGAAGGGTGGGGATCGGGCGTTGTGGACAGCGACTCCTACAGGTCGGTTGGTGCGCCTGCGCAGTAGAATCAAGAAGCGACGGGGGCAGGGCCCCACCAAAGCCCAGACCCCCGACGCTGAAAGATCGAGCCGTGCAGGTGAAAAGATGCGACGGCTGTTACCTCGGGTATCGGAGGGGACTCGTGCTATGTATGACTTAGTCCACATTGCAGCCGGCTTGTGGGAGGCAAGACACAACGTTCGAAGACAGGGGAGGGTTGAATTGGACGATATGAAAATTGGGATGGGAGAAAAATTGAAAAAGTGGATAAAAAAAAAGACATTCCCGTTTTATCTATCTAATTATCTATCTATCTAGGAGGATGAGGAGGATGATAAAGAAGGATGTATAGGATATAAATCGATGAAAGGAATCTGAGATGCATTTGATCAATATGATTCATATTAGCAGCTGTGTACCTATATGTGACCAAGTCCAGCGTTTGTGCCGACATGTCTCCATTTTCATTTTCCAGATTTTTCCAGATTGTGAAAGTACAGAATGTAAGCTTTCAAATGATGCGTCATACTTTGAAATCTGAGAATGTTTTGAATATCATATGTTCATTTAAATCTTGTAAAGCAGTCTGTCGTCTAGAACACTCAAGGGGAGAAAATGCCTCTCAAAGATGTTCACACTAGCTAGTTTGGGGGGGGGGGGGGGGGCGTGGACAACTACCCTCACCTGAATAGCATTAACATAATTAAGTGCTGTCACAGTAATGACTGTGAAAAGTCTACATGACATTATACAGCAGATAACATGACATTCTACAGTAGATAACTATAATCATAGTTCAAGCAATTTTCATGCATTTTCTTTTTTAAAACTTTGGCCATTCCCCTGGCTCTTTTTAGCGTTTATCGCATTTATTCTGGTCAAGAATGACCGACAGAAACAGGCTGAAGGGGGGGAAGACACTCTGGGAAAGGCACGGCTGCAGTCCGGGATTCGAACTCGCTAAACCCCAGATCCGTGACGAGCACGGTTGTCCCCGGCGCCGAAATAGCGCTCGAGGTACGTGGTGAGCTACTGGAGCTCCCCTTTCATGCATTTTCAAGGTGCCTTTTCAAGCTTTTCCAACATCTAACTATAACTATAATCAAATATATAAATGAGTACTACTGGGTGTAGTGCTAATCAGATGTATGTACAGAGTTGTAGTATACAGTGATACAGTAAAGTATAAAAACAATAGTTTGTTCGTGGTCATACTGGCCAGCAGCTTAACTAGTAAGAGTAGGTAAGGGATATGTACAGGTATGTATACATTTATTTTGTATAATTTTTTTTAATGTTTAAATATCAACATTATCTGGCAATTCTCACTATCAAACTCCTCTGATATCATCTGGTCTTTCCAAAGATATGGGACACATGCGCGCACACACAAACACAGGAACACAAATTATTTAAAAATACTTCAGCTAAGTTAAGTAGTGGGCGAGAGAGAGGGAGAGAGAGACTGCTTCCCCGCTGTTAATGACTCTATCTGTGTGAATGCCTTTACCTGGCTCAGTGAATCTGAATAAACACACAGCGTGGGCGTACCTCCCAACGCGCAGCTCTATTCAGATGCAAAAACAAACCCAGCCCCCACCTCTCCTCTGTGGAGAGGACAAACTGTTTCAAAACAGCCTTTTTTAAACACAGAATTCTTACAATTAGAGTTATTATATATGTTCGCTGTTATACTAAATATGTTCTTCAACTCTCGAACT
Organism: Notolepis coatsorum; assembly: GCF_963971535.1. Taxonomy (NCBI): domain Eukaryota; kingdom Metazoa; phylum Chordata; class Actinopteri; order Aulopiformes; family Paralepididae; genus Notolepis; species Notolepis coatsorum. The sequence continues at coordinate 43,738,491 of NC_140165.1, forward strand.
GTAGTGTCGTGGAAATATTATCATGTCAGTATGGATCTGTGTTGTTTTATCATGTCATACAGCTTGAGTTTCAGTCCGACCAGATTTACTGGTTAATGTGTGTATGTCTCTTTAAGATTACTCTATCATTTTCTCAGTCATAACGAAGTTGCTGTTTCTTCCAGCCATAGAGCCAGAACCCAAGGTCATGGGAACTGTAAGATGGAGCGCTGTTTTCCTTCCAGGCTTAGCCATAACATAGTCGTATTATTAATTTCTCTAACCAGCCATTTTGTTTTCTTCTACGTCATTTCATGTATTCAATTGTATGTCTGACCAAGCCTCTGGGTCAGTCCCCTGTCAGACGCTAGTGGGTAAACATGTCTGTCTCTGGCGGGTGACTGGCCTGGCAGCGTGGCCACGCTGTCATGAACTTTCTTTATTGAATAAACCTTCTTATTATTATAAATAATGACTCAGAATGATTAATGTAAACGGCTCATCGTTTGTCCTTTAATAATTCCCATTACAGATGGCGACGAGGATGGGATGTTTTTTTTAACCGATGGGTGTCGAGGTCGGTCGCCAAACGGACTCTGCAGAAAGGGTGAATCCTGGAATTCCGGGGGAGCGCTGTCTCGAGGCTCCTCCGTGCGAGACACCGAGGGGAGAGAACCAGCTGCGCCGTCCGCTTGGCTGTCACCTCCGGCATGAACCTTGGGGACGCGTTATAAGGAACACTCGGTGAGCTGTTGACATTCTGATTTCTGTTTAAAACATTTTTGTTTTTAAATTTATAATTAGAGGTCTAAACTAGAACATGGTGCCGGTCAGAGCTATTTTTTTAAATGTATATGTATATTGCTCTGCAGTGGTTATTTTTTCATTGTATTGGTGTATTACTGTGCTTGTTAGACTGGCGATGGTTTTTTCTATAGTTTCTCAATCTTGGTACGTCCCGAATGTATTAGGCAGGGATTAGGCTCGTGCCTTATAGACGGGGTGCGGGGGCCTACCACGAGTATAATAAAATATGTTGAGTTCAAGTCTGCATCCCGAAGAAGAGGGGTGGGGGTTTTTTGGGCTTCAAAATTATATATAGCGCTAGTTTCGCTCTGCAGGCTCTGTATTTGGGCTTTTTCACATAGGGCAGGAATTGGACTGCGCTGTGGGATTGTAAATGAGGGCTGTTAGTAGAGGGAGATAGCTGTGTTTAAGGGTGATCCTGAGAGAGGATTTGTTTTGGGGTTTTAAAGGGCCCTTTGGAACGCTGTGAATAGGTGATCCTGCCGTAAAGGGAAAAAGAGTCAGTATGTTCCACAGGGGTTGAACTAGGGTATACGGGTACTTTCTCATGGGGTCATGGACAGGGAGGCAGTGCTCTGAGGGTTAATTCCATTTTTGCTTGTCTGTACTATAAGGTTTTTTTCTCACAAGAGGCGGGAATGCGGGACTGTGAGTCGGGAGAATTTACCTATGTTTTTCAGACCTACCGTCATTTGCCATTCAGTCTGTTTTGACCTGTTCAGTACTTGCATGTTTATAGTAGCTGCTAGCAACGGCGATCATCTAATTTCATGTGACCTGCAGAAATCATTATGACCTGTTTGCCGACGAGACTCTTAGAGACGTTGTTTTTTGTTGTCATGACTTAGGGAATCTGCCCTGCTCGTTGGAGCTGAAGTTGAGGTACTATAGAATGTCCTAACTTCAAGCCTGGAGTGGACCCTTTCTACCGTTTTAGTGTGTAACTGTCTATAATGTGTGATAACGGGCAAATGTTTTTTAAGCGTGGCTGAGAGAGAGAAAAAAAAAAAAAAAAAAGAGATTGGAATAGTGAGATATACAGCCAGCCACTCACATCTTTCCTTTGTCTCTTCTCTCCCACGTACACCTATGTATACCCCTCTCCTTTGTAGTTTCTCAGGGGGGGGTCCTCCGTCTCTGTGCCAAACAAGTGACCGCCGGGCCCTACTGACCACTGCCCCAGTGAGAGGAAGCTGTTCCCGGAGAAGCATATACCTATCAGCCTGCTCTAGCCTGCAGCTGGCCTACTACTCTAGCCTGCAGCGGGCCTACTGATTTGATTTGATTTGATATTTTTTATTTTCGTGTCTTACATACAGATGTATGCCCAGCCCATATGGGCTTACAAGACACATAACAATAAGTATATAATAATATACTTTACCAATTACTTAACAAATTACATAGACCAAGATGGCCATAAAAAAAGAAAAATACAAGAAAATACAATAAAACGTAATATAACACAAGCTGTACTCAATGTAAATAAACAGAAAAACAGAAAAACAAGGTGAATTCAAATACAATTATATAGGATACAGTGTGTTTTGTCTCAGGTGCCATGCCTTCTCCAAAAATCCTGCAAAACCGAAGATGTCCTCCACAAAAAAAAAAAAACTCAACATACAGCTCTCAGACTGCCAAAACAAATCTGGGTTTGCAATTTGAATTTTTTCAAATAAAGCCCTCCTCAAAGTGGTGTACAAAGGGCAATAAAAAACAAAATGATATTCATCCTCCACCACTCCCAGATCACACAGAACACACAGCCGCTCCTCCTCAGGTTTACCCTGGAATCTACCCACTTCCACAGCCAATGGCAGGGTGCCAGACCTCAACTGGGCACACAGAGACCTCCGTCTTCTCTTTAAGTTTAACATTACATAAGGTTCAGTAAAATACTCATTTTTAATTGCAATATATTTTCTAAGTTTAGGTTTTTTCAAAATCTCCACCTTCCACTTATCCTGATGGATTGTTGATAATTTTGTTTTAATTATGTGAACCTTACACTGCAAATTGTTCATAAAAATCATACTCAAGTCAGTAGAAGAAAAAATCATAGACATCTCTCTTGACCAGGGATGACCGTGTGCTCTGTCCCAATTAAAAATCTTTTTAGTCACCCTGCCATTTGGCAGCTGGACCAGGCGGTTCCATAACCTCACCATTTCACCCTTTTGCTTGACCAAGCAAGAATCCCACCCCATGTCCCCTTCTATAGCCCCTTTTGGTGTGTATTTATGGACTCCTAAAAAGTATCTTATGGCCCGGTTCTGGATCGCATTACATTCAGGAGCATCATCAAAACCCCATACTCCAGCAGCATAAAACAAAACAGAACCCACCATTGAATCAAATAATTGTGTATATGTTGAAAACCCAAGGTCAGTGCACACTTTCATTTTACTCAACACGCCCCCTAGCGCCCTTCCTGCTGACTCAGACATTATTTTCCTTCCTTCTATGAAGCACATGTACTCATTAAAGGTAAAACCTACTACTCTAGCCTGCAGCGGGCCTACTGCTCTGGCCTGCAGCTGGACACGACGACGCAGCTATGAGCTACATCAGACACTGCCCAACAGCTGACCACAGCTGGGACAAGCACTGGCCGAATCATTGGTCGAAGATAAAGAACTAAGGGACAGTTCAATCCTAACTGTCCAGGTGGTTGACGTAGGGGAGGCCTCACACACGGAAGGGCATCGAGGTCAGGGTCCAGACAAAGCAGCAAAATGTTATCCTCTACATCAAGACAGTTAGCCTGTTTTCAGTTTTCAGTTGTGAAAACGAACCAGGGGCAGTGCGAGAGAGAGAACAGAACCATCGGCAACGACGAGGGAACCATCGGACTGGGTCGGCCCGGGGGTGTTTGGTGCGAGGAGAGGGGGGACCTGCCTGAGATTCAACAACTGATTAAGAGGCAAGTCTGACCCACATCACATTACATTATCTCGGAAATATTGAGTAACAATGTACTGAACTTTGTTAAAGAATGGAGGTGTTTGTTTGCAAATTGTAGTTTTGTTTTGTTTTGGCTATCTCCCGGCCTCTGTGAGAATGCAGTCACGTGTATTCTGTTTTCGCTATGAGTTTTGTGAGAATGTTTTTTGTCTTTTAGTAATGCACCCAGTGTTATATTTCGTGAGCGCAGTCTATCTTGCAAGGTACTGCCCTGTTTTTTCTTTTGTGATTTCAATTTTTCAGCTTGGTGGTGGGTGAAGTATGGCCTTGAGCACCCAGAGCCGGGACACTGTGTTGTGAAATCCCGACCATCGAGACAGGGGTTTTGCTGGAGACAACCTGTTTACCTGTCATCCGTCATCATTCATTGATCGTGGATTTCGTTCTCCCTCTAGTGACTGTTTTTTAGATAATAAAAATAGTTTTTGCTGGGTTATTATAATCTGTGTTTGAATGATAATATTTTTTGTTGTCTTTATGAAATGATAATGATTGTGATTAATAATTATCAAGAGGAGGGAACTGTCGTGGAAATATTATCATGTCATTATGGATCTGTGTTGTTTTATCATGTCATACAGCTTGAGTTTCAGTCCGACCAGATTTACTGGTTAATGTGTGTATGTCTCTTTAAGATTACTCATTTTCTCAGTCATAACGAAGTTGCTGTTTCTACCAGCCATAGAGCCAGAACCCAAGGTCATGGGAACTGTAAGATGGAGCGCTGTTTTCCTTCCAGGCTTAGCCATAACATAGTCGTATTATTAATTTCTCTAACCAGCCATTTTGTTTTCTTCTACGTCATTTCATGTATTCAATTGTATGTCTGACCAAGCCTCTGGGTCAGTCCCCTGTCAGACGCTAGTGGGTAAACATGTCTGTCTCTGGCGGGTGACTGGCCTGGCAGCGTGGCCACGCTGTCATGAACTTTCTTTATTGAATAAACCTTCTTATTATTATTATAAATAATGACTCAGAATGATTAATGTAAACGGCTCATCGTTTGTCCTTTAATAATTCCCATTACAGTAGTTATATATATAAAAAAAAAAAATGTATTGTGTCTCTCTGTCATTTCACCCTGGCGACTTGTAGGCATCATCACCAGACTGGGTCACATATGTTGTATACATAATGCAATGAAACAATTTCCTTGTGGAGTCTTGATGTTATTTAGCCTTTCTTGGATGACTATGGTGGAATACAAACATCTGAGTACACAATCTTCCAACTGTTCTAGTACTAGGTCTCACAGTTGTGTTTTTAATCTCTCCCAGGGACAGACCTAATGGCTAAGTAACACCTCTCCTGACCTCAATGCGGACGCCTCATCAGACCATCTGTCTGAAGCCCTCAGACTGTAGAGGTGCTTCGCATCTACACATTTTTTTCCCCCTAAGGCTTTTTTGTTCCTGCACCAATTTTAGCCAAACTAGCAGTATGTCTTAAAGAGACATGTACACATAAGTTGGCCAATTCTGCTCAATCAGATAAAAAAACATGGGTGCAATGAAGGAACAGATTTTTGGAAATGTCAAAAAATACTTGTATGGCCATAACAACATCAAGACTGCCATGTACGTCTTTTCCCCAAATAAGAAAGTTGCTCGGATGTTTTGACCACAGACTGTATCTTACAGTTGTTAAGTTATCCCCATGTTTCGGTGACACTTTATAATAATGATCATTAGGAGGTCATTTACAAGATATTAGTTAATTATGAACAAATCATGTACAAAACATGAATATAGTATAGTAAATGATTAGTTAATACTATGTTAACATCACAAATATGTTGTAAGTCATCTATGAATGATGAAATATTCATGAACAAAACACTATTTACTGTAATGTTAAATTACCTACTGTAATTACTGTAATGTCAAATTACCTATCATGTTAATTCCCTAATGTGATACTGCAACGTTCTAAGTTTAAAGGCATTTAAACCTTCTGGCATTTAAACGGCACTGCAAGATTCCACCATTTGACATACAGGTATTTCCGAATGCAACAGATCTTCGGGGGTGGGGCGGGAGGCCGATTTTGATTGATGTTTGATTGACATCCTAAGGCAGGGGTCGCCAATTAGATTTGCCCACGGGCCAAATTTTCCCCAAGCCATTGTGTGGCGGGCCAATGATAAGTGAAAATGTTTTAACTGTAAAAAAAAAAACGACATATACATGTTTGCACTGTCTTTTTTCTATTATAAAGTGCCTCTCAGACAGTGCATTACACATGAACAGATCAGTAATTTGATTTTAATGCAGGTGCTCGCATTATAAATCGAGATCAGTAGGGTGCATTTGATTTTAAGCACCACAGCGGGTGTATTATACATCGAATGTATTATTATTATTATTAAAACACAACACTCACCGGCATAATGCAGGCAGCCCTGCCCTGGACTTGATATTGTTTCTGCTTCGGTCCTCCAAAATCCATGTTAATAACATGTTAAATGTCCACTCGCGTTGAATGCCCACCCAACTTGAACACAGTTGCTTGCTCGTGTTGCCATGTCAACAAGCGAGAGTCACCGGTTGCTTATTGCAAGAGTTACCTGTTGCGATAAACCCGTATTTTAAGAATGACACCTGTTTATTAAAATAAGCTTTATAGGTTGTAGGCTCCTCTTCTGGCTCATCATATTTCCCCGTTGCATTGCAAAGAAGTTATTCAAAGACGTTTGTTTTGTTTTTGCAAACGTTCGCTCGCCGGCATCCCAAACGTGGAAGTGAAAGTGAAATTCCATTGGTTCTCCCAGTCCATGTGACCATTTCTAGCATTTCAATTGGCTATAGTGACAGCCATAGATATGATGAATAGATAGATACAGCTTCAAAAGACACTCTGGCGTCACAACGAGTGAATATTTCCTGCGCGTAAAATAAACATCATATTCTCAAAATAACCTGACGGGCCAGAAATTATTGCTGGCGGGCCCATTTCGGCCCGCGGGCCGCCTATTGCCGATCCCTGTCCTAAGGTATCCACACATCGGAGGACTCGCTTCAAAGTCGAAATGTATTGGAAAACGTTTTGGGGGTTCAAAGATACGTCACTCATGGAGTAGGTACAGGGTTTTCAGGAAGAGAAAGCAATGGATTTCTTTATACGACAATGTAGCACCAGACCGCGCTACAGGCCACACAAATCGGCTTTTCAAGGGCTTTCCGACACAGAGGCACAGGCAGAAACTGGTCCGGACCAGTTTAGTTAAGAGTAGTGGCGAGATGTTCTCAAGACAGAGCAGATGGTACAGTAGATGGTTGTCTAGACACAAGGCTCTCCTCCCATGTGTGTGTGTGTGTGTGTGTGTGTGTGTGTGTGTGTGTGTGTGTGTGTGTGTGTGTGTGTGTGTGTGTGTGTGTGTGTGTGTGTGTGTGTGTGTGTGTGTGTGTGTGTGTGTGTGTGTGTGTGTGTGTGTGTGTGTGTGTGTGTGTGTGTGTGTGTGTGTGTGTGTGTGCGTGCGTGTGTGTGTGTGTGTGTGTGTGTGAGGATTTAACCTGTGCACGTCGATTACCTCAGTGTGCAACAGGTGCGCAGTCACCCCTGCTCCCAGGTCTAATGGGCTTGTTAAGTGTCGACCTTCCATTAAATGGTTTCCGGGGCCAAGCTTCGTGCGTTGGCTGACTCTCATCTATTCAACATGCCTCAGTGCCGTCTCCGGAATTGTTTTAATAGATCTGAGCCATAAAAAACAGTTTGGGGGTATGTGCTCCTAGTATCTCCCGCTGCCTGAGGTGGAGCGTTTGGCCCCGGACATGAATATACGTCACGCGTGGCGTCAGAAGAATTCGTTTGACCAGACATCCCAGCCTGACACCAGCTGTGCCCACAGAACAGAACATAAGGAAAGGAAATCATTTTTGTCAATGTGTTGGCACATAGTGATGAAGAGATGAGAACTAAGTGCAGACAAAGGGGGTAAATGAAGGGAAACACATGTTAAACATCACCCTAATGATCGCAAGAGTGAATAATTATTCCCAAATGGAGCTATTGAGCTATTGGTTGCGTCCAGTGTTTTTTCATGTCCAACACCAGAAAGACGAACGAGAACAAACTTCACTTTTGAGGACGTAACAGCGCAACTCAGCCACCAAATGCAATGCATTTCCACTGATTTGCTTTGGCCCCAGGTAAAAACATGTTCCCACAGCCTTATGTCCCCACAGTAATATGTTCCCACAGCCCTATGTTCCCACAGCAACATGTTCCCACAGTAATATGTTCCCACAGCCATATGTTCCCACCTCCCTATGTTCCCACAGCCCTATGTTCCCACCGGCCTATGTTCCCTCAGCCCTATGTTCCCACAGTATATGTTCCCACAGCAATATGTTCCCACAGCCCTATGTTCCCACCGGCCTATGTTCCCTCAGCCCTATGTTCCCACAACCCTATGTTCCCACAGTCCTATGTTCCCACAGCAATATGTTCCCACAGCCCTATGTTCCCACAGCCCTATGGTCCCACAGCAACAACACGTTATGTGCATTAGGGAACGCCCATACCAGTGCTGTGGGGATGTAGGGCTGAGGGAACATAGGGCCTAATCTTGAAGGGAGGACAATTTCTTAGAAATGGGGGAACATAGGCCTGTGGTAACATAGGGCCTAATTTGGAGGAAAATCCTTGGGGGAACATAGGGCCTAATTTTGATAGGGGAAAATAGTCTTAGAAATGGGGGAACATAGGGCTGACTGTAACGTTTGGGGTTTTGCTCTCCTCAGGGAGCAAAGCCCTAGCGTTACCTGGTGGTAATTGACCGATAGGTTATGTAGATAACCTAGTTATATGAGTATTGGCTGAGCGTCCCGCTCAAGCCTATTGAGATACCCCTTATCTCCTTGTACCTAGTGTACACCACCACGAACAATTTATGCACCCACACCTGACCGGGTCCCGCCTCTATGGAGGCGTAGCCTATAAGACCATGGTACTGGTCACCAAACACCCTTCCTCGCCAAAATCCCGTTCCAGTAAAAGATCCCTCAAAAAGGGAACTCAGGGCCGCTTAGAGCGGGACGCTCAGCCAATACTCATATAACTAGGTTATCTACATAACCTGTTGTGAAGGGCCAGATTAAACCGAATATATATATTTATTTATATATATATATTTAATTGTATTTGTATATTCTCTAATATTCCCTGATATCCCTTGTATATTCCTTGTACAATATGCATTGAATATCCATTCTAGCCTACTGAACATCCCATAATAGTCTCCATTCTACTATTGGTCGAGACCTTGGTGCCAGGCTGCCATACCCCTCAGACCCAGTTCAAACGTACCGCTGCACATGTACGAACAAGTCCTAGTTCCGCGTAGGAATCTGGCTACCGCACCACTAATGGGACTATTTGTTCATAGTGCGTATATATACTGCGCTACTAAAGTAGGACTTTCTTTTCAGTCCAGTTTCTTACCCTCCAATAGAGTCACAGACGTAAAGCCTCCCCGCGACGCCACGTGTGGGAGTAAGGCCAAGTTCGCCTACCATCGGTATTGAGACATCGTGTATATTAATATTTGAATAGTCATATTTGGCACTATATCGTCGAGTTGGACGTAGTCTATTAAGCTAATAATAGTCTGTTAATATATAGTGCTTCGTGCGGTGAGAATACTACCGTAGTCAGTACCCCATCGTTTCGGGCAGAGAACTGGCTGCTTACCCAGGGTGGTTGACCCCATGTGAAGCTGCACCCGAGGAGCCCCAGAGCCGACGAGCGAGTGGACCTGTATACCGGATTATTCTACCGACAACAGCCCGCCTTCCCAGGCACGGATTATGCTTTGTATACTTTGATTATTCCATGGATAAAGACCCCCGACACTGCCGTGTGTTGGAACCCCCCCCCCTGGAGAGGACGCAAGGTGAGGAGACGCTCTGCAAGACGAGGTCGCTTCACGTCTCTCCCCCGTGGACCGGAGAGAGCCGGCCCACAAAGAGTCCACCTGCTTTCATCTGTGGTCCAAGGATCGCCGGCGCATTGAACGGCACTACAGTGGGTTCACCTGGGATACCCTTAGCCGGACGAGGCAGCCGGATTCTACCCCCCCCCCCCCTCCTACTCCTGTCGGCTTACAAGCGACCGGATTAACCCCCCCCTTAGTGTATCCAGTCTTATAATCATTAAAGTATCATTGCTGTTATTCCTTAACTATTCCAGGTCGTATATTTACCACCTGCGCCATCAGAGATTGGACATTCTCTATTGATATACCGACGAATACTCTTTGCCATAAAAGTGCATACTATTTCAATTCATAAATGTAATTAAGTGATTAAGTGCTTGCTCTACACACCATTGCTGTGTAGTAATAAACGCATACTTCGACTTCGTACATTTGTGTTGGATCCGTTTCATCTACGTGAGAGTGTTTATGATAATATATTTATGCCGTGTACTGGGTGGCCGAATATTAAGTACAAAGGTAGTGGTAGTAAGTATCATATCTAGTAATACAGTCAGGGAATTGTACCCCTCAGTTACAATTGGTCCTTCGAGCCGGATGGTAATTAGTGTAATATTAATATAGTGTTATTAATATTGAAATGGCCTATGATGAACACTCCACGAAACGATCCTCCTAACCAACGCCCGCAGCGCGAACGACGGCTCCCTCAGTACTTAGAGGCTTACGCTGTCAGTCAACAACCTAGTCTTCTACTAACAGTAAACGCGGTAAAACTAGAAAGTAAAAGTATGTCTAACCCCAACGCCCAGACTACCCCGACCATAGAGGCCCCTACGGGCTCTAATGTAACTGACCAAGTTCACGGTGGGGACCAGTGGGAACCAGACATGACTTCACACCCCGCCAGTACTGAAGAAGTAGTCCCCGATGAGTCCCGGGAGGAATATAACGCTACCGAGAGAGAACTCGGCACGGAAGAAGACGGGGAGAGCACCGTGGAGATAGAGCTCCAAGGCTCCGCAAGGAGTACCCCGAGGGAAGGCTCCCCTATACAACCGCCTTCTCCCAGCGAGGCAGAGAGGACCCTACAGCAGGCCTTCCTCATCAGCCTGAACGCCGCTGCTGAACGCGACCGACTGCAGATCCAGCAGCGAAGCGAACACGAGCAGATACGTCTAGAAATAAGACGCATTCAGATGGAAGAGAATGTGGCCCGAGAACGAGCCGGTGCTCAACGGGACGCAGCGCGCGACAGACAGCAGTCGCAACTAATAGAACAGCTGATCAGACGGACAACACCCTCTCCCTCCGCCAGAGGCTCCAGGAACTCGTCTAGACACACCTCCAGGGCGGCATCCCCTAGCCGAGTAAACAACCCTGAACTTGACCAACAGACGAGGTCTATACCCCCCACAGACCACCTCCCCCCACCGGTCCAAGCGAGACCTAGCAACCGGGAAGGAGCAGCATATCCTGTGGAGAGGCTAAACCAGAGACTACAAGCACTGGATGACCTAACTGAAGACGAAGAGGAGGAGAACCACGCCCGAAGACAGCACAGTACTCTACCGGACCAGGAGGTCCGGTACAGCCCAGGCTATACCCCCGCGGAGCTGCGCTACAGACCCCCGACTCTATACACGGGTGAGCACAACGCGCGACCCGCACCGAGGAACAGCACCTGGACAAGCGGGCCATGGTACACTGCCGGTACCAGCCCATACCAAGGAGCGGGAGGAGACTCGCCTAGGAGGCCTCTCCCCCAACACTCGCCGATGTATCCACAGTCAGCGTCATACATTGGCACGCCTATGGTACCCGACTTCACCCAAGAGAACCGGGCCCAGTATACAGAACTCCGCATGTGTCTGGAGACCATGTTGGTGGATGTATTGGATGAACGCCACAAATACGCCATCCTACTGAAGCACTTAAAGGTACCCCGCGCACATAATATAGCGCTCGCCTACGCGACTTCCACCACCCCATACACAGCAGCGCTGGTAGCATTGGACCAGAGGTATGGGCGCATATGGGATTACGTGATCCAGGAGATCCGACACATCGACCGCTTACCCCCAGCAATAGACAATCGAGCACTGGACGACCTGTCCATCAGAGTGCAGTCCCTGGTAGGGATGTTGGGAGCGCAAAGAGAGAAGGGGAGGCATGAACTTTACGCCAACTCAAATGTGGAAAGGATTCTGGAGAAGCTGCCGCCCGCTCGTCAGGAGCGCTTTAGGCGGCAGAGGGACCACAGAGACCCGAATGGCCCCGAACCGAACCTCCTCGATCTAGCAGACTTCCTGGCGAGAGAAGTCAGCAGCCTACGGCTAGATACATTCGGACGGAGCACCCCTGGCTCCAGAGAAGGAACCAGACGACTAAATGATGGAAGAAGATCGGTGACTGTGATGCACCAATCGGAGTCAGTACCGAGCAGCAGGAGCCACAGTACCCCCTCCAGAACGGAGAAGTGGAAGATAGTGTGCCCCTACTGTGAGAAAGAACACTGGCTAGCGCAATGTGACTCCTTCCCCAAGCTGAACGCGGAGGAAGCAGGTCAATGGATAAAGTCCAACAAGCGCTGTTTTCGCTGTGCGCGCTCACACATGGCAGCCGAATGCCGCTTAAAGAAAAGGTGCACCAAGTGCGATGGAGCCCATCTGGACATACTTCACGACAGTAACAGACGGCGCCCTTCACCTGCACCATCCAGCCGCAAAGCGAGCGTCATGTACATCGATCCCGCCAGCAGCAGTGGAGCCCGAGTACTCCTAAAAGTAGTGCGTGTGACACTAAGCTAACAGAATAAAGTCCTGGACACTTACGCCGTCCTCGATGACGGGTCAGAGAAGACCCTGCTGCTCGCCTCCGCTGCGGCCCAGCTAGGGCTGCGGGGAAGCGAAACCCAAATGACAATTCGGACAATAAGACGAGATTTGAAGACGATAAAGGGCGAGAATGTCTCATTCTCTATCGCAGCAAGCGGCCAGCCTGAGCGACGGTACCAGATTACAGACGCTTTCACCAGCCAAGAAATAGGACTGTCGCGGTACACATACCCCGTCGCCAAGCTGATGGAGAAATATGCACATCTGCGCAAGTTACCGATCCCGCTCATAGACAATGCTATGCCGACCCTGTTGATAGGCGCCGACCATGCAGACCTCATTGTCCCGATAGACCGGGTTCATACCGGACCCCGAGGCTGTCCTGCAGCAGTCGAGACCCATTTGGGATGGACTCTCCAAGGCCCGCTCGCCAAATCTCTCAACCGAAGTACAGCCACTAGATGTCTCCACTCCCGAGTCACAGAGGGAGAAACCGCACTCCTGCAACACGTAGAGCGGCTATGGACCTTGGAACAAATGCCCTTTAAGAACGGAAAGAAAGACATTCGCTCTAAAGATGACATTTACGCCATTCACCTCCTCGAGACAGGGACCAAGAGAGTCCCGGTCAACGGCGTGTTGAGATACGCCACGCCACTCCTGCGGCGAGAAGGAATGCCTACTTTCCACGCCAAGACAGGCGCCACAGAACGGTACCTGCTGAACACGGAGCGGCGCTTAGCCAAGAACCCCGCCCAAGAGAGTGTATACCGCGCTGAGATTGAGAAGCTCATCACAGCGGGACACGTCACAAAGATGGACATTAAAGAGGCTGACCAGACCACTGAATCGTGGTACGTGCCCCACCACAAGGTCCATCACAACGGTAAAGACCGCATAGTATTTAACTGCAGCTACCAGATCGGATCCCAAAATCTAAATAAAGAGTTACTGCCCGGTCCCACACTCGGCCCCTCCCTACTCGGCGTTCTACTCCGCTTACGCCAGGAAAAGGTGGCCATCAGCGGGGACATTAAAGGAATGTTCCTGCAGGTGAGATTAGTAGAGGCGGACAAGCCCCTGTTACGGTTCCTATGGAGAGAGAAGCCAGGAGATGAGCACCCAGCCATCTACCAATGGGAAGTCCTCCCCTTCGGAACGACGTGCAGCCCCTGCTGTGCTACATTTGCACTACAGAAACATGTAGCAGAGGACCCAGCAGCGGACGAAGAGGTCCGACACAGCGTAAAGAACAGCTTCTACGTAGACAACTGCCTACAAAGCCTTTCAACCCAAGAAGAAGCCGAGGCTCTCCTGATTAAACTCCGCGCCTCATTGATCAAAGGCGGCTTTGATCTCAGGCAGTGGGCCAGCAGCGATCCGCAAGTACTGCGCAGCCTCTCCTCCGAGGACAAGGCAGCCAGCAGCGAGACCTGGATGGCTACAATCCCGGGAGAAGCCCAGGAGATGACCCTGGGATTGGTGTGGCGATTCAAAACAGATTCGCTTCACTACAGACACAAGCCCCTGACTACGGAGCAGGGAAGGCCGGCGGCGGCGCCGACCACCAGACGGAGTGTGTACAAAACACTCGCCCGACAATATGACCCGCTAGGATGTATTCTACCGTACACCACCAGGGCAAAAATGATTGTACGAGCATTGTGGGACAAGGACCAGGGCTGGGACGACCCCATTCCCGCACACCTTGCATCCACCTGGAGAGAGTGGGAGATGGAGCTCCACTCACTCCCAGGCGTTAATATGCGCCGAAGCTACTTCCCACCCACGGTGAGGCCAGAGACATGTAAAATGGACTTACACGTCTTCAGTGACGCCTCAGAGGTCGCATACGGATCAGTAGCCTACTTACGGGCCCAAGACCAGGGGGGAGAGATCTACACAGCATTTGTCCTCGCCCGCTCGAGAATAGCCCCACGCAAGCAACAATCTATCCCACGTCTAGAGCTCTGCGCAGCCCTAGCCGGAGCGCACCTAGCCACGCTCATCCAACGTGAGCTCACCATACCGGTGTCTAGAACAATCCTGTGGTCAGATTCCATGACGGTACTCGCCTGGATCAAATCGGACTCATGCAAGTACAAAGTCTTCGTGGGAGTCAGAGTCACCGAGATTCAAGACTTAACCGAAGAGTTAACCGGAGAAACAGAGTGGCGCTACGTTGATACAAAACAGAACCCAGCTGACGTCATCACCCGGGGGATGCCCCTGGATGACCTCACCCGTCGCAATGTCGACAGTGACGGCCCCGCATTCCTAAGACTCCCGGAAGGACAGTGGCCCATGCCTATCCCGAGGGAAGCAAGTCCAGAGGAGGTGGAAAATAAGAAGTCTGTGTTCTGTGGATTGAGCACCGTAGCCTCCACCGACCCTAACATAGACGATTGCACGTCCATAGAGAGTGCACAACAAAGAACATTCCTGCGGTACCACCCGGAGTGCAAGTCCCCCGCTGATATGTCAGCAGCTAACTACGAGGAAGCAGAATTGCTTCTACTGCAGCGAGCCCAGAGAGACTCGTTCCCCGATGAATTGGCCTGTCTACAGGGAGGAAAGCCCGTCTCATCCGACAGCAGATTAATTCATCTGGCCCCCGAGAGCGACGCTCATACCCTCATCAGAGTGGGTGGTCGCCTACGCAGAGCCCCCAATCTACCGGATGACATTAAATACCCGATCGTATTGAACAGCCGACACAAGGTCACAGAGCTGATTATAAAGAAATACGATGAGGATGTACATCACGCAGGAGCAGAAAGAGTCTTCGCGGAAATCAGACGTCGTTACTGGATCCTACAAGGAAGAGAGGCGGTACGACGCTTCCAGCGAACATGTCTAGACTGCCGCAAGTGGCGCGCGCAGCCCAGCATACCAAGGATGGCTGACCTTCCTCCATGTCGCCTCCGAATCGGTGACAAGCCATTCCACTCAACGGGTATGGACTGCTTTGGCCCGCTGCACATAAAGAAAGGAAGAGGAACCGAGAAGCGGTGGGGTATTGTATTCAAATGCATGACCACCAGAGCGATACACATCGAGCTTCTCCCGACCATGAGCACAGACTCATTCCTTATGGCCTTCCGAAGATTCACATCACGGAAAAAGGAAGACCGTCTACCCTATTGTCCAAACGCACCCCACTTCGGTGGCACTTGGGAACGAGAAGTGCGCTCCATAAAGACAGCCCTGTACGCAGTACTTGGGGCTCAGACTGTGGCGGAAGAAGTCCTAATGACAGTCCTCACGGAGATTGAGGGAGTACTTAACTCGAAGCCCCTCGGATATGTCTCCAGTGATGTGGCGGATATCGACCCAGTTACCCCCAACACACTCCTGATGGGGCGGCTAGATCCTGCATTACCCCAGACAATGTACCGGCCTGAAGAAGCGAACGGCCGACGAATGTGGAGGTACAGCCAAGTATTAGCCGACAAGTTTTGGAACAGTTTCCTACTGCACTACCTACCGTCTCTACAGACCCGCCAGAAGTGGGTAAAGGAGAGAGACAATTTGACGGAAGGAACAGTCGTCATGATTATTGATCAATCACTGCCCAGAGCTATGTGGCCGGCCGGCCGCGTAAGCAAAGTGATCACCGGTGCCGACGGCAAGGTCCGAGCAGCTGAAGTGCTCGTCCAGGGTCGCACTTACACCCGTCCCGTGGCGAGGCTCATAGAACTGCCTCGACTCCCAGACACAATCGATGATGACCATGACCCTACAACCCTATGACTTTGTGAAGTTGACTGACCCCTACAGCAAACCCTTATGTGTAAATAGACAACGCGATTAATCTGTCTCTGTTTAACTGATTAGGTCTGGGACCTATTCAGGGGGTGGCTGTTGTGAAGGGCCAGATTAAACCGAATATATATATTTATTTATATATATATATTTAATTGTATTTGTATATTCTCTAATATTCCCTGATATCCCTTGTATATTCCTTGTACAATATGCATTGAATATCCATTCTAGCCTACTGAACATCCCATAATAGTCTCCATTCTACTATTGGTCGAGACCTTGGTGCCAGGCTGCCATACCCCTCAGACCCAGTTCAAACGTACCGCTCCACATGTACGAACAAGTCCTAGTTCCGCGTAGGAATCTGGCTACCGCACCACTAATGGGACTATTTGTTCATAGTGCGTATATATACTGCGCTACTAAAGTAGGACTTTCTTTTCAGTCCAGTTTCTTACCCTCCAATAGAGTCACAGACGTAAAGCCTCCCCGCGACGCCACGTGTGGGAGTAAGGCCAAGTTCGCCTACCATCGGTATTGAGACATCGTGTATATTAATATTTGAATAGTCATATTTGGCACTATATCGTCGAGTTGGACGTAGTCTATTAAGCTAATAATAGTCTGTTAATATATAGTGCTTCGTGCGGTGAGAATACTACCGTAGTCAGTACCCCATCGTTTCGGGCAGAGAACTGGCTGCTTACCCAGGGTGGTTGACCCCATGTGAAGCTGCACCCGAGGAGCCCCAGAGCCGACGAGCGAGTGGACCTGTATACCGGATTATTCTACCGACGACAGCCCGCCTTCCCAGGCACGGATTATGCTTTGTATACTTTGATTATTCCATGGATAAAGACCCCCGACACTGCCGTGTGTTGGAACCCCCCCCCCTGGAGAGGACGCAAGGTGAGGAGACGCTCTGCAAGACGAGGTCGCTTCACGTCTCTCCCCCGTGGACCGGAGAGAGCCGGCCCACAAAGAGTCCACCTGCTTTCATCTGTGGTCCAAGGATCGCCGGCGCATTGAACGGCACTACAGTGGGTTCACCTGGGATACCCTTGGCCGGACGAGGCAGCCGGATTCTACCCCCCCCCCCCTCTTACTCCTGTCGGCTTACAAGCGACCGGATTAACCCCCCCCTTAGTGTATCCAGTCTTATAATCATTAAAGTATCATTGCTGTTATTCCTTAACTATTCCAGGTCGTATATTTACCACCTGCGCCATCAGAGATTGGACATTCTCTATTGATATACCGACGAATACTCTTTGCCATAAAAGTGCATACTATTTCAATTCATAAATGTAATTAAGTGATTAAGTGCTTGCTCTACACACCATTGCTGTGTAGTAATAAACGCATACTTCGACTTCGTACATTTGTGTTGGATCCGTTTCATCTACGTGAGAGTGTTTATGATAATATATTTATGCCGTGTACTGGGTGGCCGAATATTAAGTACAAAGGTAGTGGTAGTAAGTATCATATCTAGTAATACAGTCAGGGAATTGTACCCCTCAGTTACATAACCTATCGTTATATTTCGTATGGCTATCGCGTCCCGTTCAAGCCTATTGAGATATGTACTCATACGCTAACCCTGCAAAGGAAGCGTAGGTAAGCCCTAGGACCTGCCATGTGGCGCAGGTCCGCCAGGAACTGTAGATAGTTGGCCCGGTCCCCCTGCTGTGCGTAGCCAACCCTGGAACCGTGCGAGCAGAGCGTTCCGTGTCGGGACATCTGACCCTGACACCACCCATGAGGCAATCGCACCCAAGGGGGGACCCCGACAGAAAGGGCCGGTTTGATACGGGGGGCTTTCTAGGTGAAAAAAGCCCCCCCACTGAACACCCCTCCAGAACATGCTGAGGAGTTGTTCTGCAGCCGAACATACAAGGTGTAAGGACTCCATGGGTTCCTACACACCATAGCCCTGCAGTGATATTACTACCACCCAAATCACGCGTGCCTGCGAGACCACTGCCAATTTTTCAGGAGTGGGAGGCACCAACATGATACCTGGCCTGGCAAAGGCGAGGCCGGGGAAGCCCGCACTGTGTGCCTCAAAACACTAGTTGACAGACGTAACACCAGGCTCAACCAACACAGCTTATGGTGTGGGAGCCGCTTGACAGCACAACATTCTCACGGACAGACCCAGGCTCAGCCATCAACTGGGTGTCAGCCCCTGTCCCCATGAGAAGCGAAAAAGTGGGGCCGCCCGCGCTTCAACGAAGGCACGCAGCCCGCAGCCAAAGGAAACAATCAGAGCCCACTTTTTCCACTGGTGTTGGGGGAGGGAGTGATCGGAGAGCGGGCTGCTCGCGGCAGGATGGTGACGGCTTGTTGTTCAAGCCGAACCCATCCAACATGGCCGATCCCTCGGCCGCCAAGGCTGTCGGCCTTGTGGACACCTGTCGATTCAACGCCCAGGATACCTCCGGCGGTGGAAAACATGGCCGCCTGTCGAGGGCCTCGTCATCGCCGCTGACGAGGCCGTGCTCTCTCTTCTTCTGGCTGCGCGGTGTGAGGCGGTGTGGGGCCTAGGACAATACCGCCCGCGCTCCAGCAGAAGACCAAAATCCCCTGCGGAGAGGGGAACCCTGAGCGGTTATAGCTTGCGGCTGGGTCAAAGCTAATAACGTCAACAACCTTGTGCGATGTGTCGACGTCGGCTGGCCCTCAAGGCCCCGCCACCAGACACAATTTTTTTTATAGAAAAAACAGCAATTCGAACCCAGTTCTAATCGCTGCCAATTCCATACCGTGGCGGTACAGGCTTTAGCAGCCCACCAGCCACTCGCCAGGCCGACCCACCCATGGCGTCGGCCGGGCGGGGCACTGTTTCAATATGTCAAAAGCAAAGGACTGATGTTAACACGGAGCACCATTGGTGGTTGCAAACAGCAACCTCCACTGTGGTGTGCACCATGAAAGGGTTAAATGAATAAAAGAACTAAACCACAAAACTGTAGAATGAGCAAACCCATATACACAACGTTAAGGGGAGGCGGACCAGAACGAACTAGTCCCGCCTTCATTCAAAATATTCACAACAGCATACCAGCCCTAGCTTAGCCCATTTACCAAAAAAGGTAAACAAAGCCCCCCCTGCATACTCCCCCAATACACACCGGTTGACCTTCAGCATGAATGGTTGAAAGGAGAGAAAGCTGTAGCATAGACAGACCTTCTCATAGCAGAGTGACAGAACAAAACAGTCCCACTACACTACTACAGCCTAGCGTGAGGCGATGTGGAACCCAGATCAACAACCGCCTGCGCACAACACGCAACATGTTTACAATGTCGGCTGGACCCATAGCCCCACTACCCGACGCCAATGTGGATAGGAACTAGCCAGCTGAGCCCTAACCCGCCGTTAAGTCCCATCCTGCAGTAGTATAGCTCTACTGCTACACCGCCGAGCTCACGCATCGGCTCCCAGATGGGGACACCATTCAACAGACCCCGCCGGAACACAAAGGTAACATACCTGGCTAGGCTACCTAGCCACGGCCTACCCTGTTGTCAACCCATTTACCCGTAAAAGGGTAAATAGGACTCAGCAAAAACCCCACATCAGCTACCGACTGACCTCCATTGATGAACCGGGCAAGAGGAGGGAGAAGTGACAACATCTCACGGCGGAGACATTAGAACAGCGTAGCAGTAGAGTTCAGCATGTAGCATTAGTATTAGCATGTAGCTAGCATTAGTTGTTTAACAGCACGCTTGCAGGACCATTTGGAACCCGTTCACCGCAGTGCAGGGGTGTAAAAAGTACCCAGAAATTATACTTAAGTGAAAGTATGGGTACTGTCTCAAAATCTGACTCAAGTAAAAGTCAAAGTATCTGGCTAAAAACACACTTGAGTAAAAGTAAAAAAGTCCTACTTTTAAATGTACTTAAGTACTAAAAAGTAAAAGTAATTTTTTTTAAAGGGATAAACCAGGGGTCTCAAACTCATTCCATCGTGGGCCAAGTTTTCATTTTAACTATACATTGCACCAGGTGAGTTAGTTGAAGAGGTGAGCCAATTAGTGAAATCATCAGCTGGTGTTTAGGCAAGGCTGGAATGAAACCAAGCACACTCTGCCCACAATGGAATGTGTTCTGCGATAGACAATGCTGAAATAAAAGAACAGAGGACACTTTTTTGCATTAAAATTATTTAATGCACTTCTCCATTGAAGGTAAACTAACATGGACGGCATTCACATCACAGCATGAATAATATCACAATATTAAAGACCGAATACTGTAGTATCCTGAATAATATGACAATATTAAAAACAGAATAATGGTGTATCCTGAATAATATCACAATATTAACCACAGCATACTGGAGTACCCTGAATAATATCACAATATTAACCACAGCATACTGGAGTACCCTGAATAATATCACAATATTAAAGGCAGAATACTGGAGTACCCTGAATAATATCACAATATTAACCACAGCATACTGGAGTACCCTGAATAATATCACAATATTAAAGACATAATACTGGAGTACCCTGAATAATATCACAATATTAACCACAGCATACTGGAGTACCCTGAATAATATCACAATATTAAAGACAGAATACTGGAGTACCCTGAATAATATCACAATATTAACCACAGCATAATGCCGATCTGACTGTCTATTCTTCTGATAGCAGGTGTTTAATCAAATATCTTCTAGTGTTGCACAAGGAGCAATCAGCATGGGTATGGGCAGGTTCATTTTCCATGGGGATTTGATTGGCTGTTTACCTGCGGTCGCAGGATTAATAACGTTAACGTTAGTTCGACCAGATAAACAATTCAAATATACTAATTAAAATAGTTGGACCTGTGAGATTTGTACTTTGTACTTTGTAGGTCTGCATTTTAAATGTAAGGAGTAAAAAGTATGTTTTTTTTCTCTGAAATGTAATGGAGTAAAAGTACAAAGTATACAAACCTAATAATACTTGAGTAAAGTACAAATCCCCCAAAACAGTACTTAAGTATTGTAATGAAGTACAATTACTCAAGTACTTTACACCCCTGCCGCAGTGAACGTTCACCAAACCATCCCCCCCTGGCGCCAACACACAACATGGTTGTGTAACAACAACCCAGCATTACTAACACTAATACCCGTGCCTAATGACACAGGGCTCACCGTTGTACAACCCGGCTCGATAGCCAACGTTGTACGCTGCACCTTGATCTGGCTGCCGACAGATGAGGAACATCAACATAGGCCAGTCGTGTCGCTGAAACATGCCTCGAAGATGCCAGGGGCACGCAAACCTCCGGTAAGCTTTCAACATTACGCAATTCCTCCAATCTTTTTCATACTACTAGTTACATAAGGTGCATTGCATCCAGTATGATGGAACGAAAATAGAGGAAGGGTGTTTGGTGACCAGTACCATGGTCTTATAGGCTACGCCTCCATAGAGGCGGGACCCGGTCAGGTGTGGGTGCATAAATTGTTCGTGGTGGTGTACACTAGGTACAAGGAGATAAGGGGTATCTCAATAGGCTTGAGCGGGACGCGATAGCCATACGAAATATAACTATCTATCTGCCCTAATTGCATTCATTGGCACCTGGTGTGTCTAGTTAAGGTGGCTTTATATGCTCTTCCTTGTTACTATTGACACTGTGAGTCGATCGCCAGACTATCCATGAGTAGCTACACCTACTGTATGTGAGTAAGTCATATCGCTCCTTGCCATAGGAGGATAAGTACGCTGGCTACTGTTCCTTATTATCATGTCACTTTGATTGCCCATTGCATTCATTGTTGAAAGTTTAGAGTTGTATACAACTCCGTTGTTTGACGTGTGTGCCAAATAATGTGTTTTGGAGACAGTGCTCTCTCCACTTTGCTTTCCCTGTTTATCGTGTTATTATGAGATGCAGATTCATCTCCCTTTTTGTTTACACCCCATCGTTTGCGTGTGCTGTTCGTTACAACATTAAAGTAACAGTGCCTTGTTTGAAAACCAACATCTGTCTCTCGTCATATCTGTTCTGTACTGCACCTGGGTCCAACACGCCTACCAACTCGTAACAGATGACCCCTGTTTTGTGAGGGACAACACATCCTGTATTGTGTAGGAAACAACCTCTGCTATTACGTGCAGCAAGAAAGACAAAACCAGAGCCACCTCTCCCCCACCATCACACACAGACACACACAGACACATCAATATTACAAAACAAAATACGCCTTAATTTCTGATTTAGTTTGACAGTAAAGATCACAACGTAGGCCTTGCTTTTGAGGACGACTGGGGAACACTTTAAAATGACGAATGAAGTGTCACTGAGAGCTGCACCTAGCTGAACAGGAGCCGTGATGCCATCAGTCTCTATTGTGATAGAGAGAGCAGCGTTGCATGATTTCATTAGGAGTCCTCCGAACTGAACTAGCCAAGCGCAAGACTTCCCACCAATCAGGAATGAACACAACAAAACATGGTCCAGAAAATCAAATATAAGCTATTAGATAACCATGTTCTACTAACCCAGAGCAAGGCCAAGGGGGCTCGGACCAAGGCCAGCTCAATATCTTTATCACACAAAGGCAGCATTTGAAACAACATTACAAGTAACAAATGGACACTGTTAGTAATAAAATGACAAATGAATCACAGATATTATTTGAGAAGCAACTGAATGACAACATGGGTAATGATTAACCCTTATGAAAATGTATTGTGGTAGACAATACTTTATTGTAACATTGTCTGAACACGGTACAGGTGAGTGGAAGTCTCTTTGTGTTTGGTTCTTTAACCTCACAGCAACAATGGCAATCATCATTTGGTCGTCCTCAGACGAGCTTGACAACGGAGACTTCAGTATTCTCGGTCGTCCATACATACAGCAAGCTCCACAGAACTCTCCACTCCTGCATCTCTCCTAAGCACGTCCACGTACTGTATGCCGGCGTGGGACGTCCTCATGATCGAAGCCTGTGTGATGGATCCCACAGCACCATCCTGCTGGCTGGAAGCTCTTTATGTCTGTGGCAATGGCCGGCAAGTTCCATCCTCCTGGCCGCCACTTTCTCACTCAGCCTACAAAAAAAAACACAAAAGCAGCACAAATAGCAGCCTGGTAATACTGGAACCCCCCCCCGACACCACCACCAACCGCCTTGGCCAGTCCTTTGTGCCAGTAGCCATCACATACACAACATATATAACAAATAACAAACTCAGCAAGACCGACGGCTTCTCAGTTACAGTGGGTGACAATATTGTCACAAGGAAAGACGAAATTACCTACCTGGGTTCCATCCTAGAGGCAAATCTTTCCTGTGACAAAATGGCATCCAATGTAATAAAAAAAGTCAACCAATGAACTAGATTCTTGTACCGGATCTCCTCTCTGGTAAACAAGAATACCCTGAAGACTCTGGCAGGAGCACTCATTCAAGGGTATATGCGTGCACCTCATGGTACCAAAGCACCTCAAAGGCGCTTAAAACAAAATTACAAACATCACAAAACAAACTGGTCAGACTACTACTTGACCTGAACCCCAGAACCCACCTCACCCCTGCCCACTTTGACAACCTAGGATGGCTTAGAGTAGACGACAGAGTACAGCAACTTGCAATGGGCCCGGTCTACAAGATACACTATACGACCGGGGTGCCCATGTACATGTCAAAATACTTCCCAAAGGTCAGTGAATACCACAACCACTACACCAGAAGCTCAACAAATCATGTTAAACCCAGATTCGGCTCAAACAAGGGACTAAACACGTTTAGCAATTATGCCACAACAATGTGGAACGCCCTACCCAAAGCTGTAAAGGAATGTGAATCCCTGCCCACATTCAAAACCGCTCTTAAAGGGCACCTACGGGAGGCTGCAATTCGAAACTGGCCACCGTAAATGCCCAAAACCCCCACCACCTCCTAATAGACAGTCTCCTCCCCACCGCATGTATATATTCCCTCCCCGCCGTATGTATATTTCCCTCCCACCCACCCACCCCCTCCTAATGTACAGTCCCCTCCCCATCATATGTATATACTCTGTCAGGATCTAGGGGTAACAGTACTGTATATTTGAATACCGCTTATGTCACAAATGTATCAGTACTAAATACCTATATGTCCCTATGCCATAAATGTCATGTAGGTTGTGTATGTCATAAATGTCTATATGAATTGAAAATGGGGGACCCTGATGGAAACAAGACAAACGTCTTTCTCAGGTCTGCATCCCCTTAACAATTGTATGTATTGAGCCGTACTGTATTGTACCCATTCTGCAATCTGTTAAATAAAGTTTTCATTCATTCATTCATTCAACATACACAACCGTGGGTGCGGACCACTGTCAATTGCTGGAGAACTAACGGCTGGTGAACTTGAGAGGTGACTTTCTGACTATCTGACTAACAGATGGATAGAGCAACGAGAATACTCAGTGTATCGAGTCATCGCCCTCATCGGAGGTCTTACTGCATGGAATGTCAGGCTCAATGTGTGTGAGTGTTGTTCCCTGTTCAGGAGGCAGTCTATTAATTATAGATGCGTGGGAGAACATGAATATGATCTTTAAGTGCCATATTTTATCAGCATTATATATATATATATATAATATATATATATATATATATATATATATATATATATATATATATATATATATATATATATATATATATATATATATATATATATATATATATATATATATATATATATATATAAGACCTATATAAGACCTTCTCTAGAACAGCCATTTACAGGTCTCTTTAATTTGACATTTACATTTAGTCTTTTAGCTGACGCTTTTATCCAAAGCGACTTACATATTGTGAACAACAAGTCCAGGAGGTGTGTGTGCGTGTGTGTGTGTGTGAGTAGTGGGTAGGCAGGTAGCATTTATCGTGCTATTTGTTCATGAGTCTGCCTGCCTGGGGGAGGGGGTGGGTGGGGGGGGGGGGGGGGGGGGGTGGGCTGAGCCTGCAGGTCCAAGCCTCGAGGCTGTACCAGCATCAGTTGAAACAGTTTATGGTTGGTGTGGGTGGGGTCTTTAATTAATAATCCTGGGCGCTTTGCACACACTGACACCGTCTGTTGTACAGTAGTCTCCAGTTCCTAACTGAACGGTGCAGTTCATCAGGTTGCAGAAGAAAAGAAAGAAATTAAACAAGAATCACATCTGTGATGAGATCAAGCAGGAACTCCATCATTTTGTGAACTGAAATATTTTGTTTGCGCTTTTACACTCAACTGAGCCCCACCGTGTGGAGCCTATTGTATTTGAACCAGAAAATGCACCTGCAGGTACACAGAAAACATGCCGTAGTTGTTTCCACAATCACCTCTTCCGTTTCATCCAGTTCATTCTCCCCGGAGTTCACAGGAGACAAACACTTAGAGGAACATTCCAACAGAAAGATAAAGCCAATTTATTCTGCCCATAATCTCACACATATAGGCATACCGCCCAAAAGTAGAAACTGTCTTGTACAAATTACAATTTAGTTTGAGATTCATCAGGCATATTCAGTAAAACATTTAAATAAATACAGTATATGATTACATATAGCAATATTATTTTAATTTCCATCATGCTAATTACATGCATCATACAGTATACAGTGTATATATATATATATATATATATATATATATATATATATATATATATATATATATATATACTTGCTGTGTTTGTGCTATTCTACCATTGCACTTGTAGGTTGTTCAGGTAAATTAGTTTTACAGAATATATATATATATATATATATATATATATATATATATATATATATATATATATATATATATATATATATATATATATATATATATATATATATATATATATATATATATATATATATATATATATATATATATATATATATATATATATATATATATTCTGTAAAACTAATTTACCTGAACAACCTACAAGTGCAATGGTAGAATAGCACAAACACAGCAAGTACAGAGAGCAGGACTAAGAACAAAGTAAACAGTGTCCAGTCAATAGCCTGAGAACAAGAGGCTAAAATAAATGTGGTCTACAACTAATAAGTACAAGGAACAACATTTATTAAATTAGTTTAGAACAAGTAGAGGAGAGGAGAGGGTGGAGGTGAAGGGGGTCTCTTTTAACAACCTAGGATGGCTTAGAGTAGACGACAGAGTACAGCAACTTGCAATGGGCCTGGTCTACAAGATACACTACACCACTAAGGCAGGGGTTCCCAAACTTTTCAGGCCGCAACCCCCAAATAACGGTGTCAGAGAGCCGCGACCCCCACTAGTATAGGGGGTAAAAAATGTATTTATTTATTATAATAATTTTTTTATAAATGGAAATGTATGGTTGAAACATGCAAACGTTCTAACGCACACACACTAATAAGCATTGGAGGCGTTTAACCAGGGCCGGACTGGGGAAATCATTCAGGCCAGGAAATATAGTGCAAAATATAGCCCCAGTCAGGCCACTTTTTAAGCAGGGGGTCTGGGGGTCCCCCACCAGGAATTTTTTGTGTTTGTGATGGCATCACAAATTATTGTTAAAAAACAGGCTAGCAACAACACAGATTTTTATGGATTTTCAGTTTTTTTGTAATTGATAAAAAATATAATCTTTTATTCAACTTCAGCCCTGATCATAACACCACATATTCATTTTATAATTCTAACCCTTTAACACATTGCCTGCCGGGCATTGTACCCATCATTGTACCCAGTCTGCAAGCGCTATAAGTCTATGGAGTGGCTCACCTTTTTTGCAGGGCTATAACTTTTTAAATTGTATTGCTATATTGACATTACTATGGCCCATTCAACATCGATTATCTATCGTTCAGGATGTGGGAACGTTATACGGTTTCATTCATACATTCATACAAAAATACCTTCTAGAATATAAGTATGTTTTTATCGTTTTCTGCAGTAATTCCTAGAACGTGAGTTATAGGCCTAAACGCATATATAGATTATCGATTGCCGTTTCCCCCCTATACACGCTATATTAAAACATTTAACTGTATATGATCGGTATACGTTATGCTTCATCATGCGTGGAGGAAAGGGGGGGGGGGGGGGTCGTTTATAATTCCCAGATCATCAGTAAATGCTTTATGTAGTATTGGTGGTCCTCTTACCATGCGCCAATGAGACTGGCGGTGAAAGATCCCAGGTATACGACGCTGATCGCCTAGGTCCATTTCCGGTTTGTATGTTGCAATAAACGCCGAAATCATATCGATTATTAAGTTTAGAAAGTGATCCATTATGTACATTGTGTCTGTCGGGAGTCATGCAACTATATCTGACAGCCGGATGAATTTAATCGACGCACAGCCCCCATATCCTGTAGGTGAGTGTAACTCGCCCGACCATCCACCAGGCGGCGGTATTGAGCCGCCATTGCCTTCAGCTGTAGGGTCCAGCTGCAGCGTCGCAGCTGTATATATGAATTATGAATGCCATGGCGAAAAAATGAAATATTGATCTCAATAACGCTGTACAGCGAGGTCTGGCGGTCAACGCATGGCGGGCAATAACGCTGTGTTAAATGCCAGTGTGTGTGATGGCATATATTTGCAATATATCAAATGCAAAGTAGATTTTTCTGCGGGGGATTATTACAGGCTAGCATGTGTCAATGATTAGCAGTTTTTTTTAAGGGTCCCGCCTCCACCAATCACATGCGGCTCCCTTTGTGTGTGTGTGTGAGAGCAAGAGAGAGAGAGAGATAGTTCTCCAACTTGTGTGAGTTGCAGTGATCTCCTGGTTGTTCCCCACCTAGGTTATCTAACTATTGCTGCTTCTAAGTTCAGTGGCCTGACTGCAAATTATTAAATTTTTTGAATTTTTTGAATTTTATTTTTATACATCATCTGGCGACCTACGCGAGGCCGCAATTCGAAACTGGCCACGGTAAATTTCCAACCGCCCGCCCCCCCCCGTCCAACCCCCCCAGTGTACAGTTTCCTCCGCCTCAAATGTATTCTCTTTGAGAAACTCTTGTCTGTAAAATAAACAGCACTGTATATTTGTGGATCTTGTATGTCATAAATGTCTGGATGTAACAGTACTGTATATCTGTATGCCGTGTATGTCATAAATGTTATGAAATGAAAATGGGGTACCCTGATGTAAACAAGACGAAAGTCTTTCTCTGGTCTGCATCCCCTTAACAATTGTGTGTATTGAGCTGTACTGTATTGTACCCATTCTGCAATCTGTTAATACAATTTTCAATCAATCAATCAATCAATCAATCAATCAATCAATCAATCAATCAATCAATCAATAAGAGTGTAAGATACAGAGAGAGAGAGAGAGAGAGAGAGAGAGAGAGAGTGAGAGAGAGAGAGAGAGAGAGAGGAGAGAGAGAGAGAGAGAGAGAGAGAGAGGAGAGATGAGAGAGAGAGAGAGTGAGAGAGAGAGGAGAGAGAGAGAGAGAGAGAGAGAGAGAGAGAGAGACTATAATGGCCAGTACAAATAGACTCAGAAGGAATAAATAGAAATAAATAGAAATAAAAACAAAACTTGAACTTGAAACTTGAGAGAGTGTAGGAAGCTGGTTCCACCACTGGGTGGCCTGGAGGCAGAAGAGCTGCAGCTGCAGAGTGAACCACACATACTGGGCTGTAGGTATGATGCACCAGGGCCTGGAGGTAAGGAGAGAGAGGGGGGGGGGGGCACAGCTCCCTTGGTAATCTTATAGGCCAACATCAATGTTTTGAATTGTATCTGACACTGCAAATGGAGCCAGTGCAGGAAGGGAGTGATGTGTGATCATATTTGAGAATGGTCATTCAGTCCCCCATTAAATACCGGTGTCAGACATCTGACGTCCACGCCGTGGTTTACGAGCGGAGGCAGCGGTCGAGAGGCACCATGTAGGGTTTTACCTTAGAGCCGGAGTTTAAAGCAGCGTTACCTTCTAATGTAAATATTGTATAGGACCATAAAGTGGATCCCTACACGCGGCACTTAAAGACTTCCAAATTTGATATACACACAGAATTAAGTACTGCAGCAAATTCTCATTTTCTTATGCGTCAACCATAGCCAGCACACTCCTTCTCTACACAATAGGCGTCGCATTAATAAAAATACTTCTTAGCAGAGGTGTGGACTTGAGTCAGAATCGAGTCACAAATGTAATGACTCGACTTGACAAAACCCTAAAAAAATTGCAACTCGACTTAGAATTTTAACACCAATGACTTGTGACTTCACTCCAACTTAAGCCCTATGACTTAACTTTATTTAACAGATTGCAGAATGGGTACAATACAGTACGGCTCAATACACACAATTGTTAAGGGGATGCAGACCAGAGAAAGACTTTTGTCTTGTTTACATCAGGGTCCCCCATTTTCAATTCATAGTGACATTTATGACATACACAACATACATGACATCATGACATTTATGGTATAGGGACATACATGACATACAGGTATATAGTACTGTTACATTCGTCACATATACGATATGCAAATATACAGTACTGTTACCCAGAGATCCTAACAGTAAATATATACATATGATGAGGAGGAGACTGTACATTAGGAGGGGGTGGGTGGGTGAGAGAGAAATATATACATACGGAGGGGAGGAGACTGACATTTACGGTGGCCAGTTTCGAATTGCAGCTTCCCATAGGTGCTCTTTGAGAGCGGTTTTGAATGTGGGTAGGGAATAGGATTCACATTCTTTTTTACGGCTGTGGGTAGGGCGTTCCACATTGTTGTGGCATAATTGCGAAATGTGTTTAGTCCCTTGCTTGTACAATAAAAAGCCTTTTAGTTCATGGTGCAAAAAAACTAAAAAAGCCAGGTGTGTGTTTTTGCAACGTATGCCACAGCAAATTACAGTGGGGCAGTAATGGGAAAAGACTTGCATTCACGCTCTCCAGCACACAGCCTCCCTGCCTGGCGCAAGTTCGCAACAACAATAGGGTCTATAGTCACAGTCAGGACAGTAGGCTCTACAAGTAGGCTCCCTTAACACGCTAACGCTACTACAAAAAAAATACAGTGGAGGTTAAAATAAGAATATGACTTGGCCTGAAAACAAGTTCAGTCAGGAGATTTTTTTTGTGCTTTAATCCCTGCATTTAATATACTGCTAACTATTACTCTGTTTGCTTTAACATTTAATCTACTGCTAACTATTACTCTGTTGACTTTAACACTAGCACAGCCGAAAAGGGGTGAAATGACCCCTAGGCATTTTCAATAAATGTGTCCTCGTCACTCGGTCGAGCTCCAGCTCTGTCACTCAATGACTTTTCCTAAAAGTACCCGTTTTATCTGGCATGGTTTCTGAAATTTCAAAATGACTTCAGGAAAATGTAATTAGAACGTTATTCCACATAATATGGAATATATATGTGGAAAGTCACAGCACTTTGGGAGCGTCTAGCGCAGGGGTGGCGGACCCGTGGCTCGCGAGCCGCATGTGGCTCTTTGCCCGTCAATGTGTGGCTCTTCCATCCAAAAAAAATAAAATATATATATATATCATATTTTTATTTATTATTATTATTATTATTATTATTATTATTATTATTATTATTATTATTATTATTGTTATTGTTATTGTTATTGTTGTTGTTGTTGTTGTTGTTATTATTATTATTAAAAAAAATTGTCACTCAAACCTGTGGTAAACCTCATATTTTTATATTCAGAGGTAATTGTATAGTTTACACTGTTTATTTTTCTCATATTTCTCATATAAGCTGTCGGGTCATCTGACCCGTTCCGGCAGGAATCAGTGACATTTTTTCCATGGCTGTGCTAGTGTTAAATGGCATTACATTAGTAAAGAATGCATTACGACTCAAAACCCCAAGATTCTGATTTGTTCTCGTTTGTTTAGGTTTCCATTATTTTTACTTGTGTAGAATAGATGATAGTTGTAGCACTTGTAGGTTGTCTTTCTCTGTACATATTCTACCAGGTTTAGTCAAACATATTCCCACGAGGAATAACCATAAACCTAGCCCTAACCCCAACTCTAACCCTGGTCATTCTAATGAGGCCCATCGTCATTATTTCTCATCCCTAATCCTAACCACTCGAATCCTAGTAGAATTGGAGGTGCTAAGAACTACACACCTGGCCCCTCATTTATCAACAATGCTTAGAAAGTGTTCTATTTTCGTTCTTAAGGACATAATTTAGAATGTCTCTACGCACAGAAAAATCGGGATTTATCAACTGTGCGTACACGGGTCCTACCAATGCTCATGCATGATTATCCATATATGGTAATGAAACACCCCCATGGGATGTGAAATAATGGACTAACCCGAGCAAACTCTGAGAAACTTCACTGAGAGCGAGATTGATCACAGAGGTCTAAAACCAACTCATTTAACGCACTGTCGAACCAAGAAGACACAACGCGTGTTATGGGAGATATACGCAACAGGCTGGCCGACTTGTACACGGTGATGTCAGATATCAACGACTCCCTAAGACCATTGCTGCAATTCTGCCTGGACAGCGCAAAATACTAATAAAGACCGTTGACCGCTGTTTGGCGTTGGTGTCAATGTCATTATAACCATGCTGGAATATGAATGCCTTTATTCGTTTTGTTCGATTGGCTACCGGGTATAATATGATTTGTAGAGGCATACAATCTATTTTGATGTCGGTATTAGGTATAGCCTATATAAATTATATATGCATAGCCTACATTATGCAACAGTAATTTGCGCATAACACAGCATGGCACAGACATGTCACACGGAGCCCCGCGAAGCCTTCATACAGTAAACTAACTTGCTCGTTAATATAACTGTTGTCCTTGTATCTTTACGCTTATGAAAACATTTAATCATATTTATAGGCTATAGGCCCTCGTTTGGCCATAATAGCCTATTCTCAAATGGATAAATCTCCTCGCTGATGGACCCATGTATAGCCTATATCATATTACTATATGTCTCCAAGGAATCGTGGGGCTCGGGGAAGAAAGGGAACCCCTGCTATAGCCTATCCTTTATAATGGTATAGGCTATTTTATTTACAGTAGTATATTTATGATTTGTTTCCATAGCCGGTCTCAGTTATGCTGTGGCTGAGATGGGTCAGGATTAATGAAGCTGATAGGAGACTGCCTCTCGGCTATACGAATTAAAGCCACGATTGAAAATAATGTACTTCCTTCTTGACAATAGCATATACTATAACAATACTACAAGAGCATACAAGAACAATGAATCTCACTGCCGTGTAGCCTACGCCATGTATAGCCTGCCTATTTGATCAATAAAAACGCGAACTTGAATTCCATCATCATATTTATATGTTGTGTCTGTACATTATGTTTGTTACTTTGTTATTTTTTCCCCCTATGTAAAGCGACCTTGGGTCTCTTGAAAGGCTCTATATAAAATGAAGCTATTATTATTATTATTATTATTATTATTATTATTATTATTATTATTATTATTATTATTATTATTATTATTATTATTATTATTATTATTATTATTATTATTATTATTATTATTATTATTATTATTATTATTATTATTATTATTATTATCACGTCTGTGCGGTAGCTCACAATAGACTGTGTTAGTCTCAGTGAAATTTCAACGGAGGTCATCTATTCTAAACAACAAATTGAAGTAGAAAGCATTTCGTTGTGACCAATCTTATTTGGAAACATGACACACAAAATAATAGTATTTCGCTTTTTATTTTAAACATTATTTAATCGTGTTTGGAGGTGGGTGTTCTGCGTCTGCCTCCCTGTGGCAAACAAGCAGGTCAACCTCTTGTTTGCGCGTGAGCCCGTTATAATTACACTACTGTCGCTATTTTACAATTAACTATAATGAATTACGGGTCATACAGAACACATGCCAGTGTTGGAACTTAATGCACGAAAGCTTATTTCCGTGATGCAGTATTCATATTCTACCGCTGGGCGCCAGGTACGCATGGTCTGAGCTGTACGTAAATATAGGCACAAAGTCAAGCACACGTTCAAATTGATAAGTCCCACACTTTGCTTAGAAATGATCGTACGCAGGGCGGTTAGGTGGCGTAGCGGAGATTGCGTTCGTCACCAACCCCGGAGCTGTGAGCTGGATTTGCCTGTTCGAATCCAGCTCACAGCTCCGGGGTTGTCACCAGCTTGGCTGGCCGTTCACACTAATACAATTGGCTGTATTAGAGGGTGGGAGAAGCTGGCGGGGTGGGTCCGGGTCGTTGTAAACAGCGACTCCTACAGTTCGGTCGGGGCGCCTGCTAAGCGCGGATAGGACCTGAGTGGGATAGTGTGATCCTTCCACACGCTACGCCCTCTCAGGGAGGATCCGCACTGCCAGGTGAAAAGAAGCGGTTGATTGGCTGGACGTGTGTCGGAGGAAGCATGTGATATCCTCCACTCTCCCAGATGATCTGACTGTGGGGGGTAAGTGCGCAGCGACAAGGAAGGGGATTGGGAATTGGCATACGACTAACATTGGGATGGGAGAAAATCGGAGGAAAATGGAGGGGGAAAAAGATCCAAAAAAAAAAAAAAAAAAAAAAAAATGATCGTACGCACG
The DNA here is from genome assembly GCF_963971535.1 of Notolepis coatsorum. Lineage (NCBI taxonomy): Eukaryota > Metazoa > Chordata > Actinopteri > Aulopiformes > Paralepididae > Notolepis > Notolepis coatsorum. The sequence goes on from NC_140165.1 coordinate 43,772,370, forward strand.
GGTTACGCAACATTGATAAATGAGGGCCCTGGAGTGTTCAGATCGACTTTTCCTTCAGTCAAGGAAGACGTCCACTCTGCTCGCGTGCCGCAGTAGCAGAAGGGAAAAGAGTTTGGAAAGCTCGCTAAGAACTTGTGTTCCTCGCTAGTTCCTCTTTCGTTTTCCTGGGGGCTTCACACCTCAAGCCATGCCCCGAGGTATGCGGATATCATCGAAAGCGCCAAACAGAAAACTCACCTTTTCTTCCCAAATGTAAATAATTGAGTACAGCTTTTCACCTGGGCACATACAAATAAGACTACCCAAAGTAAAACACTGGAGCAGTGGCGGCCCGTACTATCTACTGTTGGGTGGTCGCAGGGGGTTCACGTTAGGTCGAGTTGAAAATGTAACGTTAATAAATGCTCTGGAGCAATCTCTCTCTCTGTCTCTCGGATCAATCCAATAAAATAATTAACACATATGTATATGTTGTCATTTTAAACAACTCACCATTCATTCATTCATCCATTAATTATGCATCAGCAGCAGCGAAATTAATGTTATAGTTCACAACACAGCAGCGCGTTTTGAAGCGCTATTCTCATCTCAGCAAGCACCGTCAATACTTTCCGTAGCCGCATTTCTCGGAGACACAGGAACACAGCATCGCTGTGTTGAGAGAGCGAGAGCGAGAGAGAGCGAGAGAGAGAGAGAGAGAGAGAGAGAGAGAGAGAGACTCACTGTTTAGTTGAACCGTCCAGGGCAGGAGGGCTTGATAAAGTGTATAATCCACTGTCCCACAGTCCCAGACTGTTGATGTATATCCAGACCACTGTCCAGACTGCATCCGCCATATAGCGCAGAGACGAATCGCATCGGCGATCCTACAAAAAACAATGCATGTGTGTGTGTTCCGGTGTGTGTGTGTGCTAACCGTGTGTGCTAACCGCTAACATTGAGGATAATTGCATGCCAATTCAAGACCTCTGAACAGGTCCTGCATTATTATTATTATTCTTGTTAGCCAAGTGTTAGCACCACACAACACAAGTACTGTGATGATTTCTTTGCCCATTTCCGCGTCGAACAGACTGCAAACTACCTGGCATTCTATCGCCATGCTCTAAGACAAACTCTAACCAACTTTGAAAGAGTGCCTAAGCTTAACCGTCGAAAGAACTTGCCGTCACGCTCTAAGACAAATAGCTGCATCACAACAACACAAGTTACACAACAGCTACAACAGAAACTGGCGTTGGCCAATCAGAGAGAGCGTCTCCGCGAAATGCGGCTACGGAAAAAACTGACGTCGGCCAATCAGAGAGCGTCTCCGAGAAATGCGGCTACGGAAATTATAGACACTGCTGCTTAGACCGCTTCAAAACGCGCCCGTGTTCCATCATAATACATCATATTTCAAGGCACAGCGCGTTACGCACTGATTGGCTGCGACGGATACAGCGATGAAACAGTGCACGGCGTGCACGCTCACTCAGAGCGCTATTGCGTCTAGCCCGAGAGAAATACGGCGAGGAGAATGCGGCTACGGTAACGGAACGTATTCTCTATCAGACAGTGAGTCACTTCCTGTTCAGGAAAACGATTATTTGATATTTGATATATTAACGTTATATTGTGCATTGGAAACACAAACATACTTAAAATGAGTAAATATTATTCATTTTAAACATGTTTATATTATTTATAGGGCTATAAAACAAAAAACAAAAAAAAATGTCTTGTTCTACTCTCTTTTAACCAGGGGGGGGCGGCGCCCGAGCGCCCCTAGTGGCCAGCCGCCACTGCACTGGAGCACTCATGAAGTCTGCACGTTTAGTTGACAGCAGTTGACATCACTGAAACTGAAACATCAGTCACCCCCTCTGCAATAAACAAGCAGACTTTATGAGTTTGCGTATGACTTTATGCTTATATACAGTACTCTGTCCTCCGCTGTTGAGAATCAAAGCCCTTCAATCTGAAAGTCTTTGACTTCACTTTTGGGGACATACATAATCGAGTACCTCAGATGAAGAACCATACAGTATGTACAGTAACTGTTTTTTATGCTTTCAGATGAAAAAAGTTTTCAAACTTTTATTATCAAAAGATTGGTAAAGTCAGGAGAGTTGCATTCATTCATATTTAAAGACGGCCGAGGTGGAATAATTTCTGGCAGTGATGCATCACATTCACACTCCAAGTGATTTGAATTGACTTCATGTCATAATCACGGCGAGAGCCTTCCTCTTCCCCCCTGCTTCCACACCCTTATATGGGCAGCATCCGACCCCAGCATTCCCACGCTGCCAGAGGGACATCAATCAGCGCGGCTGTGAGGGATTCCCTCATCAACAGCCCCTACATCAACCCATGGATCCTGTCGTCCCTCGTCAGTGTTATCCTAACAACCTAGGTACAACGACGCACACTAGCCTTGCTGCTCTTTCCCTATTGCCTGCCTTGTCCTAACCTTTGTTCTCCCTGTGCCCAGGACCACCGCTCCCGAGCTACGCTGTCTCCCAAGACACCACCCACCTGCTGCCCTAACACTTCATAGCTGCAAATAGCACATGGGGCTGTCCAAAACAAAACAAGAAAAAGGAGTTGATATGGTTATTCGGGGCAAGGATTCAATTTCAAATTCACATCCTGTCTGCGTAAGAACTACATACTTGGGCATAGAGTTCCCCAGAAGGCACCAATCATCCTTCTTCACGAAACGGAACGATTGGAACTGTAAGATATTCTTTAATTGATTCCCGTGGGGAAATTTGGGCATCATACCAACATGGGGGGGGGGGGGGGGTACAGGTATGGGTAGGGTAATACCCAGCTCCTGCCCAACAGCCATTCGGACCCTGAACTCCATTGGCCTCCATCTCCCACTCCCCCCGTACACTAAACAAGCTCCTGACCAGATGGACTAGTCTCTTCCGTGTGTTATGTTGTGTCGTATTATGCTGTATTTATGTATTTATTGTGTCATGTTGTGCTGTATTTATGTATTTATTGCTGGGAAGGGGGGGTAAGTTTATCCATGTTCCTGTTTTATGTATATCCAGAGCTCCAAACACTCCGAACAAAAATACCACCAACCTGGTTGTGTGGCAATAAATGTAGCTGGTATGGTATCTTATATCTAGTATATTGTAGTAGAAATACATAAATATATGCAATACAATTTGATCTGAATATAGAAATATGAGAAATAATAAACAGTGTAAACAATATAATTAACTCTGAATATAAAAATATGAATGTAAAAACAATCCCTCACATCCCAACTCCAACGGACACCACAATTTGACAGAACAGGCTTAGAGTTGTACTATACATTCTCTAAATAAATAAATAAAAATAACTGTAAATGGCAAACCTCTCTCACTTCTTTGGAGTGTTGTACATCTTGTGTAAATGTTAAACAAAAAACGTCATCCAGCGTTATATTTTATGAGTAAGGCATGAGCAGGACCTTATATGGCTCATCCTGCCTGCTTCACTTTCTACTGTAAGTATTGTGCATGGCATGGTGTGTGTGTGTCTCCATATTTAAAGCTATATGCACTCTTAAAAGAGATGCGTTGAAATAACACATAAGGTATATTTGAATGTGTGTTTTACGTTCACACTGCAAGCCTTAGTGCTCAATTCTGATATATTGCTCAGATTATGTTGTGAACTGGTCATGCTCCTAAACCAGGGCCGGACTGGGGAAATAATTCATACCGGGAGATATAGCGCGAAATATAGCCCCAATCAGGCCACTTTTTAAGGCCACCAGGAAATTTTTTGTTACAAAGACTTAATTTCCTGCATTCTGGTGAATTTTAGTGCATGTGAATCACAAACTAATGAGCCAACAATTGCTTAGTACAATGTACTGTTATGGACCTCAAATAAAACTGTTGTGGCACTAGCAATGCTACTCTCTCCACCTTCAAAAAGAAAAAAGCAAGAGCACAACATATTTTTCTATTTACTATTATAATACAGTTAACCACTCTCTCCTGTAAGGGCCTTTCTTTTTCTTTGTTTTATCCCTCTCTCCTCCACCCTTTCTCTTTCTTCCACTGTCCATCTTGACATCAACATTAATTGACTTTCGCTCTACTGTATCTCTCCTGAGTCCCTCACTACCTGGCTCACTGCCTGGCTGTTATTCTGCATCTGAGTGCCGTCTGCCATTCCATTCACCGCCTCCGCTGTCAATCAGTTGTATCGCCTGGTCCCGCCTCCACCAATCACAAGCGGCAGCACGGCTCCATTGTGTGTGTGTGTGTCCGCGTGAGGGAGAGAGTCAGATAGTTCTCCAACTCTGTCGCAGACAGTGAAATCCTGGTTGTTCCCCACCCACCTAGGTTATCTTAGGGGCCTTTCTCACTCAGGTATTCGGTTCCATTCCGTTTCGTTCTAGCCCATTCCGAGATCTGATAGGAACCCCCCCCCCCCCTCTCCCCCCTCTAGTTTGCGTACACACTGCAGTCTTGTTTCGTTCCGGGTTCTGTTTACGGTTTGCCTTTTGAGCGTTTACGCTTGCCGTAGGCGATGATGTCACGTTCGAAAATGTAAACACAGGAAGTGTTAACATGGCGCTGGAGACTGGATGCTGATATAAAATGAATAAATAAGCAATAAATATGAAGTTATATTTGAACCTCTGTTGTCAAGCCTTGTCAATATAACCCACCCCATTTTATCACGAATGGATGGTGTTGTAGAGTTCGCTTTTGAGCGTTTCCCAGGGCTAACGCTAAGCTAACGGCTAACGCTAGTTAGCTTAGCCTAGTCTAGTATAGCCTGTAGCACTTTTTCTTTTCAGCAAAGAACGTGCAATAACCAAAACGGATACATTCACTGTGTGTTCTGCCTCTTTTCTCACGAATGGAACTCTGTTGTAGAGTCCGCTTTTAAGCGTTTTGCAGTGTTAACGCTAAGCTAACGGCTAACGCTAGTTATCTTAGCCTTTTACTAGTAACATTGCTGCATCGATTATATTGAATGTCATTGATCTACTAGTCGACCACGGCCGACTGGTTGGGCACCACTGGTCTAATAGAAATAAATGCATTCAAACAAGAAAGTATAGTATACAGCAATGGCTAACGCTAAGCTAACGGCTAACGCTAGTTAGCTTAGCCTGTCCAGCAGCTAACATTATCCCATCGCTCGTGGCAATTATATTACATGTCATTGATCTACTGGTCGACCACGGCCGACTGGTTGGGCACCACTGGTCTAATAGAAATAAATGCATTCAAACAAGAAACTAATGTATAGAAAATAGCATGGCAAACAAAAATTGCCAGGCCTAATGCGAGCCAGGGAAGTGCTGTGCGTTTGTAACGTGGCTTCATGTTTTCATCCACTTGTTTTTGGTTGAGATCTGAACTCTCAAATTGCCCATAAATATCGTTTTTGTGGGTATTCTCCAGTTGTTGCTGTGTGGTGTTATCTGCCCAAAATTCAAGCAAGCATGACAGTAACGACGTTGTGTGTGTCACGCCCCCCGCTCCCACGGCCAAATCCGAGACCACCTAATCCAACTGGCCCCGTTCAGCGGGGGGTAAAACGAATCAGCGCCGTTTCGCTCCCAAAAGGGGTGAGTGAGAACACTCCCCCCCGTGCTCCGGGGCGGTGATTCGATCCCAAAACCTGAGTGAGAAAGGCCCCTAACTATCGCGCCGCGCCGCCGCCACAACTAGAAACAATGGCCTGACAAAAAGAAAAAAAATTATAATAAAAAAAAGAAAATTAATTAATTCTTTTTTCTTTTTATATAATTTTTTTTTTAATCTGTGCAGGCCAGGCCACCGGGAAAACTCCCGGTGCTCCCGATGGCCAGTCCGGGCCTGTCCTGAACTAAGATGGATGTAAACAGGGAGGACACCGGAGTCACAGTTTATGGTTTAATTTATAAGTATATGTGCAGTGGTGGCCAGCTAATCTGTGAGCAGATGATAATGGGGGCGAGGAGGAGGTGAAAGAGAGACATTTCTTCTTTCAATATGCTTTCAAAAACAGATCGGTTATGAGACGTCCTCTCAAGTTTTGCTTGTAGATAAGTATCACCACAAATACTTATAAGGTAAACACCTCACTGTCCCTCCACTCACCACCTCCATCACAGAATCAAAAATCAAATCAAATTTATTTATAGGGCCCGACAACACACGTTAATGTCCCCATGGGCCGTACAGATCTTCTTTAAACAAGTCAAGAAGAAAACATAACAATAAGTCAAGAACAGAACAAGAACACCATAAGGTGCAAACATTTTTAGATGGATGCAAATAAATGAAAGAATGCAAGCACTCCCAGACATACCCCACGCGAAGGTAAGGAAAAACTCACTAAAACCTAACAATAGGGAAAAAAGCTCCACAGGCAGTGTGGAGGAGAGAAACCTTAGAAGGGCCATTCAAGGAAGGATCTCCCTTCTTAGATGTTGGTGATAGTAGTGTTGCAGACGGACAGTTGGTAAGCATGCACTCATGTGTGTAGTGGAACACAGATGAGTGCATGCAATAGCAACTGTACATTTTGAAAAATTAAAGATAGAGCTAATAGCGATAGCAACTGAACATTTTGAAAGATTAAAGATAGAGCTGATAGCAATCTATTTGAGGCACAGGGGCGGCGCAGAGAGGGTCACGAACTCCCCGACATCATCGCGGGACATCCGGCACTCCGGTCACCACTACGAGACCTCCGGAGACAGGGGGGCACGCAGAGGGGGTCGCAACCTCCAGGCCTTCGTCACGGGACGTCCAACACTCCGGTCAACACTCCAGGACAGCAAGTCATAGGGAGACAGGGAGACGGGACAGGCGTTAGACAGCTCATGAGATTGTAGTAGGCGGACATAGCAATAGATACAAGTGGTAGGCATATATGTGAATGGAGTAGATATATGAAGTAGGCGTATTATGTGAATAGAAATGGAAGTACTTAACCCAGCAATGAAACCGCATTGACTGTAAATCTGTTAACAGTCTGTTAATACGGGTCCTACTAATCACTAACCAGAAACTACCCCAAACTACCCCAAAGTATACCCCAAAATACCAGAAACTACCCCAAAATACCCCAAAGTATACCCCAAAATACCAGAAACTACCCCAAAATACCCCAAAATACCAGAAAATACCAGAAACTACCCCAAAATACCCCAAAGTATACCCCAAAATACCAGAAACTACCCCAAAATACCCCAAAATACCAGAAAATACCAGAAAATACCAGAAACTACCCCAAAATACCCCAAAGCATACCCCAAAATACCAGAAACTACCCCAAAATACCCCAAAATACCAGAAAATACCAGAAAATACCAGAAACTACCCCAAAATACCCCAAAGTATACCCCAAAATACCAGAAACTACCCCAAAATACCCCAAAGTATACCCCAAAATACCAGAAACTACCCCAAAATACCCCAAAATACCAGAAACTACCCCAAAATACCCCAAAGTATACCCCAAAATACCAGAAACTACCCCAAAATACCCCAAAATACCAGAAAATACCAGAAAATACCAGAAAATACCCCAAAATACCCCAAAGTATACCCCAAAATACCAGAAACTACCCCAAAATACCACAAAATAGCAGGAGATACCAGAAACGACCAGAAACTACCCCAAAATACCCCAAAGTATACCCCAAAATACCAGAAACTACCCCAAAATACCCCAAAATACCAGAAAATACCAGAAAATACCAGAAACTACCCCAAAATACCCCAAAGTATACCCCAAAATACCAGAAACTACCCCAAAATACCCCAAAATACCAGAAAATACCAGAAACTACCCCAAAATACCCCAAAGTATACCCCAAAATACCAGAAACTACCCCAAAATGCCCCAAAATACCCCCAAAGTATACCCCAAAGTACCAGAAAATACCAGAAAATACCCCAAAATACCCCAAAGTACCCCAAATAGTGTGTAATAGTAGTAATAGTGTGTAACAGTGTAATAGTGTGATAGTGTGTAATAGTGTAATAGTGTGTAATAGTGTGTAATAGTGTAATAGTGTAATAGTGTGTAATAGTGTAATAGTGTAATAGTGTGTAATAGTGTAATAGTGTGTAATAGTGTAATAGTGTGTAATAGTGTGTAAAAGTGTAATAGTGTGCTAGTGTATTAGTGTAATAGTGTGTAATAGTGTAATAGTGTACTAGTGTGTAATAGTGTGTAATAGTGTAATAGTGTGTAATAGTGTGTAATAGTTTAATAGTGTGCTAGTGTAATAGTGTAATAGTGTGTAATAGTGTAATAGTGTGATAGTGTGTAATAGTGTAATAGTGTAATAGTGTGTAATAGTGTAATAGTGTGTAAAAGTGTAATAGTGTAATAGTGTGATAGTGTGTAATAGTGTAATAGTGTGTAATAGTGTAATAGTGTGTAATAGTGTAATAGTGTAATAGTGTGTAATAGTGTAATAGTGTGATAGTGTGTAATAGTGTAATAGTGTGTAATAGTGTGTAATAGTGTGTAATAGTGTAATAGTGTGTAATAGTGTAATAGTGTAATAGTGTGTAATAGTGTGTAATAGTGTGTAAAAGTGTAATAGTGTGCTAGTGTAATAGTGTAATAGTGTAATAGTGTGTAATAGTGTGTAATAGTGTGTAAAAGTGTAATAGTGTGCTAGTGTAATAGTGTGTAATAGTGTAATAGTGTAATAGTGTGTAATAGTGTAATAGTGTAATAGTGTGTAATAGTGTAATAGTGTGTAATAGTGTAATAGTGTAATTTTGTGTAATTAGTGTGTAATAGTGTAATAGTGTGTAATAGTGTAATAGTGTGTAATAGTGTAATAGTGTAATAGTGTGTAATAGTGTAATAGTGTAATAGTGTGTAATAGTGTAATAGTGTGTAATAGTGTAATAGTGTGTAATAGTGTAATAGTGTGTAATAGTGTAATAGTGTAATAGTGTGTAATAGTGTAATAGTGTAATAGTGTGTAATAGTGTAATAGTGTGTAATAGTGTAATAGTGTGTAATAGTGTAATATTGTGTAATAGTGTAATAGTGTAATAGTGTGTAATAGTGTAATAGTGTGTAATAGTGTAATAGTGTGTAATAGTGTAATAGTGTAATAGTGTGCTAGTGTAATAGTGTAATAGTGTGTAATAGTGTAATAGTGTGATAGTGTAATAGTGTAATAGTGTGTAATAGTGTAATAGTGTAATAGTGTGTAATAGTGTAATAGTGTAATAGTGTGTAATAGTGTAATGGTGTAATAGTGTGCCTGTGTGTGCGTGTGTGTGTGTGTTTGTGTGTGTGTGCGCGTGTGCGTGTGTGTGTGTGTGTGTGTGTGTATATGTGTGTGTGTGTGTGTGTGTGTGTGTGTGTCTGGGTCTCTAGCACTCAAGATGGATTCCAACTTGTATGGCATCTTGATGGAGGAGCTGTGGAACAAGGGAAACCAACCAGGGGGGGAGAGAGAGGGGGAGAGAGAGAGAGAGAGAGAGAGAGGTATCTGTAAAGCATTCCCGGTAACTGGAGAAAGGTATTCCCGTAACCTATAGGTAACCGAGAATACCTTTAGGTACCAGGAATACCATGCCTAGGTATTCTTGGTTACCTAAATAGGTATTCCCGTAACCTGATAGGTATTCACGGTAACTTTAGATATTGATATGTATTCCGGTGACTTGTGAAAAGGAGAGGTTACCAGGAATACTATTACCATATAGGTATTCACGGTAACTTATATGTATTCCGGTAATTAATTAATTGAAGCTAACACATCATGGAGGCCCAGGCCATTAGCTACAAGCTACAAGCTAACAACACATCATGGAGGCCCAGGCCGTTAGCTACAAGCTAACAACACAACATGGAGGCCCAGGCCGTTAGCTACAAGCTAACACATTAATTAAATGTATTAATATTATCAGGGGTAGGCTAGCAAATATAATAGAATGGTGGCATGGTGGTGTAGACTGACTAGGGGCATGGTGGTGGTGTAGACTGACTAGGAGCATGGTGGTGGTGTAGACTGACTAGGGGCATGGTGGTGGTGTAGACTGACTAGGGGCATGGTGGTGGTGTAGACTGACTAGGGGCATGGTGGTGTAGACTGACTAGGGGCATGGTGGTGGTGTAGACTGACTAGGGGCATGGTGGTGGTGTAGACTGACTAGGGGCAGGTTGGTGTAGACTGACTAGGGGCATGGTGGTGTATACTGACTAGGGGCATGGTGGTGTAGACTGACTAGGGGCATGGTGGTGGTGTAGACTGACTAGGGGCATGGTGGTGTAGACTGACTAGGGGCATGGTGGTGTAGACTGACTAGGGGCAGGTTGGTGTAGACTGACTAGGGGCATGGTGGTGTAGACTAACTAGGGGCATGGTGGTGGTGTAGACTGACTAGGGGCATGGTGGTGGTGTAGACTGACTAGGGGCAGGTTGGTGTAGACTGACTAGGGGCATGGTGGTGGTGTAGACTGACTAGGGGCATGGTGGTGGTGTAGACTGACTAGGGGCATGGTGGTGTAGACTGACTAGGGGCATGGTGGTGGTGTAGACTGACTAGGGGCATGGTGGTGTAGACTGACTAGGGGCATGGTGGTGGTGTAGACTGACTAGGGGCATGGTGGTGTAGACTGACTAGGGGCATGGTGGTGGTGTAGACTGACTAGGGGCATGGTGGTGGTGTAGACTGACTAGGGGCAGGTTGGTATAGACTGACTAGGGGCATGGTGGTGGTGTAGACTGACTAGGGGCAGGTTGGTGTAGACTGACTAGGGGCAGGTTGGTGTAGACTGACTAGGGGCATGGTGGTGGTGTAGACTGACTAGGGGCATGGTGGTGGTGTAGACTGACTAGGGGCATGGTGGTGGTGTAGACTGACTAGGGGCATGGTGGTGTAGACTGACTAGGGGCATGGTGGTGGTGTAGACTGACTAGGGGCATGGTGGTGGTGTAGACTGACTAGGGGCATGGTGGTGGTGTAGACTGACTAGGGGCATGGTGGTGGTGTAGACTGACTAGGGGCAGGTTGGTGTAGACTGACTAGGGGCAGGTTGGTGTAGACTGACTAGGGGCATGGTGACCAGGAATACCTGTTTTTTCCAAAATTCAGTTCAAATGCCATCTTGGAATAACAAAACAACGATTGTGTGCAGACAATTGAAAATGTTGGGTTCCTTCCCACTTTCTTGAATATAGAAAAAATTAAAATACTTGTTCTAGAACTGTATTTTTTGCACTTGTTTGTTAAGTTACTGGGAATACCCTTTCCTTGTTTTTGCTCATTTTAACAGACAAAACACAACACATTCTAGTAATTCTGGTTTACACATAACCCTTATTATTGGTGTTATGATTTCCAAAAATAAAATCTCACCAATCTTTAGTAAAATAGGAGATTTAAGTGTTTATCTGGAATTGTGAGGATAGGTATTCGCGGTAACCTGGGATCAATATGTGAAACGTAATTATCTCCTAAAATAATTGGCCACAAAAGACGAAACTCGTTTTGGTTGTTCATTGGGGTGCCAAGATCATGCCCAAAACATATCATGCATCTGCCATGAAAATTAAGCCTTTTTTGTTTGTCATCAATTGAAGGCCATGAACTATGTTGACTCATATCCCTCTACCCGTATTTTTCCTTCAGATTCAGCTACATTTGAATTCTCTTGAGATAACTCGGAGAGAACTATGGTATTATGTTACATGATGATGATATCCCTACAAAACAACAAAATCATTTTAATTCTCTCTTAAATTGGAGGAGATAGTGAATTGGTATTCCCGGTAACTTAGGTCAACTTTTTTTTTTTTTTTTTTTTGGCATCTATAACAATCATTCTTGACATGAGAAAAGATTTTAATGTTGTTCGTATAACGTCCTGGGTTATATGGCTTAGAAATGGGGCAGGTTACCGGGAATACATGCGTTACCCATATAGAGAGAGAGAGAGAGAGAGAGAGAGAGAGAGAGAGAGAGAGAGAGAGAGAGAGAGAGAGAGAGAGAGAGAGAGAGAGAGAGAGGGGGGGGGAGATGGAGAGAGAGAAGGGGGATAGAGGGAGATGGAGAGAGAGAGAGAGAGGGGGGAGATGGAGAGCGAGAGAAGGGGGATAGAGGGAGATGGAGAGAGAGAAGGGGGATATAGGGAGATGGAGAGAGAGAAGGGGGAGAGAGAGAGAGAAGAAGGGAGAGAGAGGGAGGGAGGGAGAGAGAAAGATGGATAGAGAGAGAGAGAGGGGGGGGAGATGGAGAGAGAGAATGGGGAGAGAGGGAGATGGAGAGAGAGAAGGGGGATAGAGGGAGATGGAGAGAGAGAAGGGGGAGAGAGAGGAAGAGAGAGAAGAAGGGAGAGAGAGGGAGGGAGGGAGAGAGAAAGATGGATAGAGAGAGAGAGAGAGAGAGAGGGAGAAGAGGGGGAGAAGGAGCTATTTATATAGCTCTTTTATCCAAAGCGCTTTACAATTTATGCCTCACATTCACTCACACACCGACGGCAGAGGCGACCATGCCAAGTGCCAATCTGCTCACCGGGAGGAGCAAGGCTTAAGTGTCTTGCTCAAGGACACTCGGACACGCCGCCGGGAGGAGCCGGAATCGAACCGGGAATCTTCTGATTAACCAGACGAGCGTTCAGCTCTACCTCCTGAGCCCTCTATGTTTTTTATGTCTCACTCTTTGTCTCACTAAACCTTTACTGCGTTAATCCCTTCCTGGATGCAGCCAGAGTACAGATTGCCTCAGTCACTACAGCCATAATGTGGAGACACACACACACACACACACACACACACACACACACACACACACACACGCGCGCACACACACACACACACACACACGCACACACACGCACACTATTACACACTATTACACTATTACACACTATTACACTATTACATACTATTACACAAAATTACACTATTACACTATTACACACTATTACACTATTACACACTATTACACTATTACACACTATTACACTATTACACTATTACACACGATTACACACTATTACACTATTACACTATTACACTATTACACTATTACACACTATTACACTATTACACACTATTACACACTATTACACTATTACACTAGCACACTATTACACTTTTACACACTATTACACACTATTACACACTATTACACTATTACACACTATTACACTATTACACTTTTACACACTATTACACACTATTACACACTATTACACTATTACACTATTACACTATTACACACTATTACACTATTACACACTATTACACTATTACACACTATTACACTATTACACACTATCACACTATTACACTATTACACTATTACACACTATTACTACTATTACACTATTACACTATTACACACTATTTGGGGTATTTTGGGGTATTTTCTGGTATTTTCTGGTACTTTGGGGTATACTTTGGGGTATTTTGGGGTATTTTCTGGTACTTTGGGGTATACTTTGGGGTATTTTAGGGTATTTTGGGGTAGTTTCTGGTATTTTGGGGTATGTTGGGGTAGTTTCTGGTATTTTGGGGTATACTTTGGGGTAGTTTCTGGTATTTTCTGGTATTTTGGGGTAGTTTCTGGTATTTTGGGGTATACTTTGGGGTATTTTGGGGTAGTTTCTGGTATTTTCTGGTATTTTCTGGTATTTTCTGGTATTTTGGGGTATTTTGGGGTAGTTTCTGGTATTTTTGGGTATACTTTGGGGTATTTTGGGGTAGTTTCTGGTATTTTGGGGTAGTTTCTGGTATTTTGGGGTATACTTTGGGGTATTTTGGGGTAGTTTCTGGTATTTTGGGGTATACTTTGGGGTATTTTGGGGTAGTTTCTGGTATTTTCTGGTATTTCCTGGTACTTTGGGGTGATTAGTAGGACCCGTTAATACTGTTAATCAGTTGACAGGACCACGGACAGACGGCGGTGAATAACTGATCCAAGGCCTCGGAGGTGCATGTAGAGCAGTCACTACAATCTTGGCCAAGACCCCGAGGCATCCATCACCTTAGTCAGCGCCAGGAGACGGGCACTCAGAGAGAAGGGGGGGGGGGGGGGAAAGGGGGGGGGGGGGAGAAGAGGGGGGGGGGGGAGAGTTAGAGAGTTCCCATGTTTGTGGTGCTGCAAAGGAGCAGACATGTAGTACCCTGTAGTGCCATGTAGTACCATGTAGTACCCCGTAGTGCCATGTAGTACCCTATAGTACCCTGTAGTGCCATGTAGTGCCATGTAGTACCCTGTAGTGTCATGTAGTACCCTGTAGTGCCCTGTGGTACCCTGTAGTGCCACGTAGAGCCATGTAGAGCCATGTAGAACCCTGTAGTGCCATGTAGTACCATGTAGTACCATGTAGTACCATGTAATACCCTGTACCCTAACTAAACTACCCTGTAGTAAACTACCCAGTGGTACCATGTAGTACCCTGTACCATAACTAAACTACACAGATTAATCTAAAGGTCAGTCCCACAGCTGTCTTCCATGTTTGTTGTATTCACAGAGTGACCTCCGCCACAGAACTGTGATGAAAGTCAATCTAGAGTGACGTAAAAGTTGCATGAATTCTCGTCACATTGCAAAATAAATATGAAGTTTGCCTTTGAGAACCAATGGTTCTCGAGCCGTAACGGCACATGGGGCAGGAGCCTATCTCGTGTTTCCATAGCTTGAGGCAGCTTGATGTACAAGTACACCCCTTGGACATGACGCTAGTATGTCGCAAGGACTTCCCCCCAATCCAACCCTTGATGCTGAGTGTCAAGCAGGGAGGCTATGGGTACCATTTTTAAATAGTCTTTGGTATGACTCGGCCGGGGCTTGAACTCCCAGCCTCCCGAACTCAGGGTGGACACTCTACCCACGAGGCCACTGTGCCAGTATAAAATATGTTACTAAATAAATATGAACTGTATCTGATTTAGGACCACACATGAAAGTGGCCCAAATCAGAATAGAAAAGATCAGATTCCGTGTGATTTGTGCTGTTCCAGTGTTGTACTACTCGACTTCAGGACTCAGACTCGGGTCCGAGTCCTGGACTGATTTTCAGTACTCGTGACTCAACTTGGACTTGAGCATTGACTGCATTCGGAAGGTGCAGACGAGGACTCAGGGCTGGATCCACAAAGAATGGATTCCACAGTGCTAATTGCACCCTTACTTACAATTCATTATGAATTGAAAATGGGGGACCCTGATGTAAACAAGATGAAAGTATTTCTCTGGTCTGCATCCCCTTAACAATTGTGTGTATTGAGCCGTACTGTATTGTACCCATTCTGCAATCTGTTCATAAAATTTTCAATCAATCAATCACCGCGCACCCTGATTGATTGAGTGAACATTTTATTAACAGATTCATTCCATTTGGGGGGCGACAGTGGCTTAGGAGGTAGAGTGGTCATCTGATCATCTGAAGGTTCCCAGTTAAATTCCCGTTCCTGCCAGCAGTGTGTTGAAGTGTCCTTGAGCAAGACGCTTAACCCCTAACTGCTCCCGATATGCAGGATGGCGCCTTGCATGGTCGCCTCCGCTGTCGGTGTGTGGTGAATGGGTGAATGTGATGCATAAGTTGTAAAGTGCTTTGGATAAAAGCGCTATATAAATGCTATTTTACATGCAGTGTATCTAAAGCGAAGTAATCCCTAAGTAAAGCTAGGTGACCTAATACCATATGTGCTGTATTTAAAAGCAATCAAAGAGCAGAGATAAGCAGAGCCTTATAGGTCATTAAAACCCAATGCATATCCCTTCTCTTTGTTAATAAAGGCCATCCCACGTTTTCCTATAAAACTCAATGGTGAGTGAGAAATGTATCCCCAGTGATAAAACACAGGGCTTGATGATACAGAGCCTCAAGGTCCCCCCAACCCCCCTCCGATGTACAGTTTCTTCCCCTTCGGATGTATATATTTTTTATGATCTCTTTTTCTTACACAGTACCGTATATTTGTATGTCTTGTATTACATCAATGTCTTGATTAATTGAAAATGGAGGACCCTTATGAAAGTATTTTTCTGGTCTACATCCTCTTAGCAGTTGTTAGTATTGAGCTGTATTGTATTGTACCCATTCTGCAATCTGTTAATACAGTCTTCAATCATTCAATCAATCAATCAATCAATCAATCAATCAATCAATCAATCAATCAATCAATCAATCAATCAATCAATCAATCAGTCATTAAGGTGGAGGGAGATATATGCATGTGCAGAACGTCACCATAATCAAATACAGACATGATTGGAGGTGGTGGCAGAGGGCAGGACGAGGAGGAAGCTGTACGCTATCCTTGAGAACCCCTGCCACCCCTCCATGATGAGCTGATGTTTAGCCACAGACTTATCAGACTTA
The DNA here is from genome assembly GCF_963971535.1 of Notolepis coatsorum. Lineage (NCBI taxonomy): Eukaryota > Metazoa > Chordata > Actinopteri > Aulopiformes > Paralepididae > Notolepis > Notolepis coatsorum. The sequence continues at coordinate 43,788,693 of NC_140165.1, forward strand.
ATATGTAGTCCTTACGCAAACAGGATGTGAATATACTATTTTATTTTATTTGTTTGCCACTTATTATGTCCGTCTTTGTTTTTGACACGTATTAATTAATTGTATGTATTGTATTAATTCTTTTAAATGGCTGTTGATGCTGTGATGGACACCTGAATCTCCCCTCAGGGATAAATACAGGTTTTCAATCAATCAAAATTGTTTTGTTTCTATAAAATACTCCAATTTGTACTTTCAACTTTTTAGAAAGGTGTTCCCCATGGGTGCAAAAAGTTATCTAACCAAATTCCCAAATATTTACAATATTCTACAGTTCAAATGAGAGAACCCTGATGTATACTAATATTAGCAGTATTGGTCACACAAGACCTTGAAAGTAAAGACATGTTGTTTTATCAGATTTTAAGGTAAGCGTGTGATTAAGGAGAGATATCTGAAAGGCATCAAAAGCCAACTGGTAATTTGTCATAAACGTATATGTGTGTGTGCGTGTGTGTGTGGACGATTCCCTTTACAACTAAACAGACTAGGGCATGTACTAATTATTTTTTAAAGAAGCAAAGTAAAGGCAGCTGGCTGATGGTTACCCACATCAAGGCCGGTATATAAATCCCAGCCCCAAATGAGGAATCTGAATAAGCAGGAAGTGGGAGAAAACAAACATTGTTTCACATGGAACTTGTACGGGCAATGGAACTATGTTCCCACAGTCTCATGTTCCCTCAGCCCTATGTTCCCCCAGCTCTATGTTCCCACAGCCCCATGTTCCCTCAGCCCTATGTTCCCCCAGCTCTATGTTCCCACAGCCTCATGTTCCCTCAGCCCTATGTTCCCCCAGCTCTTTGTTCCCCCAGCTCTTTGTTCCCACAGCCCCATGTTCCCTCAGCCCTATGTTCCCACAGCCCAATGTTCCCTCAGCCCTATATTCCCACAGCCCCATGTTCCCTCAGCCTTATGTTCCCACAGCCCCATGTTCCCTCAGCTCTATGTTCCCCCAGCTCTATGTTCCCACAGCTATATGTTCCCCCAGCTCTATGTTCCCTCATCTCTATGTTCCCCCAGATATATGTTCCGCTATCTCTATGTTCCCCCATTTCTAAGAATTGTTTCCCCCATCAAAAATAGGCCCTATATTCCCCCAGTCCTATGTTCCCCCAGATCTATGTTCCCTCAGCCCTATGTTCCCCAGCTCTATGTTCCCTCAGCCCTATGTTCCCCAGCTCTATGTTCCCTCAGCCCTATGTTCCCCCAGCTCTATGTTCCCTCAGCCCTATGTTCCCCCAGCTCTATGTTCCCTCAGCCCTATGTTCCCCCAGCTCTATGTTCCCCCAGCTCTATGGGAAGGCTGGGGAAGGACCTGATGGAACATAGAGCTGGGGGAACATAGGGCTGAGGGAACAGAGAGCAGTTGCATTTTTCTCCCTCTCCCAGGTCTCTCAAGGCCATCCCCACCGCTGCCTACTTGCCTCCCTGAAGCTGCTGTCTGGCTGCTGTGTCGACTCTACTCGTCTATCGCCGCTGCTCACTGCCTCCCTAAAGCCGGTCTTGACGTGTCGACTCTACCTCCTTCAAAGGAATCAACTCCTGACTCAACTACGATATGTATCTAATAAGCTGGTCATTTGCAGCGATAGATCACATATTTTCTTCGAGGAAGCAGAATGTGGCTGATCCACTATGCCCGCTCGGAACTTTTCAATCGGGATTCGCTATTGATACCTACGGAAGGTGGAACCCGATCTGCCTCTTTCCGCTCAAAATTGAGGATGTGGAGGATGTTTCATGCTGATCGGTTTGGGAGTGATCATCATCTTGGTTGTTTCAAAATAATTCGGAGAGACGCAGTGGCGTCGCGTGGGCAAAATAACAGGGGAAGCCAAAACAAATTATTAAAACAAATTTATTAAATATTTTTATTAATTTTTTTTTTTTTTTTTTTTCTTTTTTTTAAGTCAAGTAGTCACCATGTACACTACAGTATGGCTCGGCGGCCAGTCAAACTTTCTTAACAGATTTCAGAATGGGTACAATACAGTACGGCTCAATACACACAATTGTATAAGGGGATGCAGACCAGAGAAAGACGTTTGTCTTGTTTACATCAGGGTCCCCCATTTTCAATTCATACTAGTGACATTTATGACATACAAGACATCATGACATCAAATATACAGTACTGTTACCCCTAGATCCTGACAGAGTATATACATATGATGGGGAGGGGACTGTACATTAGGAGGGGGTGGGTGGGTGGGAGAGAAATATACATACGGCCGGTGTTGTTTTCGAGGAGGGAGTAGGATTCCGCAGAACACCGGGAGAGAATATGACTGTCTATTAGACAAACGTGACAAGACAAACGTATTTCTCTGGTCTGCATCCCCTTAACAATTGTGTGTATTGAGCCGTACTGTATTGTACCCATTCTGCAATCTGTTAAATAAAGTTTTCATTCATTCATTCATTCATTCATTCACGTGTCTGTTGCGCCGCGCGCCCAGCCATCAGAGCGCTCCTACTGTAAAATGCGGAAGCAGTCATTTCAGCCTCAGTTTTACTCGTTTATAAAAATGATTTAAAATGTTAATTAGCAACGCCGAGCTTTCAAACCCCGCTGCATCTGTGTGTGAAACCCTAATGGAACACTGGGTACCTTTGACATTTATATCCGATATATTTTGGACCCACCGCTAGCTTTTAAGCAGTGCTTGATGGTGCACATTAACCTGGCTACTACGGAGGAATAAGTTACTGCGTATTCCAGCCCCTGGCTTGCATTGCAGTCATGAAAGGGTATACAAGCTTGCCTGATAACGTTAGTTAGTCCTTAGTCAGGCTGCTCAGTTCTTACCTGGTCAATAATGTGGTCCTCCTCTTGCCAGATAGATTTGTTAAATCATACTATCCACAGTGGTGTGCTCTGCTGGTCCTCAGTACTAATGGGATGTCACGTTAGGTAGTCAGGTGGAAACGTGAACTTCTGACCTGCCCCGCCTCCAGGTGGAAAATATGCTGAACGTCTTCCTCCCAGCTCCGTTTTAAACTTTTAGGGTGTGGCACAGTGGCAGTCAGCTCGAATCTGATTGGCTAGGATCGGATTTGGAGTTTGGACTCACTCTATAATGCTGGAAGCCTGGAGAAAGAGACCTACCCACTGCCTCTCTCCTATACTAGCTGCAGTAGTGAGCACAGTCTGACAGTGTGTTAGAGGGAGTATGAAGGAGAAGAGGGAGACATTACAAAAAAAAAAATTATATTTTAATTTTTTTTTTTTTTTTTTTCATATTTCATAATTTGATATGAATTTATAGGGAGGCATGGCTTCCGTTGGCTTCCACAAGGATTCGCCACTGGAGAGACGTAAATCCTTTGGCGGTGGCGGTAGCCAGGATCAAAGTCTCCCAGATGGAACTTTTTAAGAGACTCGCTATCTATCACTCTGACGAACAATCGAGATCAAAGGCCATGCTGGGGATCACGCAGGAGATTAAGGACGTGATAAATCGTGTTTAAACCAAATTGGGGCATTTTTGGAAGCATTTTTGGCCACTGCTGCCTGATGCCCCCCCCCCCCCCCCCCCCGTCTGCTGTAGAGAGTGGAGTCAACAAGGTCAAGTCGGGAGTCGAGGACGGTACACGGCGTACAGAGGATGGTGGAGCCTCCCAAGGCCAGGCTTTGGCTGAAGGAGATAAGAGTGGCATGCGGCCCCCCCACCCCCAATCCCAAACCCAATCCCCCCTCCCACGTGTACGCAGTATGCATGCTGGAGGGGTGCCAAAGAAGACTGTCTCATCACCAAGTCCTAATCCCCAGCTGACGGCATTGTAGTCCATCCACACCCCTTCCGGTTCTGCAACGGTGGTTCTGGACAATCTCTCTCCTTTCTCCCTTGTGCCCCCCCCCCCCCCCCCCCGGCACGGCAGCGGGAATACGCATGTGTTATGTCTCAAGGCTAGTCCGGCATGTCTCAACAAATGCACATGTTTGGTGTATTAATTAATGATTGTGTGCCATTATTACTGTCAAATGTAATGATTGTGAAATATTATTGTAATGAGGTGTATGTGTATGAACCAAGCATCCTTGACTCCAGGGACAACGATGGAAATAAGTCCTGGACTTTTCGTTTCCATCCCTGACAAAGCAAATACTCATGTCTAAATAAAACTACCTAGTACCTACCTACCCTATGTTCCCCCATCTATATGTTCCCACAGCCTATGTTCCAAAAATACGGCATTTACATGACTGCATCCAGCTAGCCATATAGCTTCTTGTTGTAGCCAAGTCCAACACTTCTTACCGAACCAGCTAAATGACACAGTATCGCCTTAACCCTTCGAGAAGCTTTGTGGTCCAGGCTTGAACTTTCCATAAAAGTGTCCATATAAATCCATTTAGTTAGATCCAACACTGTCTGAATGTACAGTATCTTGTGATTATTATCAATTTCCGACAACAACTACTAGCCGAGTGTATGCATGGTATTTTCCTGGTAGACCCTCGAGGTGATTCGGGATGTGATGTGACGTGCCACGCTCAGCCAATAATAATAATAATAAACTTTATTTGTATAGCACCTTTCATACATAAACTGCAGCTCAAAGTGCTTCACAACAGAAAAAAGACAGGCATAAAATGAGCACATGAAGTGCAGACATATAAAAGGACGCACAGAGATTCTTTCTTTTTCTTTCCAACAGGGGGGGGTGGGGCCCTAGCGCCCTCTATGGACCAGCCAACACTGCTTAAAGTGCAACCTCCACGTTGTATTTTTGTTCAATAAACAATGTGGACTAGGCCAACAGTGACTTTCATGAAGAATGGGAAAAAAAAGTATTGAAATTGACCCAGTTTTAGCGTTTTTATCAAACATTTTGTCTGCCCAACACAATCAGCATGCACGTGCATATTTTAATCAATGGTTCATAGCGTGCGCGTGTAATGTCGTCACAACAGGTATTGGTCACCAGGGGGCTCTGTGCTCTGGGAGTCACAGGCAGTAGCAAGGAGGCGGGGCTGGCAGAGCCTCCTTGTTACTTGTTGCATCCGGCTCCACTTGTTGACTAACACGTTGTGAGCTTGCAACACGCTGTTCTCTTCTCTTCTTCTGACTTGCTAAAACATGGTGAATGTTTGTGTGTGTGGTGGGTGTACTAACTCCAACCGTTCTGGCCATAAAATGCACACCTTTCCGAAGAAAGGCACGCCGGCCTTTAGATCATGGGTGAGATTCGTACAGGTGAAGAGGGCTGATTTTCCGGCGTCGGCGGCGAAAGACTGTGATCGACACACGGTCATATGTGGAGCTCATTTCATAGAGACGGATTACATCCCAGGAGATCTCCTCTCCTATAGATTGGGATTTCGAACTTTGGACCGGGTGAGACTCGTAGAAGGTGCTGTGCCGTCTATACAGTCACCTGGCCAGCCCTCTGTGAGTGCACGCTCCGCTGCTGAAGTTCTCAGTTCTCGGGTAAGTGAATCTAATCGAACTAACGTTAGCTTTTTGACGCTAACGTGTGTGTGTCGTTGTGTGTGTGTGTGGTTGTGTCTGTGTGTGTGTCGTTGTGTGTGTCTGTGTGTGTGTTGTTGTGTGTGGTTGTGTGCGTGTGTCGTTGTGTGTGTGTCGTGTGTGTGTGTGTGTAGTTGTGTGTGTCTGTCTGTCTGTGTGTGTGTGTCGTTGTGTGTGGTTGTGTCTGTGTGTGTGTCGTGGTGTGTGTGTGTGGTTGTGTGTGTGTGTGTCGTTGTGTGTGGTTGTGTGCGTGTGTCGTTGTGTCTGTGTCTGTGTGTGTGGTTGTGTGTCGTCGTGTGTGTCGTTGTGTGTGTGTGTAGTTGTGTGTGTCTGTCTGTGTGTGTGTGTCGTTGTGTGTGTCTGTCTGTGTGTGTGTGTCGTTGTGTGTCGTCGTGTGTGTGTCGTTGTGTGTGTGTGTAGTTGTGTGTGTCTGTCTGTGTGTGTGTGTCTGTCTGTGTGTGTGTGTCGTTGTGTGTGGTTGTGTGCGTGTGTGTGTGTACAATGCAGTGTTGAAGAGATGTTCCAAGTTCGCAAACTAAAAGTCTAATGATAAAAGTGTTTCTCATGGCGTTTGGAGCAGGCAACACATGTTTTTTCACCACTGTGTAAGAGCACAGGCCAGAGTGAGTTTGATTAATTGAAAGCAAGGTTATGATCAGATCAAGTAGATTGCATATTATGAACATTCCTTAGTTCTGTAACTTTAGTGTAGGGGCTGAAGATATACAATTATTTCCAATATTTGAAAAGGTTGAGAACCACTGAGCTAGGTCCACAGTCTGTGGTCTAGGTGTTGGAGTGTAATTAATAATAGTTGAGAACCACAAACACTGTAAACACTGAATGCTCCTTTTTTTTTTTTTTTTTACAACAGACTCTTCAAACCCACTCTGCGTCTGCGACCCCTGACGTGACGGAGGAGTCGATGATGGAAGAGGAGGAAGCTGGCCCATCTGAACCCGATCTTCCACCCTCTGAGCCACGAAGGGAATCTGCACACAAGGCAACACAGTTCAGCTACCGGAGACCACCACACCGGTCTTTGGGTAGGTTTTAATTTGCTTTGCACGTTTTAGCCAACACAACCACAAAAATAAATAATTAAATTAGATACCAATGATGTAAACTACGTTTTGCAGAGTAGGGCTTTAAATTATATCACTTGTTTTCTACAGGCATCCAGGTTTCCCCCCAGATGTTGTCCTTTGGGACACAGGCAGTCCCCCAAATGGTGTCTGTTGAAACACAGACAGACATTACAAGCTTTGAGGCCAGTCCAATGCAAAGCCAATGCACCATTTCTCAGAGTGGTAGTGAACAGTCAGGTGAGGGGCCATGCAACCAATTATAATCGTTATCATTTTTTCCCCCTACTGAATTAATGATAATTATTATTAATTGCTTTTAAAATCAGAATGTGTTAATTCACTAGGCGAAGAAACACACCTTTATGATGTGTGTATGTTAGGAGACGGCATCGCTCATTGTGACCCAACAGAGCATCTTGATGTGATCAATTCACCAGTTGAACCAGTTTACCAGAACAACCACAGCTCAAGGCTTTGACCGACTCCCATTTGTATCGACTAAATCATTTCAGCACCAAAGAAAAGTGACTGCAATTGGGTTCCAGAGGCTGACGGCGATCTGTTCTCTGAGAGCTCTGATGACTTGCCACACCTTGAAGCATCCTCTGCCCCTTGGTAAGACACAGTTACACTAATCTGTTCATGTCACGATACTGACTGTTCAGTCTTAATCAAACTTTTGTTTTGTTTTTCTTAATTTTTTCTCAGCTATATCGATAAGTATATAGTGTGTCACAGCCAACTCATGGAGCTGTTTGCCACTTGCCCGAGCTGCTGTGAGGCCACACAAGCCAGCATACAGAGACAGGAGGGGACATTTGTGAAAATCCAACAGGTAAGATTTCATCCTGCATTGAAGCGGTTTATCACTTTGCATTATGCTAGTGCTTTCAATCTGATTTCAGCATAAAACTAGTGTCTTATGCTGAATTTGGTGGGGGGGTTTTCTTCAAAAACATGTTTTCTCACTTTATTCCTCAGCCATAAGAAAGTACACACAGACAGTACACCACTGATCATTTGAATATATTTCATAGGTCTGTTCAGCATGTGAATTCAAGAGGGTTTGGCGGAACCAGTCAATGCTGCACAGAAACATGCCTGAGTGCAACCTGCAGCTGAGTGGAGCTGTACACTTTTCAGGGTGTATGCCCCAGCAGACATTCAGAATGCTCCAGCTATTTGGCCTACAGTGCACCAGTGTGAACACCTACTTCCGCCATCAGCGCTACTACACCATTCCCACCGTCATCCAGGCCTGGCAGAGCCAGCAAGCCAGTATCCTCCGTGAGCTGCAGGAGATGGAAGGGGGATTGATTTTGTCTGGAGACTGCAGGTTGATTACCATGTTCATTGTTATATTAATCATTATAATATACACATAAGTACAACATTAATAATTTGTGGACATTTGGCATCTATCTAGGGCTGGGCGATATGACGATATTATATAAATATCGGGTACAGTTCATTAACGATACACTTTTTAAACGTATCGTGGATATCGTGATGTTTTGCCCAAGAGGCTTGTGTCGCGTCAATCTGGTCCACACGTTGACACTTTTGAACAGCGCCGCCCCACACACACACTACTGCATCAAAAGTTACTACTTATGATAACAAAGGCATTCGTTTTGTGGCATTAACGTTATATAGTTACACTTTCAATAACATCAGCGTATTTACATAGCAACGTCCGAGGTCGACCTAGATATAGCAAGCATTAGTCGTTCATATCTCAGCCCGTGCTGACTCAGTTGTGCCCATTCTGCGGTCTGTTAATAAAGTTTTCAATCAGACAGATGTATGGAAAGGCTTTTATTATAACATCCGTTGCAGTAAAATCATTATGCCTCTAGTCGTTTAGTCATTCTGCGGACCTAAAAGCTAAACGTCGGCCGCGGCGAGTTACCGCTGCCATTGTTGTTGTCATTGAGCTCTCCAATGGCGGAAGTAAAAAATGAATACGCGCTTGCCGATTGGTGCTAAGAACAGCAGGGCGGGTGCAAGCGATGTGACGTAATTGGCAGACGCGACTGTCAATCAAAATGATTCTGTTTGCCGTCTGAATGAATGAAAATGTTATTAACAGATTGCAGCATGCGGTACAATACAGTACAGCTCAATACAACAACAGTCAACAGTGGACTGGAGGATGCAGACCAGAGAAAGACTTTCGTCTTGTTTACATCAGGGTCCCCCATTTTCAATTCATCATATTTCATATCTAAATCATATAATATCTCATTGCTAAATATATGCAATATATAATCTAATAATCCAATAATCTAAATCTAATATATAATATATAATATAAAAATGCTAAATGCATGGGTATTTTATTTTGTCTTCAATGTTAGCTTGCAAACTCAAATACTGTCTTGGTAAGCCTCATAATGAATTGTTTGGGGAAAAAAAGAAAAACATTGTGATGCGTATCGTGTATCGCCGAAAGGTCAGAAAATATCGTGATATCATATTTAGGCCATATCGCCCAGCCCTACATCTATCCATAATTTTGGTCTTGCCTTTACATTTACAGATCGGACAGTCCAGGGCACTGTGCCAAATACGGGACATACTCCCTTATTGAGGACCGGCTGAATAAAGTCATTGACCTTCAGCTTGTACAGGTCCGTTATTCCTGCCTCATGTACCTTCTGCCATATCTATGCGGCTACATTCTACTTTGTTTGTGTTTGGGATTCCCATTTGTTTAGGTTTGTTTTTTGTTTGTCTGATTGTGCTCCAGAGTTCAGAAGTTGCTAACAGCAACTGGTGTGAGATAGAGGGCTTGCAACGCAGCATCAAGCTACTGAAGGAGCAGGACTTGAAAGTCGCAGTCCTTGTCACTGACAGAAACCGCCAGGTACAAGTGACAGACACACACACACACACACTTTCTCTGGTGATAGTTGAATTGGCAGAAAAAATATTGGTGTAAAACTAAGGGAGGCGATCAAGAAACTGTGAGAGGGGCTCTGTGGTGATAACTTTTTGTATTTTTGTTCACTTTAGGAATAGAAATATTTGAATGTGAATGCATTTCAAGTTTACTTGAAGGGTTAGTTAACTCATAAATTCTGCCATATATCTGTACAATTCAACCGATTCTGCAGGTAGCAAAATGGGTGAGAGATGTGCTGTGCGCCGAAGGAACACAACACTACTTTGATATCTGGCATATTGCCAAATGTAAGTATTTGTCCTTGAAAATGCATGGCTACAATGGAAGGCAAGACCAATCACAGTAGTTCAATTTTGTCAGTCCGATTTTTAAAGTGTGTGGTGTGTGTGTGTGTGTGTGCCCATGCAATAACAGCCGTAAGCAAGAAGTTGGATGCCCTTTCCAGAGAGCGTGACTGTGATGTTATAAAGCTCTGGAAGCAGTCTTTCGTGAACCACCTCTACTGGACCGCCGGTTCTACTCCCAGTGGCAATGCAGACATGATGGAGGCAAAGTGGAGAAGCCTGGTCAATCATGCTCAAGACATACATGAGCATGACACTCCTGCATTTCCTGCCTGTCAGCATGAGCCATTGGAAGGAGAGGACAGAAACAAGGAGTGGCTTGAATCAGGTATCTATCGCTCAGGAATGTGCACAAGTTCACTTTTTCATGATCTGTTAGTTGATTGTCTGAATGAATATCCATGTGAATAACCTTTCACAAATATGTACAAAAAAGCATATGATCAGGGAGAGATTGAAAAATCAGTTGATGCTGATGTTGTATTTGTCAGGTTCATCAGCAGCTGTTTCACTGGAGGCTCTTGTGACTAAAAAAGCGTTCATCAAAGATGTACGGCAGCTATCTCCCCAGAACCAAACCTACTCACTCGAGGCGTTTCACTCCCTGATGATCCGCTTTGCCCCAAAGCACACAGGGTTTTCCTTCCTTGGAATGCATAGCAGGTACAGTCAGTGTCATAAGATAATTTGGTTTTGGCAGTACAAATGTAAAATTAGACATTTCAATACATTGACATTTCAGAATGTAAATGTATTCTGAATGAAAAGATCTTATCCTCATTACAGTAGAATAAAGAGTTACTGCACACTCCTCTGTGTACACAACATGTTTTTGCAATCGGCAGCTACAAGGGTGTGGCGACTCTTATCCCACAGTGTTTACCTCTGTGGGGCTGCTTAAAAAAAATATTATAAGCGCAAATTTAATCGCAATCGCAATATCTGTCAGAAAAAAATTTTCAATTAGATTATTTTCCAAAATCGTGCAGCCCTAGCGCAATTTATTACACAGAGTGCTGCTGTGATGTTTCGGGCTCTCGACATTTATTATCATAAAATGAATTATCATAAAATGTTTCTTCTTTCCATAGGCTACTTTTAGCAGCTATGCATTACAACCACAATGGGAACCGAACAGTGGCCACTACTAGTGCTGGAGAACCACGCTACGCAGTGTCCTACCCTAGGTTCCGTAAAGGGGTACATCATGTGCATCCCATCAAAGACAAACCATCTTACGGTGTGTGTTCAATTACTATTTGGAATTATCAACAATTTGCATATTTGGAAATACTGCTATACTTTTATAATGTGTGTTTCAATATAATATTCTCTTCTCTTCAGACTATGCATTTGATTTGATGGGCTCTTTGAAGGACCAATATTCCAGAAGTCCATCAGCCCTGAGAGCCGTCAGTGAAGGTTTGGCAACTTCTGCTCCTCCCCCCATTGCAAGGACCTTCCAACAGGTGGACAAGGCTGAAGCTGTCACTCAGTACCTGACACAGAAGTCCCGCTTTTCTTCTGGCCACCAGGATCGCTAGTGGGACCATTTGATTCCTGGTCGTTTGTGATGGTGCAGGTGAGGAGCCGCTCCTCTTCTGCCCAGCCGGCAACACGCCTCTCTCTCAGCCTGCCTCCCTGCCTGCCTCCCAGCCTGTCCTCGGTCTTCTCGGGCTCAGAACGTCTCCACGTGGAGCTCTCCTGGGCCTCCTCATTGATGACAGTGATGGTGATCTTCTCCCAGTTGTCGTTTGCTTTCACTGTGGTCCAGGTGCTCTGTGGGGCTTTGGCTGTTGTCCAGGCGCTCTGTAGGGCTTTGGCCGTTGTCCTGACGCTCTGTGAGGCCTTCCCCTGCCTTGACTGAGAGATGGTTGCTAGTTTAACACGATTGTGGGACAGTGCTGCGCCCCTCTGCTCTGCCCGCCTCTTGTCCTCCTCCACCTCCTGGTGCAACTATTGTACTTTTACAGTGCAACACGCTGGTAAATATACACTGAGCCGTAATTGGCCATTGCAATACAATTCAAACCATATCAAGAGCAGCGGGGAGGATGAGATCCTCAAGCTATCGTGTGTGGTTTCTTACACTTGGCGATTCTATATGCGACCTTGTATGATGCCAGTTGTGCTTTGCTGTTCACGGATGCAGCTTTTACCATTTGCGTCTCCTGTACCTGTCAAAAATGCCTCCATTCTGTTCACTGACAAAAAGCGGACAGCTTTTGCCTTTTACTACCGCCTTGCCAAGCGCGGTGAGCTGAATGAAACCAGAGCGAGAGCGAGGGGGCGTGACCGCGCGCTTTGTTTTATGGGTGTGCGTTCAGCACATAAAACCTGCGTAAAAACACATTTCTCTCGGTTGCTCGCGCCCCCCACTTTGAGAAAAACTGTACTAGTCATTCAGAATACACCTGCTGAACCCCTAGCGTTGTCGATTCGGTTCCAATGTATTGTCATCTTACAGCACAAGTACAGTACAACCAGAATACATTTGGCATACAACCAGAGTGCAAATGTAACAAGTCAAGTTGTTTTATTTAGCTATTACATTACAGTGAAATGCTTGGTTCTTTCACTGCCCAACTCAGTCCAACCCAGTCCAGAATAGTTCCCTCTTTCATGTTAATATGTGATATCCTAATATTTTGAAGAGTAGAGACAGTGTGATTAATACATGTTGTATGCTAATATTGTGGAGAGTAGAGACACTTATTCATGTTTTAACGAGTAGAGACACGGTGTGATTATTACCATGATTGAAAATCAATTTAGACGAAGACATGCAAAGAAGTAATTATCACAATTAGCGATTTTATTTTTGGCTGGTAAAAAAAATCATCTACTCGCCAGTTGGCTGGTAAGCCAAAAAGTTAGTTTCCTCCATAGGCAATATATTTTGTTATTGTTGTTATATGCTGGCCTGGCTGTGCAGTAAATACCATATAATGGTATGGTGTTAATGTTTACCAAGAGAGTAAGCCTACCTCAGAATTGTATAAAACGAAGTTATTATTATTATACCAGTATTGTGATTGCACTATTACTTTATTTTACTTTTTTTGACCACCTGTAATTGCACTGTTTACTACCGTATTTCATGCAGTACTTGCTTGTTTTCAATAAATGAACCCAGTCCATTTTACTGGGTTCAAACTGACACAAATGTTGATTTATTCATTATGATCTGTTTGAAAATTATCTGTTTGAATATCATTCGCTCAGAACACCAACCAGCTGACTATAAAAACTGTCCACTCTCAGCTGTTTGTGTAAATACTCTGTAATATTGAATATTCACTCTGTAATAAATATTTGTAATAAATATTTGATTGCTAACACCCTCTCCTCATCTTTCAAGGTCAATAAAAGTATATATATTACTCCTCTCCTCATTCGAACCTAGAATTCAATGATATAGATTCGAAAATAGATTCAATGTTGACTATACTATACATGACCGTTTACTGTGTAAGAAGCAAATGATGAGAATCATTGTTTTTAATCAAAACCCTGCATGGTTATTTATGACTTGCAAGTCCAATTGTATTATTGTATCCATATGGTCAATCTGATAAATGATAACACGGATGGCATAGTATATCATATCTTTGACAATAGTGACCAAATGTTTTTGGCATCTAAAGAAGACAAACATGAATACTGTCAATTCAGTTAAATAACTTTATTGGCTCAAGTCTGGCCATAAGAAGCCTCTGTAGTTTCCACCTTCCTCTGGAAACGTCCGTCTGATGGCGTGGACTACACAGGCAGGTATGACCTTCCTATTGTGACGACCAAGTTTTCCATAAACCCAGCGGACAATCTGTCTGTACGCTGTGTAGCGGTATTGGCTGGAAGATAGAGAGACAACACACACCCTGCTTTATTAATCCTGCAAGGGACATTCTCGTGTCATAGCACTGCAGTAGGCATGAAAATACAGGTCATGTTCATTTCAGGTGTGTGTCATACTTTTCATAAAATATTGTACAACTTACTCAAAATTCCTGAGGGTGAGTGCTCCATGCTCCTGGCGGAAGGCAAGATATGCTATCTGCAGCACAAAAGGATTCAGACAGGCACCTTCAAATCCTGGATGTTGTGTTAGACAACGGATGTTCTCAGGTCTGGGTGCTAAATCCTCTACTAGCTTCCAATAGGGCTGTATCTCTCTGCAACACATGCTCTCTATACCAGTGGTCATAGGTTGACATTCTCCACACAGACACCTGAGTTCAAAGACAGAAAAAATAAAAGGTTATTATAATAAATAAAATATTTTTTTTTACTAGACATCACTCGGGTGTATTATTGATGCTCATTGATACTATGTTTGTTTCTGAAGTGTGTGTGTGAGATATTATAGAGAGAGGGGGGGGGCTTTAGTAGACTATTGCATTGGTCTGAACTGCTGATCCGAATGTATCAGGTAAAAACCATATTATGCGTTTTCATCAATAAATAAATGGCACAAAAAAAATTCTCTTGCACAAATACATTCTTTCATGGGGCCCAGAATCTACCCCTGGTGGTAATAGTGGTGGTGGTGGTAGTAGTAGTAATAGTAGTGGTGGTGGTAGTAGTAGTTGTAGTAGTAATAGTAGTAGTAGAAGTAATAGTAGTGGTGGTGGTGGTAGTAATAGTAGTGGTGGTGGTAGTAGTAGTAGTAATAGTAGTGGTGGTGGTAGTAGTAGTAATAGTAGTGGTGGTGGTAGTAGTAGTTGTAGTAGTAATAGTAGTAGTAGAAGTAATAGTAGTAGTAAAGGTAGCAGTAGTAGTAGTAGTAATATTAGTGGTAGTAGTAGTAGTAGTAGTGGTAGTAGTAGTAGTAGTAGTAGTAGTGGTGGTAGTAGTAGTAGTAGTAGTAGTAGTAGTAGTAGTAGTAGTAGTAGTAGTAGTAGTAGTAGTAACCAACTGTTATTGATACACTGCAACGTTAGGCTATCACTATGAATTGAAAATGGGGGACCCTGATGTAAACAAGACAAACGTCTTTCTCTGGTCTGCATCCCATAACGTTTTCATTCATTCATTCATTCTATACTGTCGATAATGACGCTTACCAAGACGTCTGAGCGATCCTCCACCTGTTGCTGTTGCCCAATGCCTCCATCTCCTGGCGATATCGAGGTCTGACGTTTGCTGCTGGTGTATTTTGCCTTACCGGCTCGAAATTGTATGGGGCTGGTCCGTCAAAGTCTCTCCGACGATTAAACCCATCTTCGTCTTGTGAGGCGTCCATTTGGATCAAGGAAATGGCTTTTCCGCGCTAGTCAAACTCCTTGTAGTGGTTCAGAGGAAGGCGGAAGTTGCCCGACGTGTAACGTAACCCCGTCCTTGACTGCGATGTGCAAGCCAGGGGCTGGCTCATTAATATGCAAGCCACACCTGTTGTGACGTCGGCGTTTGATAAGCTTTTTTGATTCGCGCGTGCATGTTATTCGTGCGTGGACCTTTTTAACTCTTTCAGAGTGGCATTTCCGGTGTCAAATGGAAAAAAATAAATAATGAAATTATATACCAATGATGTAAACTACCCATAATTGATCAGTAGGGTTTAACCTAGAGGTTGGCCTTTAACCTGCTGCTGCAGTACTAGTGATTATCTTGGTGTTGTCGCACCTTAACCTGCTGCTGCAGTACTAGTGACTATCTTCAGAGGGTTGTCTTTATTTAAGGACAAGGAACATTATAAATATTTTAAAGTAAATAATAATAATAACAGATAGCAGGCACACCAGAGCAGTCGTCCAATCAACTTAACGCTTGGCCGCTTGCCTGCATGGAACCCGGAGGAGTCCAGTATATGATTTTGTGCAATTTCAACATAGGCCTGAGGAAACATAGGGCTGAGGAAAAATAGGCCTGTGGGAACAGACCAGCTCCCGTACAGGCCATGATGGTGGAGATGGTTTGATGTTTCCTCACAGCCATCGCCGGGCCTCCGGTGGTGGATAACGAGACCACGAGATTAGCTGGCGCCCACCTCAAGAACAAAATATGCAATAAAAGCTCAGACATCATGTGTAATCGCTTTCCTGATGCCCACGGTCACTGGTTAGAATCCTAGACCCGCCATGTCACAATCACTGAGGGCCGTGTCTCCATCCAACCCCTCGCGCTCTGCACTCTCACTAAAGTCCTCGATACAGAGGGAGACAAACTGATCTGGGGGGCGGGGGGTGGCTGTTTGTTGAAAGGGCCGGCTTGAAACGTGATGGTTTGTGTTTCGCTGTCCCAGCAAACAAACCCTACTGCAGAGTGTCGAGTGTCCCTTTCTGATACGTCACTAACCCTTGTGATTGAGCGTCACTTACAATGAAGAGGGAGTGTTTAGGGGTTGAATTGGGACGGAGCTCTCCTGATGGACAAGAGCAAAAGCTCTGTACTCTAGTGGGGCTGTGACGGGATGTCACAGATTATCCAAAAAATAATAATAATTTCATTGGACTTTGCGGCCCATTTGTGTTACGAGTTGGTAGCTGTGTTGGACCCAGGTGCAGTACAGAACAGATATGACGAGAGGCAGATGTTGGTTTTCAAACAAGGCACTGTTACTTTAATTTGTGTAACGAACAGCATGCGCAAACCATGGCATGTAAACAAAAGGGAGATGAATCTGCATCTCAAAATATCACGATAATGGGGAAAACAAAGTGGAGAGAGCATTGTCTCCAAAACGCGTTATTTGGCACACACGTCAAATGACGGAGTTGAATACAAACAAAAGAGGATAATACTTTGTCTCCAGAAGAGGGAAAGCAAAAGGGAGACATCAAGTCTCCAAAACACAACACAGGGAATATAGGTCCGACGGCGATGTGGCATATACATTAACGTAACGGATTGACACGGCAATCAAAGTGACATCAACGGGCAGTTTGCCGATCGACTCACAGCGTCAATAGTAACACACAAGAGCATATAAAGCCACCTTAACTAAACACACCAGGTGCCAATGAATGCAATCAGGGCAGATAGACAGGTCAATTACCACCAGGTAACGCTATAGGGCTTTGCTCCCTGAGGAGAGCAAAACCCCAAACGTTACACATTTGTGCTATTTAAAAGCTGTTCATTGCTTTAAAAACTAGACAAAAGGCAATTGAATGGTTAATCAAACTTGCGTTTATTTAATTAAACTTAAAGGGAACTTTTGTGGAAACTTGCATCTTAATGAGCAATAATTACCATAAGCTGTACAGAAACATAATTCAACACCAAGGCAATAAGATTTAGGACCGGCGCTGGTACTGGGATGCTGCTCGTTCTCTCTCTCCTACAGGCCTCTCTCATTTTCCCCTGTCTGGTTGCCATCTGCCTGCCTCCTCCGTTTAGTGGGAGGGGAGCTTACGCTATATGCACACACACACACACACACACACACACACACACACACACACACACACACACACACACACACACACACACACACACACACACACACACACACACACACACACACACACACACACACACACACACACACACACACACACACACACACAAACATGTTTATTTATGTCCACATGAACAGAAGTACAAGGAGGCCTCATACAAAGGACATAAACAATGCGAGTGCAATCAGAAAATTATGAAGAACAGTCAGGTACAAGGTGCATGGACGGCAGAATCATGGGAAAAGGTAACAGCGCCTCCTCCAAATTGAGCGGCTTCCTATAATAGCTGATACTGAGCAGTACCTGGCTAACAGCTTGGCCTTCCTTTTGGGGAGACCGGCTATTTGTTGGCCCCTCACAACCAACTTGTGCACATGCCCTAGGCTGCCAAAGATAAAAACTAGGAGTTTACACCTGTAGCCTAGCTGTGAGATGGTCTGCTGTAGCTGTTGGTATTTCAGCATTTTGGTTAGGAAGGCTTCTTCTAAGCTGTAGTCAAAAGTACAGCCAACCTCAAGAATGGACACCTCCCTAAGGTGTTCATTTACCACAAATACATCAGGGGTGTTAGCTGTAATACTAGAGAACATGGAATCATCATTGCACAGGTTGAACATGCTTGGCTTCACAGTAGAATGCTTAAACAGCGTGACGGAGGACCTACAAATAAGAGAGATATATTTCGCTATCAAATCTACTATTCTGTCATGCCTACTTATGTAGAGGCCCCTGTATACATGGCAACCATTTAAGATGTGGGACATGGTTTCAGCTATTTGGTTATTGTCATGATGAATACAGTAATGAGCATGACTGCCTGGAAACCAGATGGAGAGATTCAGTTTAGATGGTAAGACCTGTAATCTCGCTTTCAGAGTAAAGATAACAATGCACTCATCTATGGCAACATTTTTTAACACAGAGTGAGAGACAGAATGGTCAACAGCAGGGAGACACGCAATCTTCCCCTGCAGTCTCAACTCAGTCCATTGTTCCCGCTGTCTTTGTTGTTGTGCCCACAGGAGGCGACCTCGGGCATTAGTCAGTGGAAGTTGGTGATCCATTCCACACACAGACATAGATGCTCTGACTGAGATACTGGGGTCAGATATAATATTCTCTGAGACAGCCACTGCCTCAGAGTTAGACCCCACCCACTCCAGGGTAACATCAGCCCAGCAACACATGTCATTAAGGTCCGGCCAGTATGACCACACACCGAAGCCAGGAGAGCGACTGTCCACCTTTCCATTCGGCTTTCTCTTGAAGCCTAGGAAGTTAGGGTCCGAACCACGCGCCAGGGGGACCTTACGTCTTTTTAGGTCCAAGAAAAGAGAAGAACGGGCGAGCGTTCTCACATACTGGTCATCACTGTTCAGCATATTCAACAGATGGGAGAGCCGTGTAGCAATATATGCCCATTCAAAATTGGGAACACCCAGACCACCCTCATGTTTACTGTGAAATATAATGTTGCGTGTTGTATGTGTGTTGAGGCCAGTCCATTGTCTCACTAGGTGTACGATTTTATTAGTCAAATCAGTGATTTTTGTGGAATATGTACATTGGAGAACAGATGTTGTACTTTGGCCAATGCCATTATTCTGATTGCCTCAATTTTCATGATGAGTGGAAGTGGTGATGCATGAATTAAATCAAGTCTGCTGGTGTATTCAGAGATGATTTCATCTACCTGTTCTTTCCACTCACCTGCCACATTAAACTTGTGACCCAGATATGTGTATGTCTGATGACGTGAATAGACTGTAATGGGTTTATTGCCAATTGTGAATGCAGGTATTGTGTGCTTGAGTGATACCAACGGTTTCCCCCACTCCGCCTTTCATAA